>NC_081435.1:979474-1279474 GCF_949786415.1 Peromyscus eremicus
CGACTCAGACCCTCGGAGTAGATCAAAGGAAAGGCCCTGTGATCCCCTGGTATTCTTTCTTTCTTACCCATTGCTGAGGACAAAGCTGTTTTCCTTTTTGTTTTCAGCTAACATGTTCATTTCTGGCCCCCCAAAGAAACGCCACCGGGGATGGTACCCTGGGTCGCCTGTCTCCCAGCCTGCTCTAGTTGTGCCTGTTCCTACAGTTCGTCCTCTTTCAAGAACTGGTGAGAGTTTGACTGAAGTTGTGTTTAAACGTTTCTCTTTAAGTAGCAGAGAAAAGTTCTGCTCCTGCCCTTATCCTTTGAAGACAAATGCCCTCAATCAATCATTGTGATTAGCAGTTTTATGTAAGGGTATTGATAGTAGCTAATATTTTGTCTCCATAATGTGGTCCTTCCCTGTAAGTTCGTCTACTATTACAACTGATCTTAGTTTTAATCATGTAATTGATAAGTCATTTGTTGCATAGGGCCTGAAGCTAACAACCACCACAGGGACTTGCTTTGTCAGCAATGGTGTCAGGGTGGGCCTTCTGTGATGTGTTCTCTGTATAACACTTCTTGATTACTTTGGCTTCATGGTTTAGTCTGTAGCTATGCTACGAAGAGTTACCTGCCTCTTCCTCATACTGTCCAGACTGTGTCCGAAGGTGTCCACAGCTAAGTGTTCAAACATTTGTCTACCTGTTCTACTAAGTTGACAGTAACAAGTGCTCCAACCCCAAGAACTACACAGGGGTCTTTACACACTTTTTAATTTGTTTAAATAGTTCTAAAGACTGATAGAAATCTCATGTACGCAAAGAGCTATGGCAATATGTTACCACAGTTGCTTCCAGATAGAAATGATTAATAATGAGTATCTCTGTCACATGTTTCTGTTTTCAGCTTTATGTAATGGAAAACCACACCTTTGGTCACTAGGGCATAGTAAATATGAAATACAAAGCTAAATCCAAAAGATTGCTTAGAAGAAGCCACCAGAATTCTCTGTGGTCATTATCCACATTGAAATGATTGTGGATGATTTGTTTTCTTACCTGCTTTTCTTCTAATTTTCTGTAATTTGTATGTTAATGAAAAAGAAACCACACACAGTAAATTACTGGACACCAGACACACACATGATGCACAGACATACATTCAGGCAAAATGCTTATACACATAAAGTATATTCTATAACTTCTAAAGTATTAAAACTGCATTGGCTCCAGAAGTTTTCCAGTTAGCCCCCATGCCTAATCTTTCTTGTCAAACAACTTTTTTCTTTCCAGAGCCCCTCTTATCTACCCCAGTTCCACAGACCCCGTTAACTGGAATTCTCCAGCCTCGGCCTGTCCCTGCAGGAGAAACTGTGATTGTTCCTGAAAACCTGCTGAGTAACTCAGGAGTTAGACCAGTGATCCTGATAGGTAAGGGAGAGGAATTCTATCATCTAGACTCCTTCTCCAGCCCCTGGACACTCATGAATGTGTGTTTGTCTTTATCGATTGTATCAGCCTCCCTTGGCCAGTCCCTTCATATGGTGTTAAGCATGTGGTTTGAAGCTGAGAATAATGCTCTCACCCTTGAGAATCTATACAGCGGGGAGTCAGGAAACAACAGTTACTACACACTTGAATAACATCATGACACATTGGAATATGAGAGCTGGCAGAGGTTCACAGCCAAGAGTTTCAACAAGTCTTGGGAGAGAGGGTTTACCTCTGTCTAGAAGGGTCTTAGAAAACTTTCAGATGCTGAGATTCAAGCTGTGTGCCGAAGCCTGCTCAAAGTGGACAGGTTGAGGAAGGGGCAGACAGGAAGCCAATCCTCAAAGCAAAGAAACAAACTAAGCCAGCTCACAGACCTCACACTAGCACACCAGGCATGCCCTGGGGCGGCGGTCTCTGTGAGTCAGTCCTCCAGGCTGCTGACTGCCAGTGAAAGTATGAGGGTGTTTAGGGGTCTCAATCCTAGGATTCCAACTCTTTCATTCTCCAACTAATTGAATACCTTTCATACTCGTATCTGAAGGCCTCAGAGACAGGCAGGTCTAGACCAGAGGGAGACTGCCTGTTTTCTTTCCGTGATAAAGCAGGCAGGGTGTGTTAATGTGAGTCATTATCTGCTCCTGTGGTGGCCTGACTCTGTTGACTTGGGTGTTTTTACTTCAAGCTTATCAGGTCACCCTATCCACTGATCTTGGGTCTGGTGGTATTGGGGGAATCCCAGTGGTTTAAATTCCAATGGCTCAGGAGGTTCTTAGCATCAGCATAATGCAGCTAAGCCTTGGAAAGATGAGGAATGTGGGGGCCTTTGTTCCTTTGACACTTAGAAAGTCTCACAGAGACCAGGTGTGGTGGCACATGCCCTTAGTCCCAACATGGGAGGTCTCTGTGAGTTCAAGGCTAACCTGGTCTACATATTGAGTTCTATCCAGAGCCACTTAGTGGGACCCTGTCTCGAAAGGAAGTCTCACAGAGAAGGATGATTCTCTTTACTGCACCACCAAAGCAGGGTACCTTTTCAACATATTTCTGTACTATATAAGGTACTTTCAAGCACCCCTGGCATTCAGAAAAACTAACAAAAAACACCAGTACAGGGGCTAAAGTGATAGATGAGTTGTTGAGAGCACTTGCTGCTCTTGCAGAGAACCCAGGGTCAGATCCCAGCACCCATGTGATGGCTCACAACATCCTTAGCTCCAGTTTTAGGGGATCCAATACCCTCTTCTGAACTCTGTGGACACCAGACGCACACATGATGCACAGACATACATTCAGGCAAATACTTATACACATAAAAATCTGAAGGAAAAAAATCCCAAAACACTAATATGGTAAAACAAGTGAGAAATCTCCAAGCATTTGCTACCGGTTAGGAGACTATGGGTTTACTGATGAGTTTAGCCTAACTTCCCCCACATCCCAGAACACTGGGGAAGTGAAATGCTACCATAGTTTGTTCTCTCATCTGAAAAGAAAGTTGATCAGGAACTATTTATCATCACATTGACGCTCTGTGGCAGAACCGTGGTACAACTGGAGGGTTCCCTTCAGTTTCTAGAGAGTGTGTATCATGCAGGTGAGTTCCCTAAGGTGGCCGTCTCAGAGGGCAGAGGGTTTCTGAGCATCCTTGAGTCTCACTGAGCTGGTGTGTCTGACTGAACTCAGAAATGCTTACTGACTGTTTCTTTTGGGGCAGGCTACGGCACTTTACCCTATTTCTATGGAAATGTTGGTGACATTGTTGTGAGTCCTCTGCTGGTGAATTGCTACAAGATTCCACAGTTGGAAAACAAAGATCTGGAGCAATTAGGGTTGACTAGCACCCAGCTCCTGAGTGTGGAAAACATGATCCTTCTGACTATACAGTATCTTGTACGTTTAGGTAAGTTGTTCTCCAGAGTCATGGGCTAGGAACCTTTTACATTGTTTTTTTCTTTTTTTTTGGAATGTATTGTGTCCTTTTTCAATTAATCTGCCTGCCTGGCTCATATTTTCTTTCTTTCGTCTCTAAGTTTTTCTCATTCTGCCCAGACCTCTGACTTTCCTCTCCTCACTCTAGCTTTGCCTTTCCCTTTTCTCCACACTTGTGTTATAAAGGAGACAAATTGCTCCCCCTAGTGTCCAGTTCATGATGCTCCCTATCCCTTTTGGGAAGGAAGGCCTAGGGTAAGAGGGATGCAAAGGTCATGAACCCTTCACTTCCTCTGAACCTACAGTGAGTACAGGCAGGTGTCCTAACAACACTGTGGTGGCTCAGCAGCATTTACATGGAAATGTCCTTTATTTTGCAAACTGCAATGAGCCATCAAATACTCAGCCTAATTACACATTCTCTCTGGGATTTCATACCGTTGATTTGCTTTGGAAAATGTTTGAGGTGCAAATTTTCATATAAAAAATTTTATATGTATTCATGAGGTTTTTTTCTTAATGTTACAAAGTACTATGGTGTTAAGAAACGATAAAAATACTGAGATAGTATTTAAAAAGCAAAAATTTCAGCAAGCCAGATATAGCCTTTCCAGTATCATGTAGCAATATGGGCAAGGACCCTTAATTTCCCAGGAGGCTCCTTGATATGGGCTCTACCCTGACGTGGGCACTATTCTGACAAGGGTCTTTTTAAACCTCATTTTCCATGGAACCTGCTTTCATAGTAAATCTGTAACTTGAAAACTGTTCTTGTTGGTAAGTAAAAAAGTTATAAAAATCACCTTGTTCTGGCTCCTTTGATGTCGTAAATTTAAATCTCCATATTTTGGACTGTGGACTGTCTTCCAAGACCAGAAAGCATACCATCGATACTCCCAAAGCCAGTGAGAACAGAGCTTCAGAGGGCAGTGCTTCAGGAAGGCAGGCAGGCAGGCCATTCTGTCTGTTCTTTTCAACCTTAATAACCTTCCAAGAAAACCAGGGTCCTACTTAATCATTAAACCACAGGACAAAAAATTAAATATCTTCTTTCAAGTTATTAAAA
This sequence comes from Peromyscus eremicus, assembly GCF_949786415.1. Classification (NCBI taxonomy): domain Eukaryota; kingdom Metazoa; phylum Chordata; class Mammalia; order Rodentia; family Cricetidae; genus Peromyscus; species Peromyscus eremicus. The sequence continues at coordinate 983,947 of NC_081435.1, forward strand.
ACCTCTTAACTTAGAGATTTCTGATTAATTAAACAAGATTCTTTTTTGCTCTTCAGGATCAATTCTCTCCAGAATTTTACTTCCAGTCATTAGGACTGTTGGTATGTAGTGTAAATAGCTCGTCCCTCCCTCCCGCTTCTCTCCCTCCCTCTTTCCTTCCCTCCTTCCTGCCTTTCACCTAGGTCTGTGTGTTGGGACTTCTCTGTCCCCCAACAGGTTGTTCTGGTGTGCTTTAAAAAAAATGTTCTGTCCCTCTAAGTTTGAGAAGCAACAAGAATATTTTCACATATGCATAGATTATAGACATTTAAAAAATTATCCAGACCTTCTAAAATAACAGCTTTAATACTTGGTTTCTCTGAGCACTGACAGGGAAAAAGAAAAGCAAGATTCTTCAGAAAGACAGGGCCTTTCTATGATAGTCACTTAATTTTTTTTCAGTTATTTCACAAGCTGAAAACCCTTTTGAAGTAGATAATGGAATCAGCAAATCCAGGTGGACTCCAGGTCTGCTGGAAACATGGTCCTTCCTATTGTGGTGGCTCCATCTGAAAAGCCATCAGAGCTGATGCCCCGGAGATAGCTCTCCGGGGAAAATCACCATTACTGTGCTTGGAAGAAGTGGAGAAGAGGCTCCTAGAATCCAGTCAGGACTGAGTGATGAGAAGTGCAGAACGCGTGTTGTTCTAAGAGATCGTCTCTTGTCTGAGCCTGAGTTCATGTCCCTCCACTTTTTGTTTCTTAAATAGTAATCCAATCCAAACTTTACAAACGAGTTTTAAGATTACAAAGAATGCTGGGAACATGCTGTGCCACTTTATTTTCTCCAGACACCTTTGCATGAATTCATTGTATGTCTCAAGAGAATGTGTTGCTGGCTCCTGGTCTGCCCCGGGTCTCTCACAGCTATAAACTGGACCACTGAGCCTTTCAGGTTTTCAATGGAAGACACTAGGAAATGCAGACAGGGCTTTTCATTTGTGGTGTGCTCTGGCAGAAGAAAGTTGTAAAGAATTACCACCTTCCCTTCATTTGGTAGTACAAACTCAGCCACTTCGAGCCCACTACACAGTATGAATGTGGTGACCACACACCATGATTCTAATTCATTAAAGCTGAATGAAAATCAGAGGTTGAGTGACTCCCAACTGATTTAGAAACAAAGCCCCAAATCCCACCGTTCACTACTACCTAGCAAGCGGTAGAGTTGGGAAGGATGTGAGAAACCAATGTTTTAGGCTGGATGGGTGTAGTCCTGAGGATCAAACCCAGAGCCTCACTCATGTCCCAAGCTATAGAAAGTGCCAGGCTATGCCTCTAGCTCCAGAAAGAAACTTAATGTAAGCATTACTGTTTTCTTATTGTTTCTACGTACAGAAACCAAGCACCTATCTATGAGGTTTGCATTCTTCCTGACCCTCAACCAGTCCTGAGAAAGTGGCTCCTCCATTATAAATTACTTATTTTTTTTTGGAATGTGTTCTATTTTTTATGTTGTATTTTATATAACCCTACTTGTCTTTAGAAAAATAATAATTAAGCCCCTTATTTTCTTAGTTTCCAGAAAAGATGAGCAGGTCCAGGAGACCACTTAACTGCCATCAGAGGGAGGGATAGTTTCTGACTCTCCCAAATTGCCTTCCATACAGAGGTCCACTCTTACCTCTGTGCTGTAGCTTGGGGCTAGAGATAGTGCTTAACCTCAGATCACAGCTACTGAAGAGTCTGCTCCTGCTGGCAAGAGCTGAGTCTCAAGTCTCTCATTCACACAAGGGGGAAAAGAGTAGATCAAGTCAGTATACGCCTAGGTTTTCATCTAAACTAAAGATAGAAATCTTAGTTAATCTGTGCCACTTGGGTGCCTGCTGAGTTTGTTCTAAAGACTGGTTAAGTTTCTAAAGACCATAAGAAACAAAATCTCTCTAATTCCAGGGCCACAGTTCCTCAGTGTGAGCTTAGCTCAACTATGGCTGGGGAAAGAGGCCAGATGTCATATTTACCAATCCAGAGGACAGGGGAGAATTGGAGGCTGTATAACATGTAAATTGGGAAAATTAATTAATTTTCTTATGGATAATGTTAAAAATTAAGTGAAGACAATACATTAAGATATTTTTAAAGTGTCTGTGCATAAAATGAAAAATGAATGGAACCTAAAATTGATTATATACCAATGCATTGGCTCATTTTATTAGTCATTAGCAGAATCCATAAAGCCAAGGCTGGGAAGTGATCTTCTTCCAGGACGTGCAACAGTCGGTCTTGTACCTTAGTGTACCCTCCTTGAAAGAGGGCAGCACTGGAGTACAGGAGAACAGAGCCTGAGTTTTGGATTGAAGCCAGGGAGCGGTGAGAGGGAATTTTCTAATCGTAGGTGGTTAGTATGAGCTGTGACTTGGGACCACTGCCAGATAAAAGCACGTACTTGCTAGTTGGAATGCAGGTTTAGAGAAAGTTTTGGATGCTAGGTGCTATACGTTTTCTCTCTTTTCTGATTGTCTAAATTCTAGTTGTAATTCTCGTTAATATAGGTCCTGACCAGATACCTCTCAGGGAAGAATTTGAGCAAATCATGCTGAGAGCGATGCAGGAATTTGCTGTGAGAGAGCGAACCCTGCAGATGGGTGCCCCCTGTACACCTGTGTCACCAGGACAGCTCCCCTGGCTTGCTAGGCTAGCTGCCAGTGTGTCTCAAGACATGGTTCATGTGATCGTGACCCAAAACTCTCTGGCAGAGGGCATCTCAGAAACTCTAAGGCTTCTCAGTGAAGTCAAACACTATCAGAGGCTCCCGGACTATGTTGTAGCAATTTGTGCATCTAAAGTCAGAGGAAATGAATTCTGTGTGGTGGTATTAGGTGAGTGGGGTGGGGCTTGATCTTGTCACTTGTTTGATGAATGCATCTGTCATCTGTGTCTGAAAAGGGGCAAGTGGGTGTTTCCAGCATCCACATGATTATTCTCTGGCTGATGGCCGTGGTTGGGTTTCTCCCCCCACTTTTAACTTCCCTATCTTTCTCAGATCAGGTGTTAAAGCCCTCAGTGTGGCTGGTACCCCAGCACCTGGTTCTGGAGACATTCTTTTAAAGCTAACTCTTGAAACAGATTCCCTCATCTCATGTGACTTCCATCCTTAAAAGGTTTTGCAAGTGTTGGGGCTCGAGAGATGGCTCCGTAGTTAAAAGCACTGGCTGCTCTTGCAGAGGATCTGGGTTTAATTCCCAGCACCCACCCACATGGCAGCTCACAACTGTCTGTATCTCTAGTTCGGGGGTGGGGGGGATCCAGCACCCTAGTCTGATTTTCAGGATCCTGCATGCGTTTGTGGCACATAAACACATAAACACACACACAACACAAACAAAAAAATAAAAATAAAAACAGATAAATAAAAATAAAATAAAATAAAACAGATAAATTGTAAAGATTTTGCAAGTTCCTATGCCAGCCAGTCACATTTGCCAGGAGCTCTCCACACTGAAAAGCCTACTCTACAACACCCAGTAAACCTCAAGAAAGTAGAGAAGTGATAAAATATGCTCTGTGTTGATTCTCTGACAAGGGGCCATCCCTCATAGCCATCAGCACTCAGACTTTCATTTCTCCTTTCTTCACTGAATGGCTCTCACTACTTCCTGCCATAGAGATCAAATCCCATCCCCACTCACAAACGTGCACTGGCCAAACTGTCTGCCCATCCTTCTATGTCAGGGTTCTAGAAAGCTTTTCCTGGCTGTGTGGCCATTCATATTTTTAATTCTAAAAATAGTTCCACATAAGTTCATTTTTAAGGTCACTGCTTAGAACAACCATGTAAACACACAGTTACATTTCTCATGGACTTCTCTGGCCTTTAAATATATGCATGTATATATTTTACAATTACAAACATAAAACATACCGTTTCCTCTTAGTCACCTGGCATCATATTACAAACATTTTGTTGTTGGTTGTTGTTGTTGCTATAGACAATCTTCAAACTGATGTTTCAGATACACCTTTGGACATGTCATGTCCCCTGTAGCTTTAGACCTCTGTCAACGTTGCAGCAAGCATTAGTTCCAGGCATGAGTCATCACCCTGTTCTTCTGTCCTTCAGGTCAGCACCAGTCCCGGGCTCTGGCAGAGAGCATGCTTACCACAAGTGAGTTTTTGAAAGAAATTAGTTATGAGCTTATCACAGGAAAGGTCAGTTTCCTGGCATCGCATTTCAAAACCACCTCATTAGGTAAGTAGTTGTAAGATTGGGCCTCCCTGCCAGCTCCAGGTGCATGATTGTCTGAATTTAAATCTTAGCCTGTCGGGGATGAAGGTGGGGCTTAAGTTTGGTGGCTGAGCTTTCATTTGGAATGGTTAATGCCATGTGAAGTCCAGAGGAAGGCATGAGCGTACTAGGATTAGAGACTGGCTCAGCTGTGACTTTGTTGCTGACCTCGGCCTGTTTGCTCTCTCTCTCCCTGGATCCAAGTTTTTTCATATGTCAGATAGAAACAGAGCAGGTCTGTTCTGCCTGTTTTTGTACATGATGGCAGCCAGAAGAGAGCCAATGTTGAAGGTATGCTGGTTGTAAGCATGTACCCACAGGGGTGGTGGATGCCATCAAGAATATCTTTTACTGCAGAGACACAGACAGCCAGGTAGGAATTCTGACATAATTGCAGGCCAACTTACAAACCTTGATGAGAACCCAGCTCCACTGTCTCATCTGACGCTGATAAGAACCACTCCGCATGTCGTTCATTATAACCTTCTTAAATCCACTGTCTTTTGACATAGGCGATGACTTGGACAAGCTGCTAGAAAAAATGCAACAAAGAAGAGGAGACAGTGTGGTCACCCCTTTCAATGGTGACCTTAAGGAGTGTGTGTCACCCCAGGAGGCTGCTGCTATGATCCCCACACAAAACCCGGGTAATGTGGCCTGAGGCTGAAGGAAGGAATCAACCCTTGGGACAGATGTTGTAGAAGCTTAAAAACAACAACAACAGCTCAGGGTTTTGAGGTGTCCTCGGCCATAGGCTACAACAGGCTTTTATTGTTGTCTACACAGTACACTGAGTTCAGACTGACAGTGCCCGGCTGTGTGATCTTCTCTTTGGAGTCTTCTCCTTGAGAGATTCCTGTTCATCTACACAGGCTGGCCTTAAATTTGATATCTTTTTGAGTCAGGAAGTTCCTCTTTTTTAATTTTTAATTAATTAATTAATTTTATGTGTATGGGTATTTTCCAGCTTTATTTATCTATTTTTTGGTTTTTCAAGACAAGGTTTTCTGTGTAGCTCTGGCTGTCCTGGAACTCAGACAAAGTTCCTCTTTTTGTATAGAATAATTCTAGGAATCCTCAGTTTTATTTTATTATATATATTTTTTTGAGATGGGATTTCATTAGCCCAAGCTGGCCTCAAACTCATTATGTAGACTGCAGGCTATGCAGGATTCTGTCTCACTTTTCCCTTCTGCCCTGACTTATAAAACTCTGCAGTTTCAGGGTGTATGTGGCCTTCCAGGCAGACAGAACAACCTCACATCATCTGCACTACAAGAGTCAGTGGTGGGCAGGAGGCTAGGCAGGAGGAAGGAGATTATTAGACTATGCTCCTTGGTATTAAAAATTCCTTCCCCAGTTCACAGGGGTATCATCAGACAGAGTAGGAAAACAAACAGAAAAGAAGCATACCCCCGACATAAGCTGCTAATGATGGCCATTTGACCTCCTCTGGGTAGGAAAGCATTGTTTGTAGTGGATCACTCAGGCAATGAAGGTAGCAGCAGGGCTTGGCATCACCTTCTTGTAAAAGCAAATGTGAATATGGGCCACAGTGTCCTGACTTCCGGGCAATATTTGGTAATACAGCAATCATTCAGTGCGTCTAAAGTGGTTTGTATTAACTGTTTTACATTGTTAATTAGAATTTGTTCAGCAGGTAAAGGCTGCTTGCAGCCCAAGCCAATGACCTGAGTTAGATCCCAAAACCATGTAAAGGGGGAAGAAGAGAACCAACTCCTTTGACCTCCACACATGCACCCCCACACACCACACATTATGCATACACATGTAATAATAATTAATTAATTATTCCTTGATTCCCAGAATGCATATAGATCTCCAAGTACATCCTTGGTTCCCTGTTTAAGAAATGTTGCTGGTAAGGCTCGTTAAGGAAGGGAATGGCTCAGTTGCCTTTAGCCTACTGGCTATGGGTGGGATAGGACCTCTGTTGGTCTTTTCTGTGTCGAACACACAGATTGCAAGCCCAGTGCCACTTTGAGATCTTTGATAGCAGTTAACTCTGCAGCTCACACACGATTGAGCCTGTATGATAATGAGTATTCAGAGACGGGTAATACCTGGGGGGTGCTCACCAACCTAAGACAGAGCACCTGTGTGGCCTGGGCAGGTGTCTCCATGACAGGTAAGGTGACCTGCTGACATCCCATGCAACCTAAGTCAGAAGCTTATTTTTTAGTAAAAGCGGGACCTGTAGGGTCCTGGCCCCTGTTTTGGGTAACTGTTGCCTTGCTTGCTGACCTTGACCTTGATATCTTCCCTATGCTAATTCCCTGCCGGGTTCCACCCTCCTGAACGCTTAAGGGAAATTCCTTGTCTGTGTATCCTGCATAATGGGCATTAACAGCTTAGATGCAAGATTGTAAAACATCTGTAGCGAATTTCTGCCCTCCGGGGTTCTCCCATTGTGCTGTAAGCCTGTATTTAAGACCTCTTCCCTCCTTCAATAAACAGCATTCGGCATTTAAAAAAAAAAAAAGAAAATAAAAAAAAAAAAAAGAAAAGAAATGTTGCTGGAGAGATGGCTAAGCAGTTAAAAGCACTGACTGATTTTTCAAAGGACCAAGGTTTCATTCCAGCATGCACACAGCAGCTCATAACCATCTATAACTCTAGTCCCAGGGGATCCAACACCTCCTCTGGCCTCGAGGGAACCAGGCACATACATGCAACCACAACACTATACACATTTTTAAAAAAATATTTTTTTAATTTAAGAAGAAATGTCAACCAGGCATGGTGGTGCACACCTTTAATCCCAGCACTTGGGAGGCAGAGGCAGGTGGATATCTGTGAGTTCAAGGCCAGCCTGGTCTACAGAGTGAGTTCCAGAACAGCCAGGGCTACATAGTAAGACCCTGTCTCAAAAAAATAAATAAAATAATTAAATAATCAAATAGATAGATAGATAGATAAATAGATAGATAGATAGATAGATAGATAGATAGATAGATAGATAGATAGATAGATAGAAATGCTGCCTGAAGCCAGCAAGATGGCTCCATGGGTAAAAGCAACTACCACCAAGCCTGATGACCTGAGTTCATTCCCCAGGGGTCACATGACAGAAGGAGAAAACCAACTTATGCAAGTGCCCTATGACCTCCATTTGCATGGAGACACACAGACACACACACCTGCACACACATGCACAAACACTAAAGTTATAATAAAAATTTTACAAAGAAATCCTCCTTGGATAAGTGTTTTATCTTTCATCAAACTTCAGAATTTGCTAAGTTAAATTATACATACAAATCTATATATACATTTGGTTCCCAGCCAGCCAGCCTGTGAACTGAGGAATGAATGAATAACCTATTTATGTTGGAAGATAGGTATGTTTCATTGGTACTATTTTTTTATTTTTAATTTTACTTATGTGTATATGTGTGTTTATGTGAATGTAAGCCAGGTATGTTCAGATACTCACAGAGATCAGAAGAGGTTATTGGATCCCCCAAAGTTGTGAGATATGGGTGCTGGGAACCAAACTCTGGTCCTCTGCAAGAGCAATGTTTACTCTTAACCACTGAGCCATCTCTTCAGCCCTTTCATTAGTGGGTAAAAAGGAAAAACAATTATATAGGGGCTGGAGAGATGACTCAATGGTTAGGAGCACTGGCTGCTCTGCCAGAGGACCCCAGTTCAATTCCCAACACCCACATAGCTACTTCAAAATGTCTATGACATCAGCTCCAGGGGATCCAGTGTGTTCTTCTGGCCTGCTTGGGTACTAGGCATGCACATAGTACACAGAAATGCATGCAGACAAAACACTCATATGCATAACTAAAAAATTTATTTGTGCTAGTATTACTTTTTCTTTTCTGGTGCTGGGGATCAAACCCAGGTCCTTACACATCTGGAGTGTGTAAGGTGTAAGTGGTGTGCCCTACCACTGAGCCGTTCTCCCAGCTGTGCTGTTCAAACTCACAGTATTAAGCTCTGTCAGTCTGTTCTTTGTGTCAGCAAGGAGACCTCGTATCAAGGGTCACTTGCAGCCAGTGTCCAGCGTAGCTAGGGTATTGTGAGTACTGGCTGCCTCAGCTACACCACAGTTGAGTTTAGACAACTTTAATTAGCACTGGTTAGTTAGGCCCTGTGCTGTTTCAGTCAAACTGCCAGCACACGACCCCGATAAGGAGCAACCCTTTCAGGAAGACAGGGCAGTTGCCGACTACACTTGGGTCTTTTGTTGTCTGTCGGAAGGGGGACACGGACAGGGAGGGATGGCTTGGTAAGAACTTGTAATAGAGTGTCTGGACAGTGCAGTGCGTCACCTATGGGGAGGCCACCTGGCTGTGTCACAAGGCGGGTCTCTGGATAGTCCTGGCATCAGCACTGGCAGTAACCACACCTCCCAGGCCTGCCAGGTCACAAGTGCTGGCAAAGTCAAGCTGAAAAGGAAGAAAGGTGAAGGTTGCGTCTCTGGTTCATGTCTCGTCACAGAGAGGGGATTTCAGGCCGTATTGCAGCTGCCTTGCTGAAGAAGGAATGTTTACTGTGGTATCATCCAGAAAAACTTAATGGAATCCTGAAGTATTATAGCTACACCATTGCCTCCCTCCCTAGACAGGCCTGGGCTCGAGCACTGGGCAGTGCTGAGAGTCCTACAGAACTGAATAGTGCCTTTCTGTAGCTGAGTCCTGGTCCAGCCGAGACAGTGTGGTCTGTCTCCACTATTAGGAAAAGGGTTGTAAGATAATCCACCAGTTTTTAAGTAATTCATTTGTAAAACTGTCATATCCAATTCTTTAACATATCTTCTCAGTCAGGTTTTGTGGGGGACATAGGCAAATTCATAAAGCTCCATATTCAATGAAAATTCTTGGTCATGAGAATCGCTTCTTCCTTGTGTTTTACATCTTCATATGGACTCATAATGCCTGTCAAAGAACTAAATTAATATTGTTCTTATAACTTTTTTTAATTTTAGATGTAGATAACGAAACCTTCCAAATTTATCAACCACAGCTCACAGTTGCCAGAAGACTCTTGTCCCAGGTGTGTACAATCGCGGACAGTGGCAGCCAGAGCCTGGACCTGGGCCACTTTAGCAAAGTGGACTTCATTATCATTGTCCCACGATCAGAGGTTCTGGTCCAGCAAACCCTCCAACGGGTCCGACAATCAGGTGAGAGTGAACTTTTCTGTGAGTTTCTGTTAACCCCAGCATTAGAGCCTTCATCCTTCCTCTCTCTTAGTCTAAAGGTTTAGAAGACATTAAAACATTCTTTCGTAATAAAAGCACTTGAAGGAATATATAATTTATCTGTAAGCTTTCTCCCAGACCTTCCCCTTGGAGGCCAAGGCCAAATTGATGTGTGTGCTTGCCAGATGCTGTAAGTTTGTGATGTCATGCATGGGACCGCAATCTGGTCATTCACTGTTGAGGGAAGCCTAGCCTGTTGGGATGCTGGGCAACACTACTTGAATTCTTCCTATGCCCAGGCAGGTCGTTTCTGAGGTGAGTTCTCCAACATTTATCAGGTTGCCAGTGCATTTTCAAAGCAGACACCAGAATATCACCTTCCACTTCAACAACAAGAAGTCAAGTTAAAATTATTTCCAAGAACTTAGAGACCAAATACAAGGAAACATTTCCCTCTAGAACATGGAAATGGTAGAAAGCAAAATTTTTAGTCTATGATAAATATATCTCTTCATGAAAATAAAATTTTCTTAGAATTATAAAAAGCTATAAAGAATTTAGAAAATTGGGATAGCTAAGAAAATGCTGGCTTTTCTATAAGCCAGGGTTTTTTTGTTTGTTTGTTTGTTTGTTTTTGTTTTGTTTTTTTGGTGGGGGATTTCTTTGGTTGTTTGGTTGGGTTTTGGTTTTTTGAAACAGAGTTTCTCTGTGTACCCCTGACTGTTCTGGCACTTGCTCTGTGGACCAGGCTGGCCTTGAGCTACCATGCCTTTACCCCCCCAAGTGCTGGAATTAAAGGCATGTACCACCACTGCCTGGCACAAACCAGGTTTAAAAAGAAAAATTTAAGTGTCAAATTCCTTCTGATTATCTTATCCAGGGAAAGACACAGATTTTAGATGGAAGATTAATCTTTTTGCCACATTAAAGAATTTTATTTTTATTATATTTGAAAACAGAAAATTGAATGAATTCAAAGTTCTAAAAATGTAGCTTATGGATTCCACACCAATAGACAGTGTCTGCCAAACTTTATACAGATTTCCAGGGAATCTTTTAAAATGCAGATTCCCCCTCCCCATAGTTTAGAGAGCCCCCAGACTGTATTTTGCCCAACCTCCTGGGTGCCATTGGTCAAAGGACCACACTTTGAGCAGCATGGCAGCATTATGAAATCTTCCCTTTCGAGCTCCAGGGGCCAGGTGAACTAACAGTAGGTTTTTGCCTGTCTCCCTGACACATGGGAAGTGTTGTCCACAGCTTCAGGAGGCCTCAGCACAATCTGCTCTTTAGCCTTTAAATCTTTGAATGCCAAGCTACACTGACCTTTGGAAACAAGCAAAGGAAGGAGGGAAGTCTTCCTTGATGGCTGTCCCAGAGGCTCCCTCAGCTCAGGTCACTCTGTTTTCTGTCCTCCCCCTCCACTGTGGGGAATGGATGGGCTTCCATAGTACCAAGTAACCCGACCTGCTGTTCCTCCTGGCTTTTCTCTTCCATACATGGAGGGAGTGACTGCTCTTGTAGGCAGTTTACTACACCATTTGGCATTTGCAATCTCCCTTGGTTTGTGATCTGATATCCTGAGTCATGCTTCAGCAAACACATCATAGCACCTATTCTGGGTGAGCGTCATCTGCAGAGCCCGTTCCCGGAATAACCTCTCAGCAGCCTGCCTTCCCTTCCCTCCGCTCAGAGCTCAGGGGGTTTCCCATGTATTTTAAGATTGCCGTCCTTCAGAAAGACACTAGAGTCTGACCAATGTTATAGGCTGATAATCTGGGGTGGGGGATCCGTATCATAGGCAGATCTGGAAAACTTATGGCAAATTGCAATTTAATATTCACCCCTAGCTTTGGCACACAAATTTACTTAAAGAATTTTATTTTCATTATATTTGAAAACAGAAAATTTAATGAATTCAAACTTCTAAAAATGTAGCTTATGGATTCTATGCATATAGATGATGTCTGTCAAAATTTATACAGACTTCCAGGGAGTCTTTTAAAATGTGGATAAAAATTATTACAGTAACAATCACTTTTATATACTTAAATAATATTCTTTTTTAATTATAGGGAAAAACATGATTGTGGAATGTGTGTGTGTGTGTATGTGTGTGTGTGTGTGTGTGTGTGTGTGTGTGTGTGTGTGTGTTTATGTTTGAGTGTGACGCAAAACATACTCCAAAGTCAAAGAACAACTTTTTTTTTTTCTGGAAGTCGGTTTTCCCTTTCCACTGTGGAGTCCATGGTCACACTCAGGACAGCAAGCATGTTTGCCCTCTGAGCCATCTTTCTGGCCCTGTCGTATCATTTTGAAGAATGAAAGTAACAAAGTAGAAAAATTTAAACATTTGTGGACTGAGGTTATAGTTTAATGGTAGAGTATGTAGTTAGCGTGTTTGAGGCTCTGGGTTCAATTCCACAAAATTAAACGTGTGTAACCCCACAGTCAAGGATAACACTATGAAAACTTCGTTGTTAGCAAACTACTTACCACCTAGTGTGTGCCTCCTTCCTGCCTGTATCTGTTCCTGCTCTCACAGTGTATGTATTTCCAGGCCAGAAAAAGCTTTTGTGAGCAACATTCTAAATGAATGCACAGTATTTCATATTATAGCTATACCAAAATGTGTCTTCATATTTAAGTTCCTTCTTTTTTGGGGGAGGGGGGGGACACATACTAGTTAATAGAAAAAGTCTATATAAATGTTAATGTGTAAAGAGAAGTTGTCCAGGACAGAGTAAGAAATTACTCACTAAAACACCACTTAACTAACATAGCCATTAAAACAAAAGGTTCCCCAGAAACCATCTGACTCAATTTCCTCCTATTCCACCATGAAAATGGAGAGTGAGCTTGCCTGGGGACACAGAAGGCAGACAGACCATCAAGAGAAAACCATACTTTCACTGCTGAATGCCTAGAGCCTCATTCAGGCCTCTCTCCAGTCTGGCACCGAGCAAGTACACAACTCATGTCTGAATGGGGTAAAGGAACAGGGGGTAGAATGTAGGAAGGAAGAACTGAGTCTGTGGTCTTCTTCCTGACCCTGTTTACCTAGTTCCCTAATGAGAGCATTTCAGCAGCCAGCCTGCTGGAAAGCCCAGACAGGAGACGTGTCCAGGACTCACAGAAAGAGCTGTCCTTGGCAGCTCATGTGTGACTGGAAGTAGAAAGATAAAAACAGAACCATTGTGTTGCTGCAGACCCAGACCCAGGGTGAAGCTGGTCTCTTGCCTCCCATTCTGATTAAGGAAAGAGGGGATGGAGGATGAAGGGCAGAGGGAGGGGAGGACAGAAGAAAACAAGCCAAAGGTGAGAAGAGAAAAGAAATGGGCTAAACCTTCTCAAACTTGCCCAATAATCTGAAATGATAGCAATTCAGGAAACTCCACATTTGTCAATTAGAACACTAAGATACTAGCACAGTAAGAATGCAAGCCAGTTCAAATCAATATTAGTGACCATGCTTAGTTGGGGGCTCCCTGCTCTGTGCAGGTGATGTGTCCATCAAATGGGAGCAGGTGTGGGAGTACCAGTGGAGGACATGTCATACTGATGAGCTCAATGAAGCTACTCCGGTGTTTGCACACGCTCAAGATTATGAAAAAACCAGAGCTATTTAAGGAAGCTTTAAGGAATTGGCAGGATTTGGAGGCTAACCCAAGTGGTGGAAGAAAGGTTTTCATTTCTGAAACCTACCTCTTAATCTCATCAACTTTACTCTCCCTTGTTGATCATTTAAAACTTCATCAGGGAGGCCGGGAGGTAGTGGTGCACGCCTTTAATCCCAGCACTCTGGAGGCAGAGGCAGGTGGATCTCTGAGTTCGAGGCCAGCCTGGTCTACAGAGTGAGTTCCAGGATAGCCAGGGCTACTTCACATAGAGACCCTATCTCGAAAAACAAAAACAAAACAAAACAAAAAAACAACAACAACAACTTCATGGGGGGTGAGGGGGAGAAGCACCTACTGGGTGTTGACAAGTATCCCAGAGGCTGAAGGTCTTGGGAAGCCACTGTGACCCAGAACAAAGAGACAAACACGGAAACCCCCCTGTGCAAACTGACTGTGTCCACTCCTCTCCAGGTGTGCGACCCAGAGAGTGTCCAACTTTCTCCTCTGCAGCCACCTGCCAAACAGCATATTCATGCCCCTGCTAAATGCTGGAATCATCCGCTCAACAGTTCCCAAATGCAGACTACAGATTCCTTTGCCACGTAATTAAAGTGTTGGCTTCTGTGAGTGAAGGGTTCGTCTTTCCAGTTATCTCCATAATTAATTATTCTCTTTTGTTTAATGGCAAGATCTCTCTCCACTCTCCACACTGGTTGTTGCAGATTTGGGTATCTGGTCTGGCACTTCGTTCTTAGCAATGCTGCCGCCACCCTTCTCTCCCTATCCCTGAGGGAAAAACTCGAAAACTTCGGAGTCAAAACACCTTGCCTCCAAACCTAAAAACATGTTTATTCACCTAGCTCCTCGCCCTTCCTCCTGAGTGACGGAAGGGTTTCCCTCCAGTTCAGTTCAGATGCTCCACCTCACTGTTGGTACCACCTCTCCTACCTCTGTTCATTCTGCTTCCCGGTCCTCATTCCATCAGTTGACTCTGCCCATTCCCAAAGACCAGACCACCCTGCCCAGCTCCCTCTTCCAACTGCCAAACCAGGAGAGCCAGGCCGTGTTCCTGTCCCTCCCCAGCGCTCACTCCTTGTTCCCTAGCTCCGCCCCAGATCCCTTGCCACTGTGACCACTGATCTTTTCAGTTATTATTGATCCCGATTTTTGGCTTCCAGAACCTTCCCAGCTTTTCTTCCACCCGCACTACTCAGACGTTTCCTTACTGTTCCCTAGAACTTTCTCTTCAGCCACAAAGTGAAACATTCAAGGAAAGCCATTGGCAGACACATCATAAATATTTGCTGACCAAATTTTTATTACATTTTGTTAAATTGATTTGTTAAGTGAACATGTGTTTTAAAAGGAAAAGATAATAATAATAAATAAGATTTGGAATTCCTCTTGCAAACTCAAATTAGGTCATTGGAAACACATTCCAGAAATTACCATTGGTCAAAAGTAGAGGCCTTCAGTACACAAGCCCGATAGGTGTATCAGAGGCAGACAAGACTTGGAGTTGAATGCCCTTCTTGTGTCTCACAAACCCAGATTAAAGAATTCTCCCCCAGTGAGAGGACAGAAGGGAACCAGAATGCGGTCACCTAGAGAAAGGGGGCTACAAATTCAATGGACTCTGAAAGCAACTAGCGGGATTTTAGTCAACTTTTACAGTTTGAGTTTTGTTGGGTTTTGTTTTGTTTCCCATAAAAAGATACTACAGGGGTAAGGGAACTGTGTGCTGGCTAGTTTTCTGTTATCATGATATGAGCTAGAGTCACTGAGAAGAGGAAACCTCAGTTGAGAAAATGTCCCACTAGACTGGCCTGTGGTGTATTTTCTTGATTGATAATTGATGTAGGAAGACCCAGATCACTGAGGGCAGTGCCATCCCTGGGCTGGTGGTCCACAAGGAACAAGCCAGTAAGCAGCATCCTCAGTGGCCTCTGCATCAGTTCCCACCTCCAGATTCCTCCCATGACTTCCATCAGTGATGGACTGTGATGTGGAACTGTGACCAAAATAAACCCTTTCCTCCCCAAGTTGCTGTTGGTCATGGTATTTTATCACAATAAGAGAAACCCTAAGACAAAAGGAATTGTTGAAATAAATCTTAAAAACTGAGATGATTTTTTTTTTGAGACAGGGTTTCTCTGTGTAGTCCTGGCTGTCCTGGAACTTGCCATGTAGAACAGGCTGGCCATGAACTCACAGAGATCCACCTGCCTCTGCCTCCCAAGTGCTGGGATTAAAGGCGTGCACCACCACCACCTGGCAAAAAAAACTGAGAATGTTTTAAATGATTTAATATTTTCTTAATTTTCACAATTAAGTGGGGAGAAGGGTGGGGCAGTGGAACTCAAGGCCTCATGAAAACTAGTCCTTGAACTCTGTCCTGAGCTATATCCCTGGCCAGATTTCCATCTCTTTTTTTTTTCTTTTGGAGCTGAGAGACCGAACCCAGGGCCTTGCATTTGCTAGGCAAGCACTCTACCACTGAGCTAAATCCCCAACCCCCAGATTTCCATCTCTTTAAGAATTAGTTTCTGTTTTGTTTTGTTGTTTTGCATACTATAGCTTTGCCAAAATCTGTCTGATCCACAGAGAAGATGAATGGATAAAACTGAAAGTTTTTTTGTTTGTGTTTGTTGTTGTTGTGTGTTTGTTTGATATCTCTTTGATGGGAAAGGCATAAAATTAGGTATTTAAAAAAGAAAATTATTGCTTCAAAAAATTCAAGGGTAAGGATGTATGTCAGAATATACTATTTTCTCTAAATAGTAAACAAGGCATTGGGACAGTCCCAGCTCATCTTCACTGATACCTGGACATCTGAGAGGTCTCTGATTAGTGACATCTCTAAGGTATTGGCCATTTATGCTGGTCATCATTTGTGGTCTGTGATGCCTGTAAACATGTGGCATATATTCTTGGCTTTATTTCCCTTCCAGCCCCATACACAGTAGAGAACTTGCCTAAGGGAGAGGATTTTTCTTCTTCCACAAAGAGGACCGTGAGTTAATGTCCAAGTTTTTTTTCAACACATGTAGATTCTGCATTCTCCAGTAATGAAGAGAGGACACAGATCCCTCCAATGTGGCCTCTTGGTACCCTTGGATGTCCAAGAAGACTCCTCACTCAAGATGTTTAGAGCCTGTAGTCGGAAGTTTTCTTATGTCCTGCCCAGTCCTGCAGCTGCTTAGACCCAAATAAACACACACAGGCTTATATTATTTTTAAACTATGGCCATGGCAGGCTTTTCGTTATCTAGCTCTTATATCTTAAATTAACCCATTTCTATAAATCTATACTTTGCCATGTGGCTTGTGGGTTACCAGTATCTTTACAGCTTGCCTCTCCTAGTGGCGTCTAGCAGCATCTCCTCTGCTGTGTCTTTCTCCTCTCCCTCTCCCTCTCTCTTTCTAGTTAGAATGTCCCACCTAACCTTATTCTGCCTCACCACTGGCCAAACAGCTTTATTTATCAACCAATCAGAGCAACACATATTCACAGCATACAGAAAGACATTCCCATCAAGAGTTGTTCATTTCTTCAGGGATGCAATGATTAGGGTACCACCTGATGCCAGCTTCCAGAGAGCCAGATTAATATCATCTAGAAAAGACAGTTGCTTGTAGCTACTTCCACTCTAGAACTCTGTGGGTGGCAACTTGTCTCAGAAGAAGAATACTGATACTTTCTAAGTTCCCATTTATACCAAAAACAAGATGTATCATTTGGGTAGCTCTAACACAGAGTCTTGGTTCCTCTATTTGTGTCCCAGGTGGATCCTGCTCTCTACTTTTGATTGGACTGGTGAACTGTGACAGACTTGGCCATGATTACTTTTGGAAAATAATGTTTATTTAACCCAGTATAACTATTGTTTATGACAAATTAAGACAGAATGAACAAAGATGGCTTTTTTCAGAGCAGCCAATTGTGAGCACTTATGGCCATTTCCAGATTCTAAGTATCTGTGTTTATTTTTGGAAAACAAAACATGAAGGCTAACCCAGGAGCTAATGAAAATGTTCATCTTTATGGGATAAAAGAGCTAGGTACTTTTGATGCTTTAAGCAATTACATATTTAGCACTTATTCATTGCACAAAATAACAGGTTTCATCAGATTTTCATATACATGTATGTGGCATGTACTCAAATTGTGTCTGCACTCACTATTCTTTGCTCTGCCACAGCCAGTCTACTTCCTCATCCAAGATGTCCTCCCTCCACTTGCATGTCTCATTTTTATGGTTTACATATTTAAAAAATAATTAAAATGATGAAAGTGAAAAAAATTGAATATAAACATGTAAACACACCAGATTGCATATAATACTGATAATACAATCATACAGCAAAAAGAATTATTTCAAACAATTTTTTACCAGGGTTTCACTAGCCCCCAAGATTGTGTTATATTTCCCCACCTTTGTCCTGAGACTAACATTTTCCCCAAAAAGCTTTGATTCTTTTATTGAAAAGGTACCTAAAGCCCATATCTGGCCATTGGCACACTCGTTGCTATGGTGGTACCATTTCAGGTACACTTGGCAGACAGATCTAGGACATATAAGTGTGTATGTTAATCCATACATGTGCACACACCTCTTCACTTCTCTGTATACATTTAAATAATGAGTTCGCCAGGCAGTGGTGGCGCACGCCTTTAATCCCAGCACTCGGGAGGCAGAGCCAGGCGGATCTCTGTGAGTTCAAGGCCAGCCTGGGCTACCAAGTGAGTTCCAGGAGAGGCGCAAAGCTACACAGAGAAACCCTGTCTCGAAAAACCAAAAAAAAATAAAAATAAAAATAATGAGTTCATACTGAGACCTCCAGTTCTAAAACAAACCCAAATTCATCTTGGCCTTTCCCCTTTCCCTACATGTGACTTCTTTTTCTCACAGGAAGAAACGGCTTCTCGTCTAGCACACATTCACTTGGACTTTTTAATTGACTATGTAATCACAGTCTCACATCCTGTAAGAAACTACTTTGCTGACTAAAGTTGTTGTGTGTATTCCTTTTGTCTTTAAACTTTCCAGCCAAATTCTAGTTTGTTTCACTTAGTCCTTCTCTCTGTCTCCACTGTTGTATGTCACGTTCCTTGTGATGAGCGAGGGTTTATTTGTCACCATTTTTAGTCCACTAGGGTTGGGTTTCTAAAAGCCAATGCCATGCACGGTGATGTGTTCATAGAAGCTCGTGTCTCTCCTGGTCTCCATATTCCCACCTACTTCCCGTCCATCGATCTGTAGTTACATAACCATCTTTTTAGTTTGGTTTAATTCAGGGCTTTCCTGGCTTCCTGTGTTTGTTAGTTTGTGGGTTTTGTAGAAATGAGAAACATGTTACTGTTTTTTCCCTTCTACTTCTTTCTTACTGTTTTATGATGTGTTTTGTGTGTGTGTGTGTGTGTGTGTGTGACTGTGTGTGTGTGTCTGTGTGTGTCTGTGTGTGACTGTGTGTATGTCTGTGTGTCTGTGTGTGACTGTGTGTGTGTCTGTGTGTCTGTGTGTGTGTGTGTCTGTGTGTCTGTGTGTGTCTGTGTGTGTGTCTCTGTGTGTGTGTCTCTGTGTGTGTGTCTGTGTGTGTGTCTGTGTGTGTGTCTGTGTGTGTCTGTGTGTGTCTGTGTGTGTGACTGCGTGACTGTGTGTGTGTGTCTGTGTGTGTGACTGTGTGACTGTGTGTGTGTGTCTGTGTGTGTCTGTGTGTGTGTGTCTGTGTGTGTGACTGTGTGTGTGTGTGTGTCTGTGTGTGTGTGGCTCCATTTATTGAGGATTTAACTTTATTCCTGGTGTTGAACATCTGATCTTTTCTTAACGGGATGTTGTAGCTGCCGCTGCTTCTTTGCCAAGGACTTGTTTTCAGCTGGCTTGACTCTTCCCCACTTTCCAGACAAGAATAAAAGCTCCTGGAGATCCCCTCTGATTTACTGGCTTCCTCTACCCTAAGCTGCCTGCCTCCCATCCTGACATGCCTTGTCTCACTGCTCTCTGTGTGCTCAGACCTGGCATAGCCCCAGTGATCCCCTCACAGGGTTGATTACCAACAAATAGTTACTGAATGACGAGTGACTGTCACAGGCCTTCTGCTTCCACCTGCTGCTTAACGACCTTTGGAGACACTCTCAAGAAAACCTGACTGTTTTCAGGTGGAAACTGAAAACAATCTCTTAAGTAAAGGGTCCTAGTAAAAACTAGGTCTCTAGAGAGATGGCTCAGCAGTTAAGAGCACTGGCTGCTCTTGCAAGAGGATTCAATTCCCAGCACCCACATAATGGCTCAAAAATGTCTGTAACTCCAGTTCCAGGGGAGCCAGTGCCCTCTTATGGCCTCCATGGGCACTGCACACACATGCTTATAGCCACATATAGGTACACACATATATACAAATAAAAATCAAATTTTAAAAAATCACCTATTTTAGGACATGTACCCTTAATCCCAGCACACAGAAGCAGAGGCAGGCAGACCTCTGTGAGTTTCAGGTCAGCCAAAGTTACATAAGGAGACCCTGTCTCAAAAAACATCTCTTAAATTAAAATTAGTTTCATGTTTTCCTTTTCTGGTATGATGAACTTTTCATACAATAAGGCATTTTTCACTTTTTCCTCATTTCACTTCAGGTTATTGTTATAGTTTGTAGATATGTTAACTGTATGTTAGTATCAGTTTTTTTAATTAAATCAATATAATTCATGAAAGTCTCTTTATTTCTAAGGAAGAGGGCACATTATGTCCCAGTGACAGCTTCATGTACCCAGAACTACTTTAGATGTTTATGTGTCAAGTTTTGTTATAGGTAGGGCCTCTGGTGCCATACTAGCATCACACAGTCTAACATCTTGAGAATGCAGTAATCATGGGTAGCCCCATTTGTTTTTATTAATTTTAAAATAAACTAACATTCATTGAGGGCTTCCCATGCTCTGTGTATGTGTATCCCTATATGAAAATGTTTATAATAGAGGCTGGCAATGTAATTTTGTGGAAGAGTGCTTGCCTGGCATTTGTGAAGCCCTGGATTTGTATTTCCCTTTTCTATGCTAAATTTGGGGAAATAAGGTTTATATGTTATATTAATTTATTCAAGGACTGCAAACCAAAGCTTACTTTTCCCCCTGGTGGTCTATGGTAGACATCAGCATTAGCACTTTACCTACAAAAAGGACAATGAAATGGGTCTCAAACGTTCAACAGCTTTTCTCCAGGAATCTACATTCCCTGGGTCTTTCTGTAAGATGGATGTGGTGCCTCAGCCTCTAATCCTTCACGTCTAATCCTGGGAGGCCAGTGTAGGCTCATGAAACCCTGTCTCAAAACACAAAAACAGCAGAATGTATTCCTTTATATAAGGAAAAGAGACATGGAAGGGGATGTTCTAAAGAAAAGGAAACCTGGTATTTCCTTCTCAAAACGCCTTTAATCCCAGCACTCAGGAGGCAGAGGCAGGTGGATCTCTGTGAGTTCGAGGCCAGCCTGGGCTACAGAGTGAGATCCAGGACAGCCAGGGCTACACAGAGAAACCCTGTCTCGAAAAAACAAAAAACAAAAACAAACAAAAAAAAACTGATATAGAATATGAAAAGAAAGAAAGAGTTGCTCTAGAAGCCTAAACCTCTGTGTGGTCAGTGCCCAGTATTGGTCAACACCTAGCTTGTGTGTGTGTGTGTGTGTGTGTGTGTGTGTGTGTGTGTGTGTTGTGCATAAAACTGTGTAAAAAAAAGAAACTTTTTTTTTCTTGGCAGGTGTCCTTGTAGATCTGGGTCTAGAGGAAAATGGGATGGCTCATCAAAGAGCAGAGAAATATGTTGTTCGCCTGGACAATGACATTCAAAGCAAGTTTGAAGTTTTTATGAGAAGGGTGAAACAGAATCCGTACACACTGTTTGTGCTAGTTCATGACAACTCCCATGTGGAGCTAACGAGGTGATTGCTTCAGTGTGGGCAGATCCAGTATTTCTTCCCCAGTAGTAACTATTACCTAAAGAAATCCTTTAAAGACATGATGTGACGGCCCAGAGACCCTCACATTTGGTGTCTTCCCATTGGTAACTTCCTCCTACTCATTCCTTGCCCATCAACTCTTCTGTCAAATTTGTGTTGATTTTCAATTTTTTTACTATTGATTTTCTTTATGTATGTCCATTTATGTAGCACTCATGCACAAAGAAGTCAGAGGACACTTGTGGGAATCAGTTCTCTTTCACTACGTGATTCCTGGGATTAAACATGGGCACTCACACACAATTACACAAGAAAACAAAAAGAAATATAGAATGAAATGTGGTTTTGAGTTTGCATGATAACCTGGCATACCCAAACTGAACAGGACTGAGAAAATTCTAGAGGTGTAACTCTCTGGATTGCGGGGCTGGGAAGGCCTCCTAGCCCTCCTCTCAACCCTCCTCTCAGCCCTCAACCCTCATCCCAGGCTAGAGGCCGAAGAGGGAAGGATGCCAACGAGGATGAGGGTCATTGCAGGACTGGAAGCTTTCACAGTGAAACAATCCAACTCAACACAGATGAGCTACTGTGGGCAGTGTGACTGAGTTCACACTCAGAATAGCTTAGGAACAAACTGAAAAGCCAGGAGTGGGGGAGTCCCCAAAGTCTGTCTAGAAGGGGTAAGGAAGAATATACATTTTTTTTATCTTTCAAATCATATTTGTTTTGTGAGGCAAGATCTCATTATATAACCCAGGGTGGCCTTGAACTATCAATCTTCATGCCTCCGCTTCTCACATGCTTTCTGATTACAGATGTGTACTACCACACCCAACTCTCAACTCACATTCTGATTGTATCTGCTCCTCTCAAATAAGTACGGTGTCATTTCCAAGCTCTTACCTGCTCCTGTATCCAGCCAGCTGGGTAAGGAAGCTCTAACAGGACCTTTGCTATTTCTACAGTGTGGTTTCGGGCTCTCTGTCACATGGTGAGCCAACTCATGGCTTGGCTGATCGAGTCATCAACTGCAGGGAAGTTCTAGAAGCTTTCAACCTCCTGGTGCTCCAAGTGAGCTCCTTCCCGTACACCCTGCAGACCCAACAGTCTCGAATCAGCGCCAGCAATGAGATCCACTGGATACAACTGGACACAATGGTGAGTCTTCCATGCCTAGTCATTCGCAGCTCCCCAGGAGGCAGAACGTGGGACTAAACATGGCCATTGCTTGGTAAAAATACAGCACAAATGTGTCAAGACATCTAATTAACATACACAATGCTTTCTTTTTCATATGATTAGAATTTTTTGAAATGGGATCTTGCTATTTTGCCGTCTCGCTCCGACCTCCTAGCCTCATTCTTTTGTGTACTGGGACTATGAAAACTATACC
Source organism: Peromyscus eremicus (assembly GCF_949786415.1). Classification (NCBI taxonomy): domain Eukaryota; kingdom Metazoa; phylum Chordata; class Mammalia; order Rodentia; family Cricetidae; genus Peromyscus; species Peromyscus eremicus. Next base: position 1,006,358 of record NC_081435.1, read on the forward strand.
TTCATGTGCTAATTGCAGTTATTATAACACTTAACGGCAGGTGAATAGTGTCCTACAGAAAGTTCATTGGGTGGCTAGTCTTTAGGTATGCATGTATGTTGTAGATACAAAATTAATCATACTATATAGATTTTTGTATCCAGATGTGGTAACTAATCCCTCTAATCCCAGTACTTGGGATTTTGAGGGAGGAGGTCTGCAAGTTCAAGGCCAGCCTGGGTTATATACAGAGTGATGCCCTATTTCCAAACAAAGAAGTAATAGTACACCAGAGCATCATAGTACCCTGAATTACCTGTGTGGATTTAAATGATTAATTTCAAAGTACTGAGGTGGTAAAGCCCTTGCCTAGCAAGTGTGAGGCACCTGATTCAATCTTCATATTGAAGAAGGAAAAATAAGACTGATTTTATGCTGAGACCTGAATATTTTATTGTTTTCTTGAGTAGACTAATAGTCTGACTGATCTGTGTCTCTGATAATTACCCTCCCCTTCCAACAACTGGATTTCCCATTTCAGTGGGTTCTTAGGCTTCAGGTTGACGCTATAGCAACAGTGCTGGTCCCTTCAGTAGGACTGACTGTTGGGAGCAATCTCAACATTGTGCATATCAGATGGTCCTTTAGGATTTGGGCTCTAGTCCCTAATAGCTGAGAAATATTTTCTACATCCTATAAGCTGTATGGTAAATATATTATCAAAGAAATAAGTTTCATAAAAAATAATCAGCCTTAGTCAGTGTATTGTGGATCCCTTGTGTAAAGATATTGAAAGCTTTGGGTACTTTAAAAACAAGTGTGTTTAAGTCAGAAACTCCAGATATACATGACTATCTACTTGTGAGCCCTGCGCATTTCTCCCTGCTGTGAAGCTGGGATGTCTGTTTGCCGGACCTTGAGCCTTCAGCAGTTCCCTCGGTGGGACACCTCTGGCACCGTGTTCACACAGCACAGAGACTGTTCCAGGTTGTGGCTCTGCTGGGATCTTTTTAGTGACAACTACACCCATTCATTGACTTGTCAAATTAGGATGTGCTAGCACGCTCTCCCTTCAAAGCACAGGCTGAGCCTGTGGGCCTTTTGGACACAGAGTAGGATTGCCAGTGGAACAGATATACGGAAAAATTGTCTTTTGAAACTAGTGATACCATGTGATCCTGGTGACTGCAGTCTCATTGGTGTGCAGCTGTGTGGAGGGGTGGAAGTCAGTGCACGTGTGTGCTTATTCCAGCGCGGCTCACAGGAAGCAACATGGAATCCACACAGCTGTCTGCCAGCTAAGGGACAGACAGTGCATGTACACAGTGGACTATTGTTCTGCCATGAAAACAGATGGAAGGCTGCCGTTTGCAGCAATGTGGATGGGACTAGAGAGCATTGTAGCAATAGAAATCATCAGGCACAGAAAACAAAAATGCATGTTCTCACTTTCATCTGGAAGCTAAAAAGGGGGTCTCAAAGAGATAGAAAGTAGAATGGTAGTTACCAGGGCCTAAAAAGATGGATGCTGGAAAGGCTAGAGAGGGTGGTTAAGAGATACAGGGTGCAGAGATGAGAGGAAGAACTGTCCCTGTTCTCTATGCAATAAGAGAACCATGAAGGAAAATAATTAATTGAATATTTCAAAACACCTAAGAAAATATTGAATGTTCTCAACACAAAGAAATACAGGTGACAACTGGCCCAGCCACTCTCATTTTATCATTTACATTATATCCACGTACTGAAATATCGCCTGATGCCACAAATGTGCACAATTACTGTATGTCAGTTAAAGATAAAAGTGTTTTTAAACTTATTGTTTTAACTCTAACAAATGAGTTCTCCTATTGTATGTGTGTCCCTTCACCATCTTGTTTGGCCACAGTGAACTCGTGACTTGCTTGGCCCATGATAGGGAGAAAGGCTCGTTTCTCCTGATACGAAATGGGCTTAACGGATTTTCCATGAATCATCCCTGTGTTTATGGTGAACACTTTAAGTATAAGAGTGGTATTGGGTCATATTTTTAAAAGGAGTAGTTAGTGATATCTACTAATGAACTTAGAAATTAAAGTTCTGATTCTGGGGTTTATTAAAAATAACTGGGGGAGGGGGAGTTGTTATACTCTTTTACAAATAGATGTTTAAAAAATGAGACTCTGGAGATGGTTTAGAGGCAGATGCACCTGCTTCACAGCCTGACGACCTAAGTGTGACCCCTGGGCCACAGAGGAGGGAACTGCCCCATGTAGTTGTTTTTCACCTCCACGTGCCCACCATGGCGTGTGCACATGAACAGCACACTGTGCACACAATACACAGAACAATAGTAAAGTTTTTCATATGAGTTTTAAAACATTATCCCTATAATCAGACATGATAATTATAATATAATATAATAATAGACATGTCACACATGTCTTTGTCCCAGCTACTTGGAGAGCTGAGGCTGGAGGATTACTTGAGCCCAGTTCCACCTTAAAAAAATAATATATTTTTTGTTTTGTTTTTGTTTTTGTTTTTTGTTTTTTTGAGACAGGGATTCTCTGTGTATCTCTGACTATCCTGGATCTCACTCTGTAGACTAGGCTGGTATTGAACTCACAGAGATCCGCCTGCCTCTGCCTTGTGAGTGCTGGGATTAAAGGTATGTGCCCCCAGTGCCTGGCAAAAAAAAAGTAATACTTTTTAAATAAATCATCCCTAAGGAGCTGAGGTCAACAGAGAGGAAGAAAAATGTTGTGCTGATCTGTACCCTATCACGCTGAGTCCACCTAGCAACATGTAGGAGAAAAGTCCTTACAGCTCACTTCCTTCTGCTGTTCAGATGGGTATCCAGTAGGGGAGAAACTGAAATGTAACAGAGTACTTCAGTTCAAAAGCCATTGTCAGCCCTTGTAGACCTGTGCCCGCCTTTCACAGGACTCCCAGAGCACGTTTAGGAATTGAGCTCAGGTTACTTTGTGGAAGTGCCTTTGCCCGCTGAACCACCTCATCAGCCCTGTCTTTCCCCAAACCAGCACCAGGGCTGAGGAGGAAAGGCTTCTGCATGACTGTGTGCCGCAGTCCAGATGAAGCTGGAAGGAGAAATGGGTGGGTTTTCCCCAAAGTGACCAGGGCAACACACAAGTCCACCAAAAAAGAAAAGAATGTATCTTTTGCAACTCTCAAGTAAGACCCCGCGCTGCAAGCAGGGTTATCTTGTTTGAAGGAGGGTGCTAAAAATTAAAAACCTCCTAATAATAGTGTCTTATATTGTTAAAGATCTGTATAATTTCTGTGTATGTGTATATGTATGTGTGTTCATGTTAGTATGTACACATACATGTGGGTGCACACAAAGGCCAGAAGAGGGCATCAGAGACCCTGGAGCTTCAGTTACAGGCAGTTGTAAGGCACCATATTGGCATTAAAAACTGAACTTGGGTCCTCTGCAAAAGCAACGAGTGTTCTTAACCATTGAGCCATCTCACTAGCTACCCCTATATTTATTTTATAGACTCTACAAATCACAAGATTGTATAACATGGGTTATTCGATGGCTCCGGGGCTGGGGATATAATTAAGTTGGTAGAAGGCTTGCTTAGCATGCACGAAGCCCTGGATTTCAAACCTATCACTGCCTAAAGCCAGGCATCGTGACACACACCTGCCGTGCCAGCACTTGTGAGATGGAGGCAGGAGGATCAGAAGTTCGAGATCATCTTCAGCTACATATCAAGTTCAAGGCCAGTCTGGGCTACATGAGATACTGTCTCAAAAGAAAAGAAAAGTTTAGTATTGTAGCCACTTCTAACAAGTTATGCATAAATTTCTGGCATTCATTTCCAGTGTTACTAACTTTTATCCCTGGTCCATTCTTATTTCTACTATCCTCATCTTCTTCCTCTAGTTTATTTTTGTTTTAGTATCAGCCTTGTTTTTTCTTTATAAAATAAACTAGAGAATGCTTAAAGAAAAATTTCAATTCATAATAAAAAAGCATGAAAATAAAATGTGCAGGTATCAAGAAAAAATGAATATAAAAACTGAAGAAAAAGGAAAGAAACGTATAAACAAACAAATAAAACCAAATCTATGAAGTCACAAACCTTACTTAATATTCTGGGCCTTCTTAGATGAAAGACAGAAGCATGTTGCACATCCCAGTATCCTCTGAGGGCATCCTTGTGTCATATCCCAGAATAGTTACTCATTTGCATAGTGATGACTGAGTCAGCGGAGGGGGAAAGATTGGTGCTGTGTTCTGTCTAGTGAGATAGGATGTTCATATTGCATTGTAATTTTATACTCCATTTGAAAACTAATTTTTATTTGTAAAAGGAGTTGTCATAATTAAATAGCACCAAAAACTTTAGTGTTTGCAACATACGAGTTTTTCAGTGTCTCCCCAAACTCGATCAGAAAAGAGAGCTGCTTCTAGCAGGAGAAGAAGGCATTGGCCTGTGACTCTGAACAAAAAGAAAACAAACCCAGCATGGTTCCCATTGGCTTAAAGGAAACATGTCAACATGCCAAGTTCCATGGAAATGCAAAGTTGGTGTCAAGTTCCACAACAAGGTTTTCTTTTACCTCCACCCATATCTCATCTCTCTCTCTCTCACACACACACACACTGTCTTCACTGGGGTCTGCTCTGTTTTCAATCAGGAGGATGTAGGCTGCGAGAAGCTCTACTTTGGCTTGAATGAGTACAGCAAGTCTCTGCAGTGGGGGATCACCAGCCCACTGCTGAGATGTGATGAGACCTTCGAGAAGATGGTGAGCACGCTCTTGGAGAGGTAAGGAAAGATGGCTGCCCCTTGCTTTAGCTATATGTCAAGCACAGTCACATGCCTGTCTGGCCGTGTCACAGTGATTCATGGAAAAGCCAAATATAAAGGTCTTTTTATATGACCATCCAAGGAGAACAAATGCAAAGTGGCCCAAGTGGGAGACCCACTACCACGTTCACAATTGTCTCCTCGCCAGCTTCATTGCAGAGGAGGCTGTGTGTTGAAGGCCCTCCTCCGAGCCCTGGCCAGTCTCTGACATTATACCCCTGGCTTTGTTCGTTTGTCAGCCACTATGGATAAGGATCTCTAGACAGCTCCCTCGGAGTGAAACTCTTCTTTGAAAACTGTGGCTATGCACTGAAGCATTTGAGCTTGTTCTATCTTTGGGACCCATCCTCTGTCCTGACCTTCAAGGATGAGGGTCTTAACTCTTCTGTTTTAGGGATAATTCTTCCTGCCTTGGTAGCCTTCCTTTTATTCCTCAGCTCCAGATCAAACTCTGAAAGACTGTGTTTTTGTTTTTCTCAGCGCCTGATTCATAGACTCCCTTCCTGCCCTCTGCCCAGTACTCTGTGTGACCATCCCAGATTGGTTGGGGGGAGGGAGGTAAATTAGACCTGCTGGTAGCTCTAGTTTCTTAACACTGAACTGGATTGGGCACAAACATCTCTTTAACAGTTTGTCCTATCATTTGGAAAATGTTTTAAGAGATAAATAAAAACAAAGACAAGTGGATGTACCCGGCCCAGCACGATACAGCTGTGCCAGGGAAGGGCGCAGGCGCAGAGTGGGAACCAGGACTGCCACAGCTGTTAACTTCGGCGGTCATAACCAACCCTGTGGCGTTAACCTGCATGTGATCCTAGATTTCCACAGCCTTCCATCAGACACCTTTTTATTTTCCTACCCAGTCCTTTCCCTGGCTTAGAATGTGTCTCTCAACCCAGTACCACAAGAGTGCACAGCTTGTATTTTAAAAGATAGTTCCAGCAACTTCAGTTATAGATTTTGTAATACAAAACCACTACTATAGTTTAGTACAAATGGATTGGGGAAACATCACCATTAAGTCATAATTTTGTCGAAGTGTTAAGTGTAAATGGCTGTATTTTGAAGTTACTATTTGTTCTAAATTTTTCTAAACATGGGCCAGCAAAATAACCCCAAGCTTTCAGTGCAGCTTATGTGAGGTTTCTTCCCCTCCAGCATTCTGCCCAAGCTAGTAAGAGCTACACTTTTTGAACAGCTGGAAGCCCTATTCCAGGACTGGCCCAGCTCCATCTCCTGTGCCTTTTCCCAGCCTACTAAAACCCTGCAGTACAAGAAGACAGACAGCCGAGACCCTGTCCTGTCTCCAGTCAGCCCCGTTATCTAGAACTAGTAGCTAGACTCTCTCAGCCCTCACACTCACGCTCCTGGGAAAGGTGGAGTGGTTGAAATATGGCCACCTTTGGTACAGTTCCCCTAAAATGCTTCAAAGCCATGGTATTCACTTAAATACCCTGCCTGGTATTCGACCCCAGGCTTCTCTAGGCAAGCTTGTGAATATTTGTTAAATTTTAAAGAGAACTATCAAGTAGAGCAAAGGTGAAATTCCCTATTAGCCTACCCTGCTGCTAGACTACTCACAAGCTGCCAATGAGCGGCCAGGAAGAAAGGGTCCAGACTCCTTGGCAGTACGGGGTTCTGGGCACCCCAGCCAGCCCCTGCACAGCCCAGACTTGCCAGTGCCTACTTTCTCATGCATCTAGTGGGGCCTCCGCCCTTTTGTCCTCAAATCTCCCTTCCAGAGGAAGAGCACCAAAACGACCAGTTTATCTTCTACCTACACCCAAACGGCCAACCCGACTAGACTCGCTCACCAGGAAGGCTAGGCTCACATTTCCTCAGCTTCCTTAGTTGAACAGTCTCTGATGATAAAAGGCCCACCACTAGGGGGTGCCCTTTCTCCAGCTAACTCCAATTGACGTCCGTCCCCGTCGTCCCCCCCCCCATTCCCACCCCCCCACTCCCGCACCAACTCATTTTTTGGGGGAAGATATATTTCTGCTACCCATAAAGCTGACCTCAAATTAGCAATAATTCATGTGTTGGTATATTTTTTGCTAATTGTTTTGTTTTTGTTGTTGTAACAGTATCCGGTTATGTAGCCCAGATTGGGCTTAAATTTTTTATCTTCCTGCCTCTGGCTCACATGTGTTGGGTTTACAGGCATGCTCCACAACTCCAGCTTCATTTATCCTTTTTAATGTCTGATACACCAAGAATAATGACAGCGATGTCTGTTTCCTTACATCTGAGAAGTGAGCTGGCAATGCCTCCAGAAATGAGGTTAAGATCTGGGGATTGGGACTCATCCACAATTAACTTGCACCGACCAGTGTCTCAGGTTTTTTGGTTTTTTGTTTGGGGTTTTTTTGTTTGTTTGTTTTTTTGTTTTTTTTCTTTTTTTTTTTTTTTTTTTTTTGGTTTTTTTCTTTCGAGACAGGGTTTCTCTGTGTAGCTTTGGCCTTGAACTCACAGAGATAGTCTGCCTCTGCCCCCCCCCCCCCCCCCCCGAGTGCTGGGATTAAAGGCGTGGGCCACCACCGCCTGGCTTGTGTCTCAGTATTTAATGAGCGTCCCAATTGCCAGTCAGAGAGGGGGCTGTTCAGCTGCAGGGCGTGTGTGCTCTGGCAGTTTTAACTTACCGGTTCAGGTGCTGGTCCACTTTGAGAAGGTAGGGCCTCTAGGCCAGTCCCCAAGCTCTAATTTACTCCATCTATCCCAACAGGTTACACCTGCTTTGGAGGTGCAACCTCTTCTAGTAATGTAGGATGCACGGTTATTCCCTCCCTGTAATGTTCCAGCTGCATTTTACTGCACATGCCTTGCTGTTCCTGCTGGCCCTGTGCCGTGCGCTAGCTGCCTGTGTTCTGTCGTAGGTACCCCAGGCTGCATAGTATGGTCGTACGCTGCTATCTTCTCATCCAGCAGTACTCAGAGGCCCTGATGGCTCTCACCACCATGGCATCACTCCGAGATCACAGCACACCAGAAACGCTCAGCATCATGGATGACCTTCTCAGCTGCCCAGGAAAAAACAAAAGTGGGAGGGGACACATGCTCGTCATCAGAGTGCCCTCCGTGCAGCTGGCAATGCTGGCCAAGGAGCGGCTACAGGAGGTTCGAGACAAGCTGGGTCTGCAGTACCGCTTTGAGATCATCCTGGGGAACCCGGCCTCTGAACTCCACGTTGCTACGCACTTTGTGGCACGATTAAAGGTTAGCAAAGGGCAGGCTTGCGGTCTTTTTTCTATTTCCAGGACAGATGGACCACCCAGAGAACTGAGTTGAATAAGTTTTCGCATGTGTGAGTTTGACCTCCCTGACCAGGCTAAGGCTAAACTAAAGGATGCACTTGCTTTTCTTCATTGAACCAGTTTCTAATGATCCTGTCAAATCCCTCTTCCTATGTACGCACAGTTGTTCTCCATGCCCTTCAAGTGCAAGTGCAAAAAATGACCTAATTGCCCCCATGTTTCTCGACCTTGCTTGACATGCATCTGGCCCACTGCCTTCTGTGTTCTCAGGGAAAGGTAAGCGGTTCTCTCTACCTCTCAACTCACTTAATTCTCTTCTGTGCATCTAGCCTATATGTCAGCTGGTGGCCGGTGGGTAACGTATTCCCGTTCATCTTCTCACTCATCCAGAACAACGTCCAGCTCCCTTGCATGTGGATTTCCCAGCTTGCTATTTTGTATTCTCTTTGACCCTTGGTGCCAGGCTTTGACTGGATCGGCTGCCAGTGTCCTTCAGAAAAAGCTTGTGCATGATCCTGCCCCTTGCTGCTCCTGTAGCCAGGGACTGCCTGCCTGTCCTCAGACCTCCTGTCCCTATGCCTGGCCCAGGCTTCTGGAGGACTTTATTACCTTCCTTGTCTTGACCATTAGAAAGCATTTAATCAAATGCCCACATTTGTATTGATGTAGGGCTAAGCTAGCTACTGTATGTCTGAGTCAGACTGACATGATGTCCCCCACTATACATTAAATCCCAAGCTAAACTGGGTTATGAATGACCTAGTTTGGCACACACTTGCTGAAAAGAAAGCATGTGGTCTTGAAGGATTTGAACCGCATGATTTCCTCAAGCTCTAACTTGGAGATTTTTATTTGCTATTTGTAAATAACTTTGCAAATGTTAGCTTTCCTGTTGTATTATCTAACCTACATGGAATATCCCAAGATACTTGATAAGCAACTAGAACAAATAAAATTATCCCCAAACAGAAACTCATATTCAGTAGCAATTATAACATCTCTGTTTCAGATGTAGATGTATGTTCACAACTTCTGGGAAAGACTGGATTTTCAGAAATCAGACCTAACAGCTTTTCACTAGGGAAGTTTCTCCCAGTGTGTAGGAGGAACTGAAGCATATGTGCCTAGCATGAGGACAAACTGCCATTTGTCATTGGTGGTCATTCTTTGGGAGGGTCAGGGGGAGAGAATGAAGCCGGAGTGGTGTTCTTTCTATTCCAGCTAGTTGAGAAATGCAGGCTCTGTGCCCCCACTGTCACAGAAGGTCGTGAGGAGTAGTCAGGTGACCTTCACACCTGGACTTCCTTGTGGGTAGATGTGTGTCATTAAGGTTTGAGTGATGGAGAAAAATAAAGTTATGGTCAAAGGCCACCTTGTAGGAAATCCCTAGGGTGAATCACCATGCCCCGGAAGCCATCCTCCTGGTGCTGCTACTGAGATGCAGGGCTTGGGGCAGCCTGAAAAGACTGAAGAACTAGAACAAATAGATATGCAGCAGCACTCTGGGGAGTTACACACCTGTAGCCGAGCCACATTAGGAGTACAGCGTGTCCCTTGGGTTGGTCCTGATTCTCCTTATCTAGCTCCTGACACAGTCTTGGTTTTTTTTGTTTAGAAGGTCAGTATATATCAGTGGGTTGTAAAAATCTGCCCCCTGGGCCACTGTTTAAAATATACAATGAAGCTGTTCGTCACTCTGAGCATCAAGGTCACTGGCTGTGCTTAGGGAAAGGGGACATTGGCTATGCATGCATCCTAGGTTAGGACCACTGTTCTGAGAGTATGCCGTATGTGAGGGCTTCCTACGTGATTATTTCCCAAGGCAGTGAGTATCTCCTTCATTGATCTGAGTAGCTGCTAGACAGACACATAAGGGAGTCCCAGATTCTCAGAACCCCTGTATCCTCAGTCTCTCCTTTCTGTACCACTGGTGTGAGCGTGAAAATATGAATTCCTGTGAAGTGCTCACATCTAAGCAAGACTACCTCTCGCCAGCTGGCTCCTGGCTCCTAACATCCTTTACCATTCTCAGAAGGCAGTGGTGCCTTTTATCTTCAGTCTTGGGTAAAATGCAACACTGCTCCCATTATATGACCTCATTTTTATATGTATTCCTCTTTATCTTATTATGCATTGTGGTTAGTTGGCAAGAGATGGCAAGCATTAAAATTTTAACCATGGACAGATGAACATTTTTTTTGTTTTTTTTTGTTTTTTGTTTTTTTTTGTTTTTTTTTGTTTTTTGTTTTTTTTTGTTTTTTGTTTTTGTTTTTTTTTTTGGTTTTTTCGAGACAGGGTTTCTCTGTGTAGCTTTGTGCCTTTCCTGGAACTTGCTTGGAAGCCCAGGCTGGCCTCGAACTCATAGAGATCCGCCTGGCTCTGCCTCCCGAGTGCTGGGATTAAAGGCGTGCGCCACCACCGCCAGGCCAGATTAACATTTTAACCTTAAATAAATCAATCAGTTTGCCCAACAAGCATGTGAAGCTTCTATGTAATTGCCTTGGTAGTGAGCCTAGTATTGAGCTGAAACTAAGTTCTTATCCAGTCTTTTGTGTTGGCTTAAGTGCCTCCAGGAAAAAAAAAAAACATTCTGAGGCCCCAGAAGATCCATGGAAAAAGTTACTATCATTCATCACAAGTAGTGATATAATAATAATATTATTATTATAAGTAGTAGATGGGAAAGCATGGCATTGTGGTTTGACTAGTTATTTGTTTGGTCAAGAGTAAAAGTGAGATGTGTTTAGTACTCTTTGGAAAAGCTCCTCAAATGGCGAAACATCTCTTATTCTATGTCAGCCTGCTTCTTGGTGGAATCATGACCTAATGGTGGATTCCAGAACCTAAAATTCTGAAGGGGAAAAGCATGAACGCAGCGTGACAGCCACTTAGTAAAACGACTCCTGTTCCAGGATTGTTTGCTCTGATGAGGTAACTCATTGTCGCCATGATGTGCCATGGGGTGGGAAATTGATGTCCTTCTGAAGATGTTTGTTTGGAGTCAAGGTCTCAAGTAGCCAGGCTGGTCTTAAACTCACCATGTAGCTGAGGATGGACTTGAAACTGACTCTCCTGCCTCCACCTCATGAGCACTGCCATTACAGGCATATGCCATCATGCCGGGGTCCCACAGTGCTGAAGGCCACACCAGGCCTTTGTGCATGCTGCGCTACCCACTGACCTGCCTCCCAGCCTGGGAGAAAGCGCTTTTTAAAGATTTTAAAGTGTGTGTGTGTGTGTGTGTGTGTGTGTGTGTGTGTGTGTGTGTGTGTGATGTGATGTGAATATGGGTGCCCATAGAGGTCAGAAGAGGGATCAGATCCCCTGGAGCTGGAGTTACAGTCCTCTTGCAAGAGCAGGAAGTGCTCTTTAATTGCTAAGCCATTGTTCCAACCCAAGAATGTATTTTTTAAAAAAATGTGTCTAGAACATTGATTTTCTTTTATTTAAAAAAGTTCAATGCAAAATATTTGACCATGTTTTCCCGCCCGACTCCTCCCCGAACTGTCCCACTCTCTTACCCGTCCCGCTTTATGTTTTTCCTCTTTCTCTTCCAAAACAAAACCCACAAAAATGAAAAGCTGGAACAGACAAGCAAAAAACCAACAGGATAAAAAGTCAACAAAAAAAGGAAGGGTCTGTTTTCTGTCTGCCAGCTACTCTGTGCACGGGGCCTGCCTGGAGTGTGGTTGACATACCGGCTAATGCTCCACAGGAGAAAACTGGTTTCCATTCAGCAGCAAGTACCATCACAAATAGCTTCTTGGCCTAGAGCTGGACTCCTTGTCCACTTCCCCCTGCTTAACCTGCGCGCGCGCGCGCGCGCGCGCGCGTGTGTGTGTGTGTGTATGTGTGTAGTCTGTGAATCCAGATGTGTATCTGTCCTGTGTGTGTGTGTGTGTGTGTGCAGTCTGTGAATCCAGATGTGTGTCTGTCATGTGTATGTGTGTGTGTGTGTGTGTGTGTATGTGTGTGCTGTCTGTGAATGCAGATGTGCGTCTGTCCTGTTTCCCTGGAGTCAGCACCTCTGCTTCTTACACTCTCTCTGCCTCCTCTTCCACACTGATCCCTGATCCCTGAGGGGAGGGGTTTGGTGAACACTCCATTTAGGACTGAGTGCTCCAAAGTCTCTCACTTTGGCCATTGTCCACTGTGGGTCTCGGTGTTAATTCCATCTAATTCCAGAAGCTGCTTCTCCAGTGTAGGCTGAGTGAGGCACTGACTGTGGATATAGTAGTATGTCTAGGAGTCACTTTACTGCTGTGTTCCTTCCATAGAATAATAGTAGTAGGATTTCCCCTTGGCCGGTGACCTCACTAGTCTCAGGCTCATGGCCCTTTTAGCAGTGTGGAGTGTGGATTCCATCCCCTGGAATCCAATCAAAAAGTGGCTGTTTACTCAGCTGTTTAAAAAATGAAATTATGGGGGCTGAAGAGATGGCTCAGCATTTGGGAGCACTGGACCAATGCTCCCAGGTCTTTCAGTGGAACCAGGTTCAATTCTCAGCACTCACATGGCAGCTCACACCTGTCTAACTCCAGTCCCAGAGGATCCAGTGACCTCCGTGCACACGTGTGGTACACAGACATACATGCAGGCAAAACACCCATATTCATAAAATTAAAAAAGAAAAATGAGTTATGAAATTTGCAGGTAAATAGATGGAACTAGGAAAAAAACATCTTGAGTGAGGTAGCCCAGCTCCAGCATTCTCTCTCTTGTACGTGGATGTTATTTGTGAGCTTTCAATGGGTGAGCTATGATCTGAATAACCACAGAGATTAGAGACCAAGTAAGAAACTGGAGGGACAAGGGACACTCCAAGGAAGGGGAAATAGAATATAGTGTTATGGAGAGACAACAGGGAAGTAGAATAGGAGGAAAAATAGGGAGGGGGATGGGAGAGAAGGGTAATGGAGGAATATGGGAGGGACAGCTAACACTAAGGCCATTTGAAAAACCACATGGAAACCTACCACTGTAGAGGCTTCCTGATATGCCTTGATTTTCAAAGGCATAAAAAGTCTCTCAAACTATGAACAGTTGTAGTTGGAAGGTTTCTTCAGTCCCACCAAGCTCCCACAGTCCCATGGCCCACTTATAAAATAATCACTCAGAGACTTACTATTAATTATAACTGCTTGGCCATTAGCTCAGGCTTATTACTGACCAGCTCTTACACTTAAATTAACCCATAATTCTTATTTATGTTTAGCCACGTGGCTTGGTACCTTTTTTCAGTTCTGCCTTGTCATCTTGCTTCCTCTCTGTCTGGCTGGCGACTCCTGACTCTGCCCTTCCTCTCTTCCCAGAATTCTCCTCATCTGCTTGCCCTGTCTATACTTCCTGCCTGGCTACTCACCAATCAGCATTTTATTTATCAACCAATCAGAGCAATACATATTCACAGCATACAGAATGACATCCCACAGCAAACAGTTATGGTGTGTGTGTGTGTGTGTGTGTGTGTGTGTGTGTGTGTGTGTGTGTACATGGATAGAGAGAACATAAATTGGACAATAAGGAAAAGCATAAGAATGGTTGGGTCCTTTGGGGCTCTAGTTACTTTTTAATATCCCTCATCTTATTCCCTCTCCTTCCTCCCTTCCCTCCCATCCTTTCCACAGGGTCCCACTATGTATCCTAGGCTGACTTTGAACTCAGCTGGGATTACAGGTGTGTACTACAGTGCCAGCTCTCATTAGGAATTTTCTAGCTCTCAATAAAACATTAATTGAACCATTATATTATCTCTTGTCTAATATATTCCAATGTATTTTGAGCTTAGCAAAGGAAATGTTTAAAAAAATGTGTGTTACTTAAAAATTATTAATAATTATTTTATAAGAAACAAATATAATTAACAATAATTTTAAATTAAATATGAATTATTAAAAATAATTATAATAAAATTACTTAATAAAATATTTTATTTATTTGAGACAGGTTCTCACTATGTAGCCATGACTGACCTAGAACTCACTATGTAGACCTGTTGTTGGTTATTTTTACTCTGCCTGCCACCCATCTCCCAAATATAGCACACACAGAGGCTTATTCTTAATTATAAATGCACAACCTTAGCTTGGCTTATTTCTAGCCAGATTTCCTTAATTTAAATTATCCCATCTATCTTTTGCCTCTCAGCTTTTCCCATTCTCTTACTTCCATAAATCTTACTCTTACTCTGTGGCTTGCGGTGTAGTTGGGTGGCTGGCCCCTGGAGTCCTCCTCCTTCTCTGGCTACTAATTTCCCTTTTCTCCCATATTTCTCTTCCTGTCTCTTCTCTCTGCCTGCCAGCCCCACCTATCCTTTCTCCTACTTTGCTATTGGCTGTTCAGCTCTTTATTAGACCATCAGGTGTTTTAGACAGGCACAGTAACACAGCTTCACAGAGTTAAACAAATGCAACATAAAAAAAGTAATACACCTTAAAATAATATTCTATCATATTTCCCCCTTTTGTCTAAATAAAAAGAGTGGTTTTAACTTTAACATAGTAGAACTACATATAATAAAACAGCTATCGAGTAAGAATTTACAATATTCAGTCATTTACATTCAGCGAATCCAGAGAAAGCACTCCACCATCCAACCATCTTAGTGACTCCATTTGACAAATATATTTTTTGACTTTTTAAAAGTTAAGGCATTCATAAAGTATATGGGCTGATTTATTTCAACAGTCCCTGTTTCAATTCCAAAAAAAAAAATCAAAAAAATTCAAAATCAACACAGTAACATTTAAGATCCAGACTCCTTGTGTATTTCCCATCATACATGGTATTTTTCTTATGTATTACTTTTACTCTCTCTTTAAAGACTTTATTATTATTTTTAATATTCATTTCTTTCTATGACTATACCCTTTCTCTTTTCTTAGCCTACACACATTGTTAAACACACTGTAACCTGTTTAGAGTTTTTTCCATTTGGACCTCTTTTATTGTGTATCTTCAGCCTTTTTTTGATCATAAGAGCAAACCTTTAAACTGCTAACCTACACCTGGATCCTCCATAAAAGGCTCTCTTCTGTCTCTGCCCACATCTCGGGTCATGAAAACCAAGTGTGAAACTTGCTGCTAGTCAGAGATTTGACTGACGAAGAACTACATTCAACCTTCCTAGAGTTCTAGAATGCTGATGCTTGCACTGTGGCAGGCATTTTTACTTAGTTTTTTTTTTTTTTTTCCTACTTAAGGTACTAGCTGCTTCAAGGGCTTGCTGACCAGCAGAAACTGTCTGGCTGAAATTCTTAAAGGAGCCATATCCTCCTGCCACTTTTTTTTTTTTAGCTTTCTCAGCTCTACATGGAAATTCTGGCCCATGTTGGAATGCCAAAATGTTGTTGTTTGTTTTTTACTCTTTTGGGGGGGCCCACCATCCAGCTCCCAAATAAAGTATATACACGGGCTTATTATTACTTATAAATGCATGGCCTTAGCTTGACTTATTTTAGCCAGCTTTCCTTAATTTAAATTATCCTGTCTACCTTTCACCTCTGGGATTTTCCTTTTCTCTTACTTCCATAAATCCTACTCTTACTCTGTGGCTTGCTGTGTAGCTGGGTGACTGGCCCCTGGAGTCTTCCTCCTCCTCTGGCTCCTAGACCCTTCTCTTCCCAGATTTCTCCTCCTATTTATTCTCTCTGCCTGCCGTCCCCACCTATCCTTTTTCTTGCCTTGCTATTGGCTATTCAACTCTTTATTAGACCATCAGGTGTTTTAGACAGGCACAGTAGCACAGCTTCACAGAGTTAAGCAAATGCAAAATAAACAAAAGTAACACACCTTAAAATAATATTCTACAACGTAGATTAGACTGGCCTTGAACTCAGGGATCCTCTGTCTCTGCATCTTGAGTACTGGGATTAAAGGGGAGGGGCCTACACACTGAACAACAGCTTACTTCCTAGTCTTTGTTTGCTAAAGCATTATCAAAAGTGCCAGTAACCCCTCTTGGAAAGCTGACATAAAGCCCTACTTACATGCTATACGTGTAATAAATAATAATCTTTAAAACCTATCTACTTGAGTTGGCCAATTTTCTTTCTGTTATAAACTAGAAAAATCTGGGTGCTGGGGGTGTAACTCAGCTGCTGCAATGCTTGCCCGCACACATGAAGTCCTGTGTGATCCCCAGCACTACAGAAAAATGGGTGTGCTGATGCAAAACTGTAATCCTAGATCTTGCCGGAGAATGGGATGTCCAAGTGTGTCTTCAACTACACATGAAGTTTAAGGATTGCCTATCATAGGCAAAAACAAAACAAAACTTATACATCCCTTTATTTTTGAACATCTTTCAAAAGTGGGTTTTCCTCTTTTGTTGATATGGTCCTATTTTCAAGATTGATGTCTGAGTTGTTAAAGATATTGCATGTATATGTATTTGTGGTAATAGATGACAAACTGGTGCTTTGTAGGTACTTTGTGAAATCAGGAACCAACTGCATCACTCTTCAAACATGAGTGGTTGGTTTTCCTTTTGATCCAGCCTGGGCAGGTTTGGTGGGGAACTGAGCCTGAAGTATCGTGCCTAGCAAGTTCTACCTACCACTTAGTCACATTCCCTGGTCCTTTTACCTTTTATTTTGATACATGTCTCATAAAATGCCCACAGTGTGGCCTTGAACTTGGGATCTTCTCCTCCAGCCTCTTGAGTAGCTGGGTTTACAGACCTGCACCCCCAGGACAGTTATTTTTAAAGTCAATAAAGAGAGAAAGAGAAAAATTAACCACCAGAATTGGGGCTATCTTCATTATTTGCTTGATTACAATGTTTTGTATGAGTTTTGAGAGCCTTTCTCAAGTCCCTGACAACTAAAGCCATCCTTTATCATCATCTGAATCCCAGAGTTTGTCCATTATGTGAAAAACTATAGTTCAATGCCAGAGCCAGCAAGTGTGTGGCCTTGACCTGTGCATTTTACATCACCGGAAGGATGCTCCAGTTTGTTCCTCTGGCCTGTGGAGCTAATGAGCAAAGTATACCAATATCTTCTTATGCTATTGAGATGGAAACTGAAGTCCACACTGTCACAGAAGGGCTTTGTGCATGCCTTGAAGGTAGCAAGTGCAGAGGCAGATGTGGTGCCTATGCCTGGAGTGCCAGCACTTAGATGGAGGCAGCAAGATAAAGTTCAAAGTCATCCTCAGCTACAAAGGGGGTTTGATGCTAGCCTGGGCTACATGAGACCCTGTCTCAAAGATCAAAACCCTTTTGCAAAAAACAAAAAACCACCATTCCAATATACATGGTCTACACACTTAGTGGAGGTGATTAGAAAGCTTGGTGTATTGGAAGCCCATATCAAGAAACAGTTTTTAAAAAGATATCATTTGAATGAGGAGCATTAATGGTTTCTTCTGTATGTCTTCTACAGACCTGGAGAGGAAATGATCAGGAAGACTGGATCCCTCGGACATACCAAGATTTGGAAGGTCTGCCCTGCATAGTGATATTAACTGGCAAGGACCCCCTTGGAGAAACTTTTCCCAGGTAGGATGTGAATCACTGGTTCCAAGGCATCACAGTTCCCCAGCTGAACTGCCAAATTACTGATGAAGCTGCTTCAGTTGTCTGGCAGTAATTGTTTCATGCAGGGACAAAAGAAATAGAGTCTCATTCTTTCTCCCTTTCAGATTTCCAGTTCTGGAATGGGACTGAGACAGAGTTGAAAAGTGGTTTTGCCCCAGAGCAAGGCAGCCAGAGAGGCTGAGAGGGAAGGCAGGAGATGGATGGATGGAAGAGAGACAGACAGATAAATAGATATTCAAATATAGAGAGATATATAGATGATAGATAGGTAAATAGATAGATGATAGATGTCTTTTAGATAAAACACTTTGTTAATCTGATGTTCTAAGCTCCCCTGAGGATCTAGGGGCCGTAGACTAGAAAGCAATAGCAATAAAAGCACCAGCTGAATGTTTACTGTGTATCAGGCCACACCCCAAATGCTCCCGAGTGCCACCCCTCTTTCTTTGCACCACCCTGATGAGCCAGCCCTGTCTACTGAACCTTTGACTTTGGCTTTTAGAGACGATGGAGCTGGAAGCTGGGGCCTCACACATGCTAGGCAAGGTTTCTCCTGTTGATCTACATCTCTAGCCTCCGTCCTCTCTGTTTTATACTTTGGGGACACAGGAGGAGTGCAGCACAGAGAAAGATGGCTAGCTGGGAGCTGACAGAGCTGAGATTTAAAGCAGACTGTCCCATGGGTCACAGGACCTCAGGCATGCGTTAGTGTTCTGTGTTAGAGGGACATGCCACTAATATAGTTCCTTCTGTACAGGTCTCTAAAGTACTGCGACCTGCGATTAATTGACTCCAGCTACTTAACTCGCACAGCCTTGGAGCAGGAGGTGGGCCTGGCATGCTGCTATGTCTCAAAAGAGGTCATCCGGGGGCCTGCTGCTGCCCTGGACCTCAGTGGAAAGGAGGCCGAGAGGGCCCCCACCAGTGAGAACGACTCTGAGGAGCTGTTCATCGACTTGGAGCGACCACAGAGCAACAGCAGTGCTGTCACAGGAACCTCAGGTTAGAACTCTCCTTCAAAAGGTAGAGCTGGCCGCTTACCCCCAAGGTCTCTAAGCAATGGCAGGGACCTCCTCCCCGGGCCTCAGCTGCTGAGAAGGGTGCTTGCAAAGCAGGAAAGTTGACTAGCTACAGCTTTCCCTGGGTGTAACCATGAGCTTAGCGAGAGGCAAAAAAAAAAATAAGCAATTTGCCTCATAGCCTGATGCTTTTCCATCTCCATCCAGTTACTCCAGAGCTTAGATTTGCATAAATACCTGGTTTTCAGTCTAGAGATGGAAGCTATAAGCTTGTAGTAGGTGACTCAGTGCCTGGTGCAAATGTTTATGTGGATGGATGGATGGATGGATGGATGGATGGATGGATGGATGGATGGGAAGATGAATGAGGAGCGGATGGATGGTTGGATGAAGGATGTATGAATAGATGAATGGATGGCTAATTATCCTAAGTACTGTAAGGATTCAAGAAAATGCTGAAGGGAGACCCCAGACTCAAATAGCATACAAGAACAGAGAACGTTTATTTACCATTATGCAGGGTGGAACTCCTGTACGAAATGACCCTGAGAGGAGCGTGCAGGCCCCTTTGAAGCACAGCTAGGGGATTTCAGGAACAGTTAGGTCATCTCAAACATAGTTGATCAAGCAAACAGCAGTTACACTGCTATACTTTTAACTGGCTGAGGTTCAGTTTTATGAGGTTCCATTTTTGGACATACTTAAGCAGGTTTGGGTAAGTCTGGACATGACTCAGAAGTGGGGGTTGCAGGATTTGTCCTTGAGCTACTGTGGGCTGACCCAGGTCTTGTGTGTGCTCTCCCTGAATGTAAGGGTGTTGTTGATTAATGGCACTTTGTTGGGAGAGAAACCTGCTTTGCACCTCTCAGAGAACTGAAACCTAAATTCAGTTGCAAAAGTGGGAAAGTTTAACCCCTTCAGTACTTGCTGGCAAGTGTTTGTACACAGCAGGCTTTTCAGGGTGACTAAGTTGACTACAGGGCTTGGTATAAATTTTCACTTAGTAAACATATGCAAATGCAGCCCTACTTCCAGACTTTTTTTGATTATGAAAGAAGAAAGCTTAATGCAGAAGATGTATGAAAGTACAAGGAAGAGATTACAGTGAAGCACCCCACCAAAGGTAGCCATGTGCCCCACTCTTTCTCTGAATTAGCATGGAGATCAGGTCAGCACCGGGACGTGCATCACGAGCATACACACACTTGTGCCCAGAGAAGCACCGCTCTTCCTGCTGAGTCTGTCAGCAGTTGTTGGGTGACTCAGGGCCTGTGGGCCCTCCTGTCTGTAGTGACCCAGGGCCTGGAGGGACGTGAGACCCACCCTTCTCTAGGCTGTGCCCAGCTACTCTGCTCAGCTTGTTTACCCATCATCCCCCCTCAGCTCCACCACTCTAGGCTCCTTAATTTTCCTGAAAGCAGTTCAGAAAAGGCCACAGCACAGGACAAGGGAACAAAATGAAGGGGCAGTGTCATATCTAGGATCTCGGGGATATAAGGTCAGGGAGGGAGGGACATGAGGGAAAGACTGTCCCCTTCCCAGGGCTCTTTTACAAAAGAGATTTAAAAAATTCTTATGCGTTTGAATATTTTACCTGCATGTATACCACGTGAGTAGCTGGTGCCCATGGAGGTCAGAAGAAGACATTGGGTCCCCTGGAACTGGAGTTATTTCACCGTGAGCCTCCATGTGGGTGCTGGGACTGAACCCCATCTTCCACAAGAAGAGCAAATGTTCTTGGCAGCCGAAGTGTCAATAGCTGCCCCCCAGTGGCTCTTCTCCCCCAGTGGCATATTTCTCCACTGTCTGCCCCACTCACCAACCGTGTCCTAACTTCAATTGCTCTGATAAACTCACCAAAGTCTGCGACAACACCTGCTCACACTGAACACTCAGACCCCAGCCCCTGGGCTCCCTGGGGATAACAGGGCTGAAGGTGGGAGGCAGGCTCTGTCACATGACTGACGTCATGAGTGTTCCATGTCAGAAACACCGATGGATACATCTGTGTCTTTCTACAATGTCAGAACCTATTGAATTCCCCGGGTTTAGTGGCTGCCATGACATTGATTTATCATATAATCTGCCTTCCTTGTTTGCCTGGCCAAGGTGAATGCAGGTTCTTTATTCCAATCCTAATTACTAATATTAAACTTTCATATCATGGGCTGGAGAGATGGCTCAGAGGTTAAGAGCATCGACTGCTCTTCCAGAGGTCCTGAGTTCAATTCCCAGCAACCACATGATGGCTCACAACCATTTGTAATGAGATCTGGCACCCTCTTCTGTATACATAATAAATAAATAAATCTTTAAAAAAAAAAAAACTTTCATATTACACGGCCACAGTGAATGTATGTGGTGTGTGTGTACGTGTATACGTGTGTGTATGTGTGTTGTGTGTATGTGGTGTATGTGTGTATATGTGTGTACGTGTGTGTGGTGTATGTGTGTGTATGTGTGTGGTGTATTGTGTGTATGTGTACGTGTATGTATGTGTGTGGTATATGTGTGTGTACGTGTGTGTGTGCGCGCGCGCACGCGCGCAAATGTATATAAATGAGTCGCAGTGAGAACAGGTTAAAAAGGCTGCAGCAGAGCTCAAGAGAGTTCCGAAGTGGACTGAGAAAAAATTTGGATTAAAACCCAAAGCGGACTAAAGCCAGGAGGGAGCTGTTGTCAGTTCTAAGTGAAGCCGCAGAGTGTCACTGCTAGGTGAAGGCTGGTGTTTGAAAGCAGGAAGTGAGTCAGGAACTGGAAAAGGGCAGGTTAAGTCCAGGTCCAGACAGGGAGCAGGTGGACAGGCAGGCAGCCCAGGAGGCATGTCAACAGCAGGGAGCTCGGCCCAAGCTCTAAGAACAGTGATGTACACACCAGGTATCAGGTGACAGGCTGGCGTGGGGCCGTGCTATCTCAGTATTAGGGGTCTGTCACTTTATGGGGGCCAGGCGAGGGAGTTACCCGTACTCTTTCCTTGGTCTGGCATGTCCAGTAAGTGCTATGGGATTTTTAATATACTCATGTTCCCCTACAGCTTCAATTCACCCCCATAAACTTACAGGGATAAGTGGGTGAGTAGGCTGAATGGGTGTTTCTCAGTCTGCCCCACGAGGGGCTGCGGTCATCCTTCTCCCTCAGTGGAGTAGACAGCTCTGTTCTATACGGTGTGGAGTAACTCAAGAGGAGGGCAGCCTGACCGTAACACTGGAAGCCCCCCCCCCCCCAGTCACAGGAGCAGTGAAGAGGCTTTCTTCTCCAGAAAAGCATTTTTTGTTATCTTTAACTATGTGTATGTCCAGGATGGGGGGTGTGCACATGAATGCAAAGCCTGAAGGCATTGGATCCTCTGGAGCTGGAGTTACAGGCATCTGTGAGCCACCTGACGTGGGTGCTGGGAGTTAAACTTGGGGCCTGCAAGAGCAGTATAGACTGTTAACTGCTGAGCAATCTCTCCAGCCCAAGAGAGGTTTGCTTTTAACAACAGAAGGTCTCCCATAGCTGGGATTAGAACTGTATGGTCTTCAGCCATGAGTATTAAGAGACTCACCCACTAGAGGAAGGCTTGCTTAAAGCTAA
Organism: Peromyscus eremicus; assembly: GCF_949786415.1. NCBI lineage: Eukaryota > Metazoa > Chordata > Mammalia > Rodentia > Cricetidae > Peromyscus > Peromyscus eremicus. The sequence continues at coordinate 1,028,553 of NC_081435.1, forward strand.
CCGAAAAGAACTGGGCAGCGGTGATATGCACTTTTAGTCCCAGCACTTGGGAGGCAGAGGCAGGCGGGTCTCTGTGAGTTCGAGGCCAGCCTGGTCTACAGAGTGAGTTCCAGGATAGACTCCAAAGCTACACAGAGAAACCCTGTCTTGAAAAAAAAAAAAAAATAACAGACAAAAGAGGAGACACTGGGTACTCTCGACCCCTTATCTAGAGCAGATCTACTTTCTACCTGCTCCCATGGCGACATCCCAACCTGGTTTAGGAACTGACTAGGGACTGTGGAACTTACTAGAGGTGTAAGGCTCTCAGTCCACCAAGGCAGCAAGTGCCACTGAAAAGGACTTGAGTGTGGAGCCTATAATGTCATCTGAAAGGAGGTGGGAGGACACTTTAATAGAGGGACTACTTCCAAAAATGTGGGAAGGCTCTGGAAAAGGAACAGCAGGTGATAAAGTACTGGGATCTTGTGACCCTGTGAACCCTGCCTGGCTTTCCAGAGAAAGATGGTCACTCAGAGGACAGCGTGGGAAGGAAGCCAGGGGAGTTAGAACCGACTTCTAGCTGGTGTCTCCCCCTCCCCCCTCCCTCCACCCGGGCAAGCCAGAGCAGCGAGCAGGAGAGAACGGTGTAGAGACTGAGGCAGAGAGAATATTCCATCGCTGTCTGCAGTACCTAAAGCTTTTTTCGTTGTTTTTTGGTTTGGTTTGGTTTGGTTTGGTTTTTTTCTTCAGTAGCCTTTACCTCCTGACCTTGACATCAGGGCGGGGTGGGAATAGGATGAGTTCCTCTGTCCTCTTCCAGGTTCCATCATGGAGAATGGGGTGAGCTCCTCTAGCACAGCTGACAGGTCCCAGCAGCAGCCTCTCACCTCCACCTTCCAGAGCCCCACCCCCAGCGTGCGGCTGGATGAAGGGGTCTCCGCCAGCACTGCTGTGCCTGGAGAGAGCCTGAAGCGGGAGTGTGACTCCGTGGGCCTTCCAATGGCCAGCAGCACCACCTCCAAGCCCTCTTCGTCCTCATCCTCGAGTGCCCAGGCTCTTGCGTGGTCAGGGCAGCCCCCCAGAGGCTGCCGGGGCCTGCACACAGCCCTGCCCCCGGTGGTGATCTTATCCAAAGCTGCATACAGCCTGCTGGGATCCCAGAAGGGCGGCAGGCTGCCACCCTCCTCATCCCTGCTACCCCACGCTGATGTGGCCTGGGTGAGCTCTCTGCGGCCGGGCTTGCACAAGGACATGAGCAGCGAGGAGCAGTCCCTTTACTACAGACAGTGGACCTCTGCCAGGCAGCACCATGCTGACTACAGCAACCAGCCAGACCCCGCCTCAGGCGCCCGGACCTCGCACCCGAGGCGGCTACTGCTCACTGGGCCCCCCCAGGTAGGGATGGAACAGGGCAGGCCTTGTCTTGTTGTCTTGTCTGTAGGGGGACATCTTGGGGGTTGGCGGGGGTGGCAGAAGACCTCATCCAGTTCTCAGCTGAGGAGCCAAAGTGTGAAAGAAATCTCTTTTCTTTTTCTTTTCCCTCTTCCCCTCCTCCACCCTTCCTCAATTACAAATTTCTCCATAGGTGGGAAAGACTGGCTCCTATTTACAGTTCCTTAGGATCCTTTTCCGCATGCTCATCCGGCTGCTGGAGGTAGACGTGTATGATGAGGAACAGATAAACACAGGTGAGGCTTGATATTATAACCAAGGCGGAGACCCACGAGCCACGGTTGCTTCCCCCTCTGGGTGTCTAGAGGACCTAAATTGCAGAGCTATCATGAAACGAAGGGCAGGATGCTCAGCTAACAATCCCAAGTGAGCTGTGGCTCTCAGCTTCTGGGAGCCTTTCTCCAGTGTGCAGCCCGCTGCTGGGGGCGCAATGTGTTTCATCAGCTTTGGTACCTAGGTAGGTCCATTGCCTAGATAGGTAAACCCTGTGGTTCTTGCCAGCTCTGCACTGTGTTCCTTGGCATCACAGCCTTTGATTTTACCCAACATGCAGCTACAGAGAGTCTGCAATCTCCCCCTGGCTGCCTCTGAGCTCTCTGTCACTTCCCATCCAACGGGGAAGGGGGAGGGGGCTAGCTGTCTCCTTTCCCCGTCACTCTGGGGAGGGTCGATTTAAAAGTGCACTGGGAGGCATAAGATCCCTTCCTGAAAAGAACATGCTTGAGACTGCCAACAAAATGCAAGGTATAACAGCATAAAAATCAAATGTTATTTATATCAAAAAGTAATAGCTATATTTGTAATCTTGGGCTTTTCCTCAAAGTGGTTTATGCTACTTAAAAAAGCCTTGCATTTATTGTGTGCATGTATGTATGGGAGGGTACATGGGTTGAGGTAAGAGGACAACTTTTGGGAGTCAGTTTTCTCTTTCCACCACGTAGGTCCTGAGGACCCTGGGCAGGTCATTAAGCCTGGCTGCAAAGCACTTTTCCTACTGAGCTAGCCTTGAGTTGCGTTTTGAATTTACTCATTTATTAATAATAAACAGCATCGATTGCACACCTACCATGTGCCTGCTGCTGTCTTAACACCCTGAATGCCCATCCCTCAGTCTCTAAGAGCTATCTGAGCCCAGCACTTGAGGGGTTAAGTATGTGCCTAGAGGGGTGAAGTACTAAGGTTTGCGAAAAGGATTCAAGTTCTAGAAATGCTCAAAGGCTGCAGCTGGCACCTGGGTAAAGATTTTGACTTCACTACTCTTGGGGATCTGTGAGGGAGGTTGGGAGGGGATGAATGTGTACTGGAGTACAGAACACTCCGGTAATTCTAATGTACCGCATACACTGGGACTTTGGTTCTTGCATCCTAAAATTTCACACAGCTTCAGGCATACTCACCAAGCTGTAATCCCAGCTAAAGCAAGGGGGGAATGCCATCAAGGCTTGCCTGGGATCTGGCAACTTAGTGAGAACTTGTTAGTCAGGGTTCTCTAATGAATCTATGATATATTAAAATATATTATTAGAGTGGCTAATTTTGGGAGACTGGGTTTTACAGCATGGGAGTTTGGGAACTGGGCTGTAGAAACTAATCAGGGCTAGTGAGGAGAGATCCCCTTCCTGGCAAAAGTCTGAAGGAATGGTTATGGTTCCTTCTACTCTGGGATAAGAGCTTGTTTGGGGGCTGGAAAGATAGCTCAGATGTTAAGAGCACTGGCTGCTCTTCCAGAGGACCCAAGTTCAATTCCCAGCATCCACGTGGCAGCTCACAACTCCAGTTCCAGGATATCCAACACCCTTACACAGACATACAAGCAGGCCAAACACCAATCAATGCTCATAAAATAAATAAATAAAAACAAAAACAAGCCGGGCGGTGGTGGCGCATGCCTTTAATCCCAGCACCCGGGAGGCAGAGCTAGGTGGATCTCTGTGAGTTTGAGGCCAGCCTGGGCTACAGAGCTGGACAGACTCCAAAGCTACAGAGAGAAACCCTGTCTTGAAAAACAAAACAAAACAAAACAAAAAAAAAAAAAAAAAAAAAAAAGGAAAGAGCTCCTTTCTCAGAGTGCCTTTGTCACAGCCTCCCCAGCTTTGTGCTTCAGAATGGCAGGGAGGAGAGGAGGAGGGAGGGGGAGGGATGGAGGAGGGGAACCCACCTGTCCTGTGCCCTGCCCTGCCCTAGATCACAATGAGAACAGTGGAGCAAGCCAGCCCGAAGGAGAGCCCTGGCCTGACATCGAGACCTTCAGCAAAATGCCTTTTGACGTCAGTGTGCACGACCCCAAGTACAGTCTGATGAGCCTGGTTTACACTGAGAAGCTGGCTGGGGTCAAACAAGGTCAGTGTATGCAGAGCCAGGCTCTGAAGGTGAGGGGACTCTAAATCAGGGCTTGGGGTGGGGGAGGGAGACAGTCCACTCCTTTGAGAAGAGTGCAATAATTCTGTTTTCACTCTTACATACGAACACACACACATACATCTTGATTTTTAAACTTGCTTATCAGGGCTAAATTTATAAAGTCCTTGGAGAAGTCTGTATAGGAAATGAGCATTTCTTTCCAAGCTTTATATGTGTATCATGGAGATAACACTTTCTCATGCCTTGTACACAGAAGTAATAAAGGAATGCAAAGTTGAGGAGCCCCGGAAACGAGAAACCATGTCTATTATGCTGACCAAGTACGCGGCCTACAACACCTTCCACCACTGTGAACAGTGCCACCAGTACATGGACTTCACGCCCACCTCCCAGGTGCAGCCCGCTTTGCCCTCCCTGGGACCCTGTGGCCAGTATAGCCCTTGTAGGTACCGGGGGAAAAGGGAGGATGAAACCAGAGACTCCTGGCTTTGGGCTCTACAGAAACAGAGTGTAAACCATTGCTCAGCATTGTCTCTTCCTCCGGCTTCTTTTTAGTACAGGAACTCACTGCTCCAGGTTGGCTTCAAATTCACAATCCTCCTGCATGCTGAATGGAATTGTAGGCATGCCTAGCATGCCTGGTTTTATTTCGTCATATTTTGGGCATTAGGAATACATCTCAGGATCTTGCAAATGCTAAATATGCATTCTAGCACCTCCAGCCCCTTCGGCATCTTTACACACAGAAGGAGGAAACAGCAGTGTTGATAATAACACTCCTGCTTTGGGGGAGAAACTCTATGTCATTCCCCCATTTCTCTTCTTGAGTTTTATGTCTTGGCACTGAGCACCTGGGACCCTGTTGCTTCTAGGCTGTGCTGAGAAAATTCCCCAAACCAGCTTCTTAGGACCACACCTCCCCTTGAAAGCACATCCTGAAATTCAATGGGTGCTAGAAAGAACACATTGAAAACTGGGCTACAGGTTACCTGTAGTATCCATTTGTTTTCTTGGAGGCCTACTAGTCTGTTAACAATTTTTTTAATTAAGTGGTGTGTGTGTGTGTGTGTGTGTGTGTGTGTGTGTGTGTGTGTGTGTGTACACATACATGCAGGAGTTGGTTCCCTAACTCCACCATTGTGGGCCCTGGGATCAGTGGCAAGCCCTTTCCCTGTTGAGCCATCCCACTGGCCCTGTTCACAAGTCTTCATAGGATAGAGAAGACACAAGTGCCTTGGCCTATAAATTATAGGTGCTTAGGAATTTTCTGCATAAAAATCCCTCTTGACTAGTTTCTGTGAGATTACAATATAAGTAATATATCTCCACATTTGTGATGTAGAACAAACTAGAAGGAAGAACTTTTAGAGGAAGAACTTTTTTTTCTGAAGTGTAATATTTAGGTTAAAACTATTAGGAAAACTACTTGGATTTTAGGTGCTGATGAAAATTTGTTATCCTTCCATTAAATCAATTATTGGCTTCATTGTACAGCCCAAAAAGAGTGATTTTATAATTATACATGGAGATGGGTTCCTGGGCAAGTGAATGTCCCAGCAACCTTTACAACAGGTTAGATTATATTGGCTTTTATGAGTCACATGGTCTTTCCCTGATGTCAGAGTTCTACACTAAATGTTGGAAATGCTTCATTTTCCCTTATAACCAGAAAAGATGGCACCACAAGCACATTTTAAATTCTAGCCCTACTCTCTAAGTGCTGAAACTTAATGTATTCAGTCTGACTCACAGAGCAGAAGAGTCCTCTGTAACTGAGGCCTTTAGGGAACATGTGTGTATCAGGGCAGCCCATAGGGATCTTATCTTTGAGACTAAGCATCTGTCAAGGTCCTGAGCTGATGAGGAATAAAGACAGACAATGCCAAGTGGGACTTAACCCTTGCAGAGGCTTCATCAGGGCTCCATACTGCCCTGCCTCAGTGACAGTAAATGATAAAGCTTTTACACATTGCTAGTCACAGCCAGACTGTCTGGTGGCACTTATTCTTATCAGTTGCTCGGGTCAAAAATCTAAAAGAATGGCCCGGAAGTTTGGGAATCATATATTGACCATCCCTCTCTTTCTTTTTTTGCAAATCTAGATGTCTGACTCCACCCTTCATGCATTCACATTTTCTTCTTCTATGCTGGGAGAAGAAGTCCAGCTTTATTTCATCATTCCCAAGTCCAAAGAGAGTCATTTTGTCTTCAGCAAGCAGGGCAGACACCTGGAAAGCATGCGGCTGCCTCTGGTTTCGGACAAGGTGGGCCAGAGCTTTTGGGTGTGAGGGTTGCTGGGCCCTCGTTAGGGTTCCCAAAGATGCTCATATCTGCCCTAGGAGGGGTCCCCAGTATACTCACATCAAAGAGTTTTACTCTTCCATTTTCCTCTCGTTTGTTTTCCTTTTGCAGAATCTAGATGCAGTCAAGAGCCCCATTTTCACCCCTTCCAGCGGCCGGCATGAACACGGACTCCTAAACCTTTTCCATGCTATGGAGGGCATCAGCCATCTTCACCTCCTGGTGGTCAAAGAATATGAGATGCCACTGTACCGAAAGTACTGGCCCAACCACATCATGCTGGTGCTTCCTGGCATGTTCAATAATGCAGGCGTGGGTAAGGGCGCCCTCAGGGCGGGAGGAGGAGGCCTGAGAGGAAAAGCACAGCTCATTCCCTTGGTTTGCGTCTCCAGAGGTTGCCTCTGGGAATTGCCCTGCCCTCCCAACCACAGGTCTTTTGATTCCGAGATCTTCCTTCTCTCTTGTTTTGTGATTTTGTAGATCCTAACATTATTGTTCAGTTCTGCAGAATTTTTAACTTCTGAGGACTAGTAAGCACTAAATCACTGGAATATTGAACACCTTGTGTGGGACAGGGAATCTTCCTAGTGTAGACTCCCAATGTTCCCAGGCTGGACATTCTAGGGCAGAATGTATCCATGAGAAATACATGGATGGGAGGTGATGATGTATCTGATTTAGAGGGTCCCCTACTGTGTCTCCTGCTAGGGGCATAAGGCAAGTTCTAGTCCAGTCAAGGTATTGGAAGCATCTCTGTTACTGAAGCATTTTAATTAATTTAATTCTTGTTTGGTAAGGGTACAACTCCAGTTTTTCGTGTGGCTATCCAGATGTTCCAAAAGACATTTTCCCCATTGAATGGTATTGGCACCCTTGTCATATACAAGAGGGTTTATTTCTTGGCTCGCTATATATCTGTCTTTATATGTCACTACCTTTACCGTGTGGCTTTAAGTTTTGAAAGGAAGAAGCATAAAACCTGCAACTTTTAAAAACTTCAGAAATATTTGCATACTTGTATGGACTATAATATGATAACATATGTAACATATAATCAAATCAGAGTGTACACACTTTCTTTAAATAGGAATCACTTTTATGTGTTTGGAGTTTTGTATTCTCCCAGTCGTGTTGAAATGTATCATGTGTTGTTTTAATCAAGTTAATCAGCGATGCTATGGAAAACTAGAATTGACTCTTCCTGTTTGGTGCTCTTTGCTGGACTTGCTCCTTGCTGCCCCGAACAGACTTTACTGAGCGTCTTCCACTGAGCGCTTCTCAGATGGTCTCTCCTTCTGTTCCTGGCTTACACACTCTCCACTTTCATCCACGCTGCTACAGGTGACAGGATTCCTTTTTTTTTTTTTTTCTTCTTTTTTTCAAGACAGGGTTTCTCTGCGTAGCCCTGGCTATCCTGAAATTGCTCTGTAGACCAGGCTGGCCTCGCACTCAGAGATCTGCCTGCCTCTGCCTCCTGAGTGCTGGGATTAAAGGTGTGTACCACAATACCCAGCTTTTCTTTCTTTTTTTTTGTTTAAAAAAAAAAACAAGCCATTTCTTTTGTTGTTGTTGTTCATTTCTTGCATTTGAAGTACTTACTGACATCCTTAACCTGAAATTCTTTACCACAGTCTGTTAGAAAAGTCTACATGCTCTTTACTAAGGTTTTCAAGATTCAGTTCTTTGGGCTGGAGAGAGGGCTCAGCGGTTAAGAGCACTGGCTGCTCTTCCAGAGGTCCTGAGTTCAATTCCCAGCACCCACATGGTGGCTCTCAACCATCTATGAGATCTGCTGCCCTCTTCTGGCCTGCAGGCATATATGCAGGCTGAACACTGTGTACATAATAAATAAATTTTTTTTTTTTTTTTTTTTTTGGTTTTTCGAGACAGGGTTTCTCTGTGTAGTTTTGGTAGCTGTCCTAGATCTCGCTCTGTAGACCAGGCTGGCCTTGAACTCACAGAGATCCGCCTGGCTCTGCCTCCCAAGTGCTAGGATTAAAGGCGTGTGCCACCGACACCTGGCCTCAAGATTCATTTCTTAGAACTAGTTACAGTTAAATTCTAACTGAAAGTTTATAAAAACACTTTTCAACATTACAATACTGTAGCCATTTTTATGGACCAAAAAGACTTTAGTTGTTCTTAAGGTTCACAATATGGCATCACTGTTACCAGATTTTTTCAGAAGTTCTGAAGAAACACGTTCAGGTAGGCAGACTAATTAGCAAATTTAGGATTCCATTCTTTTTATGGCCAGAAATATTCTGTGTTCTCATACTGTCTCTATCTGTGGGAATCTAGATTGATCCCATTATTGAAGGTGTTGTGAATAGACACAAGGCTGCAAGTGTCTCTTCAGTATAATGGTTCTGTCTCTTGGACATACACCAACCAGTGGATTTGCTGGATTACATGGTACTTCTAGTTTCAGTATGTTTTAGGTTGGACTCTGCACGTTTTCTGTAATAACTGCTCCACTAACATATAGGAGATCCTTTCCCTTTGCCCCCGTGTCGAAGTTGTTAAGTCACTTTAACGTCACTTTTAAAGTCACTTTGGCATAGTCACTGAGGTGAGATGCTATCACTGCAGTTTTGAGTTGCATTCCTTGATGATTGGTGATACTGAGCATTTTATGTTCTTCTAGGCTATTTGGAGTCTGTGTTTAGACATCTTGCTAGGTAAACATGCCGAGTGTAGAACTGGTGATTCTCCTGTCTAAACTTCTCAAGTGCTAAGAGTAAGGTTGTGCACCATCATTCCAAGCCAGTCCAGTTTTTCTTCCCCATTTTTTATTTTTTTGAGACAGTGTTTCTCTGTATAGCTCTGGCTGCCCTGGAACTTACTCTGTAGACCAGGTTGACCTTGAACTCAGAGATCTGCCTGCCTCTGTCTCCCAAGTGCTGAAATTAAAGGCATGCACCACCACCACCTGGCTACAGCCACTTTCTATCTGCATTATTTGCTACTCAGATTTTTGAGCTCCTTATACACTCCAGATAATAATCCTTTGTTGGATCAATAATTTGCAAATGTTTTGTCCCATTCTGTATGCTGTCTCTTATTTGTGTAGGTTGTCTTATCTCTGTTGATTATTTCTTTGCTTCAAAAGCTTCTTAGTTTAATATAGTCTAACTTCTCTATTTTCACCTTTTGAGCTATTTGAAAAACAAAATCATTGCCTACATCAGTAAGACCTCCAATTTTATTGCAATTTGAGGTGCTCTCAGATTTCATTAAGGATAGATTTTTTTCTATTTCTATGAAAAAAATTGGTAAGTGCATAAAATTACTGATCTGTTGTTGTTTGTTTCTGCTTTTTTTTGGGAGCTTGCTACTCAGCTCCCAAATAAACCACACACAGAAGCTTATTCTTACTTATAAATGCCTGGCCTTAGCTTGCCTTATTTCTTGCCAGCTTTCTTAACTTTAAAATAACCCATCTACTTTTGCCTCTGGGCTTTTACCTTTCTCTATTTCTGTATACCTTTCTTTCTTATTCCATGGCTTGTTATGTAGCTGGTGGCTTGTCCCTGCATCCTCCTCCTTCTCTGGCTACTTCTTCCTTTTCCCCAGATTTCTCCTATATATTCTCTCTGCCTGCCAGCCCTGCATATTTCTGTCTCCTACCTTGCTATGGGCTGTTCAGCTCTTTATTAGACCATCAGGTGTTTTAGATAGGCACAGTAAAACAGCTTCACAGAGTTAAACAAATAAAACATAAACAGAAGTAACACATTTTAAAATAATTATTCCCCAACATTTCCCCCTTTTTTTCTGAAAAATGAAAAGTTTTAACTTTAACATAGTAAGACTGTATACAATAAGAACAATTATGAAATAAACATTACATTCACAATGTAATAAATTCCAATTTATTTGTGTCTGGTAAATTTAACGAAAATACTCCATAATCTACATATTTTAGTAAATCCAAAATTTTATGCCTAATTTACTTTCTATCATATTTAAGGAAAACTGAAACTATATCAAGTCTTCAACTCCATCAAAGGCCCCAGAAGGATATAGTATATTTTAAGTAAACAAAAAGTGCATTGCAAACAACTTCCAAAAACTCTAGATGACAGAGACATCTGACTGCCTGGACAGTAACTCAAAGTTCCTCTGCAACATTGGGGCATCCATCTTCATCCTACAGACCCGTAGTATCTGGAAGACTTTTCAATGAAGCAGAAAATTTGAAAGACTGTCCCACCTATATTGGCAAAGTTTATCAGTCATTTTCCTCTGTGTCCTGCTGATTGTCTGGCAGTTTCTTCTGTGAAGCAGGAATCTTGAAGGACTATCCTGCCTTGTTTTGGCAAAGTCCAGTGGTCACTTTCTTGTGGGTCCTGCATGTCCAGTTTATACAGTTTATACAACATACCATCAAGCAGTCCAGGGAAGAACAGCTTCTTGCCCAAATGACTAGCCTTGCCACATTGAAAGCAAACTCCATAAGGCGTTTCTTCAATGCCCATCATCTCTGAAGTAAATTGGTACTGCCAGGAGCAGATGTGTCTCATTGTCATAAAAAACCCGAAGTTAACAAAACATTTTAAATGCTATATTCTGTAGGCCTTTGAAAGGTTTGAAGACTATCTATCTAAAATATCTCTCTATGTGATCTGGAAAGCATACCTAACATATCTACTAGAACTTCACCCTACATTTCCAAATGAACTGCACAGGCACAATACCTCAAACAAAAATAAAAACATACATACAATATGTTGTAACAAAAATTACCTTAAATTTTTATCAATATACAAAAATCCCCCAAACAAGAACAGAAACATACATACAGTGTGTTGCAACAAAAATTACCTTAAATTTGTGTCAGTATACAAAAGTCCTTACAAATACAAAATATTTGAGATCAATAGTTGTCTTTTAGTTTATAGTAGAGTCAATAATCTACCCTATTATTTAAAGTAGATTCAATAATCTACCCTTCTATCTTATCATTCCTATATTCCCCTAAATGTAACTAACATCCATAACCCACAAAAAAAGACCACCCCCACCCCCCAACTCTTGAGAATGTGGGCATAGTTTTTTCCATACTGCTTACTGCTGTCTGTGGACAAAGGCATCTTTAGGGTCCCAGAGAGACAATTTGAGATAATGACCAAGTCCTGGGAAGACCAGCAGTAACCTTTGATGATAGATATCACCTCTCAAAGTTCAGGAGGTCTCCCTTGATCACACCTGATCCATATATTCCTACAGGAATCCACAGCCTCTCATTTCCCATGAGAACAAAACTCCAAAGCATTTTTGATTTCCATTTGACAAATATATTTTTTGACTTTTTTAATGTTAAAGCATTCCTTAAAGTGTCTAGATTGGTTGAGTTTAGCAGTCCAGTTCACAATCCCATGTCTCTTAGCAGCTGTTTGCTTATTAGCATTCAAAAAATTCAAAGTCGGGCTGGAGAGATGGCTCAGAGGTTAAGAGCACTGGCTGCTCTTCCAGAGGTTCTAAGTTCAATTCCCAGCAACCATATGGTGGCTCACAACCATCTATAATGAGATCTAGTGCCCTCTTCTGGCCTGTAGACATACATGCAGGCAGAACACTGTATACATAATAAATAAGTAAATTTAAAAAAAAAAATTCAGAGTCAACACAGTACTATATAGGATCCAGAATCCCTGTGTATTTCCTATCTTTGTGTGGCTTTTTCTTTTTTTATTTTACTTCTCTCTATAAAGACTTTATTAAACTCTTTCTTTCTATAACTGTTCATACCCTTTTCTTTATTTCTTAAGCCTGTGCACATTGTAAAACACACTGGAACCTGTTTAGGGTTTTTTTCCATCTGGATCGCTTTTACTGCATATTCTTTAGTCTTTTTTGACCATGTAAGCAAACCTTTAAACTGCTAACCTGGATCCTATGCATGCAGCTTTCAGCTGGCTCTGCCCACTTCTGGGCTAGTGAAAACAAAGCCTAAAGCTTGCGGCCTGGTAGGAGGTGCTTGACCAGGAACTGCATTCAACCTTCCCAGCTATGGGAAGCCACAAGCATTTTTACTTACCTTGCTGTTTCTATTTAGTGCTACCAGCTGAACATCAGCATGTCTTAAATGAGCCATGTCCATCCTTCCTTTCTTTCTTCCTTTCTTTCCAGCTTTCTTAGGCCCTACATGGAAATCCACCCCATGTTGAGTGCCAGAATGTTGTTTTTTATTCTTTTGGGGGGGCCCATCACACACAGAGGCTTATTCTTACTTATAAATGCCTGGCCTTAGCTTGCCTTATTTCTTGCCAGCTTTCTTAACTTTAAAATAACCCATCTACTTTTTGCCTCTGGGTTTTTACCTTTCTCTATTTCTGTATAACTTTCTTTCTTATTCCATGGCTTGTTATGTAGCTGGGTGACTGGTCCCTGGGTCCTCCTCTTCCTCTGGATTTCTTCCTTTTTCCCAAATTTCTCCTATATATTCTCTCTGCCTGCCAGCCCTGCATATTTCTGTCTCCTACCTTGCTATGGGCTGTTCAGCTCTTTATTAGACCATCAGGTGTTTTAGACAGGCACAGTAAAACAGCTTCACAGAGTTAAACAAAATGCAGCATAAACAAAACACACTTTAAAATAATATTCCCCAACACTGATCTTTTGAAGAATGGTTATCTACAAAACATGTTTGTAACTATGAACATTGGTCATCTTTCTGTTTATTGGCATATCTTTTTATTTTCTTCATCAATATCTTGTGTTTCTCACTGTACTGTCTTTTGCCTCCTAAGTAGTCTACCTTTTCATGCTATAATGGAACTAAATTCCTGAGACCGTTCCTTTTAAATTCTGAATTCTCTCTCATTCTCTTCATTCTCTCTCTCTCTCTCTCTCAGTCTCTCTCTCTCTCTCTCTCTCTCTGTGTGTGTGTGTGTGTGTGTGTGTGTCCCTCTCTCTCTGAGACAGGGATTCTCTTGTATAGCTTTGGAGCCTTTCCTGGAACTTACTCTGTAGCCCAGGTTGGCCTCAAACTCAACAGAGATCTGCCTGCCTCTGTCTCCTAGGTGCTGAGATTAAAGGCATGCACCACCACCACCTGGCCTGAATTCTCTTATTTGTTCTAACAGTTTTCTGTGTATTTTCTCCATGTATGATATATTGTCAGGGAGCAACATTTTACTATTTCTGGTTGAGATCACTTTTCTTTTCTTTTCTTTCTTTTTTTTTTTTGGTTTTTCGAGACAGGGTTTCTCTGTGTAGCTTTGTGCCTTTCCTGGATCTCACTCTATAGACCAGGCTAGCCTCAGACTCACAAAGATCTGCCTGCCTCTGCCTCCCAAGTGCTGGAATTAAAGGCGTGCGCCACCACCGCCCGGCCACTTTCCTTTTCTTGCCTAATTGCTCTGGCTAGAACTTCTAGTCCTATTAAATGGAAGCAGGAATCACTTTCTTGTTCCTGATCATAGTTGGAAAATCTTTGGTCCTTCACCACTGACTGCCATTTTATCTGTCAATTTTTTCTGTGTGGTTCTATGTGTAATGTGCAAAACGTTACACAGACTCTTGAGGGGGAGATGTTTCTAAATCCTAGTATTACCTTGAGCTAATCCTACTGTTTGAGGTTTTTCCATACATTAACAAACTGCAGATCTAGGATGGGGTGCCTGTTTCCAGAATCTCCACAGATGCTGTTAACTCTCCATTCATCATGGCCCTGCCTTACTCTCTGATGCAGGATGTGGGAGTTGCTGCCTCTAAGAGCAAGCTTGTCATATGTTAAGGCCCTAGTCACTAATATTATCTGCTGTGTGAGGTGTCCTTTGTCATATCAAGGAAATGAAATTCTTGAAGTCTGTTCCTCAGAGTGTACTTCATACATCATCAGATGTGTTTCTAGCCCTTCACTGGACTTACTCAACTGAATCTCTAGTAATGGATTCCAGGAATCTACATTTTAAAATACATTTCCCAGTGACTCTTTTTTTGGAGATTTTTAAAACATTATGTGTCTGTGCACAACTGCAGGTGCCCATTGAAGGCTAGAAGCATCAGATTCCTTTGGAGCTGCCTGACATGGGTTCTAGGAACCAAACTAGGGTCCTCTGCATCTTCTCTTCAGCATGCTCCTATCACCTGCACACAGGATCCCCATATGGACAGGATGCAGTGGAGGTCATGTGACTGGTCTGAATGAAGGATGTAAGCTGTGGTTGGTTATACTGCCTTCCAGGTGCTGCCAGGTTCCTCATTAAGGAGCTGTCATACCACAATCTAGAACTGGAGAGGAACCGCCTGGAGGAGCTGGGAGTCAAGCGGCAGTGTGTCTGGCCTTTCATCGTTGTGATGGATGACTCCTGTGTCCTGTGGAACATTCACAGTGTTCAGGAGCAAACCAGGTAGTGATACTTCCAGGAAGTTGTGGGTGTGTGGGGGAGAGGTGATACAACGATCTAGACAAGATATTTTTAGCTGTAGTTATACTTGGGAGTAAATAAGAGGTAGTTTTCCTGAGCAAGGTGGATCATAAGACCCTCTCAGTAGCTCATTGGTGGGTTGCTTAGGGATTTTTTTTTTTTTAAATACAGTGTGCCATTAAGTTCCTGGGCCATTTCTACTTCCTGGTATCGGTTAGCTGCAAAAATCTCTTCTGCTATAGATATAGTGGTACACACTTTTACTCCCAGCACTTGGGAGGCAAAGGCTGGGTAGCCTCTGAGTTTGACACCAGCAAGTTCTAGGCCAGCCAGTGCTACATAGTAAGACTGTGTCAAAACAAAGCAAAACCACCCAAACCCCCTTTTCTGATGCTATGATTCATTTGTATCGATGACTTAACTACTGAAGTGGAGAGGAAATCATGTCACCTCTGTCTCGAGCTCACCATCTGTAATACAGCCAGCTGACAATCAGTGGTTCTCCTGGAGCGGTGCCAATTTCCTAGGATTCCTTCAATGGCACAATGCTAGGGGGTGGTAGACAAGGGGAATGCCAAATACGAAAATGTTTGTGAAATTGCCCCAATGAAACACTGATTTCCTATCATTTCTTCTGTCGACTTGTAGTCAATGAGGTGCTCATGTAGTTACTACTGTAATTCTCAGAGCTGGCCATTTCTGTACTCCTAACCTCTGGTCATGTCTTTGGTAATTCATGTTCATTATTAATGTTGAAATTATGAGCTGGATTCCTTCTTTTTTTTTTCTTTTTCTTTTCTTTTTTTTTTCCGCCTTAAAGGTGGCAACATCCACCACCAAAGGCCATCTTTTTTGAGTTAGTCATGATAGGTAGTATGACTGGACTTATCCTTCTTAATATAAATGATCTTACTACATCCTTTACAGTATTCCTAATATGTAGTAGCATTGGTTTTTCAGTAACATTTATTGACATTTTATATAAACTAACTTTACATTTTATAGCCAGCCTACGGAAGCAGGAATTTCCAGCAAGAATGTGTCCTTGAAGAGTGTCTTGCAGCACATTGAAGCCACACCAAAAATTGTCCACTATGCAATCCTGGGCATACAGAAATGGAACAGCAAGCTGACGTCTCAGAATCTAAAGGCCCCATTCTCAAGATGTCACGTGCATGATTTCATTCTCCTCAACATAGACCTGACTCAGAATGTACAGTATGACTTCAACAGGTAGGCCAGTCCTCATGGATGCAGGTCATCCTGGCACCTGGTGGTGGATGTTGCCCACTTCAGCTTCTGCTTTGTTTTTATTCTGCCTTGGACCATAAGCCCCTTCCAGCTAACTCCTCTGGCCCAGAACTCATTATGTGTCACAGGTTCTCTACACTGTGATCCTCCTGAGTGCTAGATTACAGGCATGTATCACCACACCTAGCATTGACCTAGACTCTCGACACTGTAATGGAAAATAATCAGAAAATACAGGTTAGCCACCTGATTATTCAACAAGAATTCCAATAGGAACAAAAACTGTTGAATCAATGCTGATCAATGTGTGGACCTGCAAACATCCAATATTAATCCTGTATTCATCCTCAGAACTAGAGAGGAAATCATTCTCTCCAGTGTTATAAGACACACTCTTCCTATATGGAGAAGGCAGCAGTCAGGCCCCTTGAATTAATCATACCCACATTCCTGAGAAATCTGAAATGGCTGAGGAATGGTATCAGAGACCATAAAGTCACTCTTCACATCCACTGCTTCCATGCTTCAGGCTGTATGTGACCAGAATTTTAAACCACAAGACCTCTGGCTCTCCTGACCACACAGGATGTACAGTCCTGTTTCTGACAGGAATAACCTAAAACCCTGTAGCATGAGACGGAAGTCCTCTTTTTTTCCTTCCTTTAAATCAGTAGAGTGTGGGCCAGCTGCTCGAGGACAGGGTGATGTTTGGCCTCCCCTGGTGTCTGCCACACATTTCTCTGTGCGGTTGTCATAGTGGAGATGTGAGGGGCAGTCAGAGAAACCTAGCATTGTGGTTCTGATGTAGGTATTTCTGTGAAGACGTTGACTTTAACCTGAGAACGAACAGCAGTGGCCTGCTCATCTGCCGCTTTAATAACTTCAGTCTCATGAAGAAGCATGTTCAGGTTGGAGGGCAAAGGGACTTTATCGTTAAACCAAAGGTCATGGTAAGTTTTGTAAAGCTCAATTCTGTTGAAAACCGGAACAAATGCTTCCTTATAAACTGCTCTGTCGTTAAAGTACTAGCATGTGAGAAGTACTTTTCTGCCGGATAGAAAGGGAAGTGACCCTGGAGTCCTCGGCATCATCTGTCAGCGACGCCTCAGCCAGAAAATACAAAAATATCTCAGAGTTAAGCCTTGAGGATTCCACCAAAGCTGATTGTTTGTTTGTTTGCTTGAGACAGGTCCTTCTACATAGCTATCATGGAGGTCACTAGATCAAGATGGCCTCAAACTCAGAAATGTGCGTCTGCCTCCCGAGTGCTGGGATTAAAGTGTGTGCCCAGCTGCAAGGCTTTATTTTCAAGACAACCCTTATGTAACACACGAGAAACATAGAAATAACAGGACTTGTCTGGTCCTTAGATTATTTTTTTTTAAAGATTTATTATTATGTATATGGTATTTTGTCTGCATGTTTGCCTGCCGGCCAGAAGAGGGCGCCAGATCTCATTACAGATGGTTGTGAGCCACCATGTGGTTGCTGGGATTGAACTCAGGACCTCTGTAAGAGCAGCCAGTGCTCTTAACCACTGAGCCACCTCTCCAGCCCCTAGATTATGTTTTTTTTTAAAAGAAAATATTACAGCTCAAAGCTTATAGAGAATTTTCTATACCCTTCTTAGGGAGGCTTACAGCTAGCTGATCATTATAGCATGTCAACCACTTAGCTGTAGCTGAGAAACTTCCGCCTTTTGTTGTTGAATAGGATAGGAGTCAACTCAAACACACACAGCAGCATTGTAAAAGACTTCTTTCTGTAACTTAAATAACACTCAACTATTCCTGATGTGGGAGTAGGGGTGGTGCAGAAAATGAGACATTTAAACCCACCAGGCCACTGCCATTAATACAATTCCTCTTCAGTCACCAGTTCTTCTAAGATACATTTTTTTTATTTTGTATATGTGAATCTATTGCCTATGTGTATGTATGTGCACCATGTGTGTGCCTGGTGCCTGTGGAAGCCAAAAAAGGGTGCTGGATCCCCTGGATCTGAAGTTACAGTGGTTATGAGCTACCATGTGGCTGCTGGAAACCAAATCTTGGTCCTCTGCAAGAGCAGCTAATGCTCTTAGCCACTGAGTCCTCTCTCCAGCCCATGACAGTCCTCCTTTATCTGGAGTCTACCATCATCAACCATGGCCTGAAAATACTATGCCATGACTCTCGAGAGACCACACTCATGTATTTTGTGCCTAATTTAGAAATTATAGTGTGTGTATTTGTGTGTGTGTAAACATTCATGTAGGGTTCAGCGGTATGTGTAATTTCAGGTATCCTTTGGGGGTGCTGTATATGGAAGTTATTAGGATGCAATCCATTGTAATCTTAGAAATTTCATTCACTAACAGGCACATTTCCCATGACCATCTGCTTTCAGGTTTCAGAGAGCTTAGCTCCCATCTTGCCCCTTCAGTACGTCTGTGCTCCCGACAGTGAACACACGCTCCTGGCAGCCCCTGCACAGTTCCTCCTGGAGAAGTTCCTTCAACACGCCTCCTATAAACTCTTCCCCAAAGCCATCCATAACTTCAAGTGTCCTGTACTGGCCATTGACTGCTATCTCAACATTGGACAGGAGGTAAAGGCGGGATGACTAGTTCTGGGTGCCACATTCATTTCTTCCCCATTTTAGTTCCACTGATGGTTTTAAAAGAGCCAATGAAATGTGATTCAAAGGGCCCCACAGGAACAGAGTTAGCCAGTGACTCATCACTACTCAGCTGTCAGCTGCTCTGAAGAGCCTGCCCCGATGGTGTGGACAGAAGTGGCGACTTGCTCTGCTTGTTTTGACATTGATAGGCCTGTGTTGTCATTGTGTGACTTTTCTCAGGACTCAGTTCTCGAAAGGCACAGTATCTTAGCATCTGTAAGATGAGCTCAATGACTCCTGAACAGACAAGTACAGGCTGTGTACACCTTTATAGCTGTCATTTTCTCCTTTTCCAATCTTCAAGTTCTTCACCAGTTTAGTCTAGTGTTTTAATTGTCACTTGCCTCTCCAGGTTTTTGCCACTAGGTTTTTCCTTCAGATTATCTTGAGAGTCCATTTCATTATCTTCAAGAATGTAATATATCCTTGTAGTTAACTTTAATATGTCTCAGTGGGTAAAGGCACTTGCTGCCAAGCCTAAGAACTCAAGCTCAGTTCCTGGAACCCAGATGGTGGAGAGAACTGACTCCTGCAAGTGTCTTCTGAACTTCACATGGGCACCATGGCATGCATGACCAAAATTAAGAAAAAGCCAAAAAACAGAATGAGCCACTCATACCGGAACAAGACATTTCCTGTCCTTGGTTTTCTTTAGGTCTTTTCTTTGCACATAGTCACACACAATTTATCCATACACAAACTCATTTAAGTCCTAGTGCATTCAATTTTGGAAACTAAATTTAACTTAATGTTAATAATAGAAACTTTAAAATACAATCTCAATACTAACAGCAGCTAACATTTGCTGAATACTGAATAGACTTATTTAAGAATTCAAAAATCCAACAGGTTTCCTTACCTGTGTAGATGAGGAACTGTACAATGCCATATGACCACTAACTGAAGAAACCAGTGTTTGAGTTCAAGCCAAATTTAGCTACTCCATTGTTCTCTCTACTATCCTGATGCTTTCCTGTAATGTTTGTGGTTATCGTCTAGACACAGAAGCCATATGGACCTGAAAATTAACTCACGCTGGGTTTTTGTTTTTTTTCTAATGTGCATTGGTGTTTTGCCATAGGTGTCAGGACCCCTGGAACTGGAATTATAGACAGCTGTGAGCTGCCATGTGGGTGTTGGGAACTGAACCAGGTCCTCTGGAAGAGCAGTCAGGGCCCTTACCACTGAGCTATCTCTCCAGCCCCAACTCATGCTGTTTTAAGCTTCTTTGAAAGTGGAATATTTATTCTTTCCTATGTGTGCCTTTTCTATGGAATGTGGTATTTTGTTTTACTGTTTATGTGTGTGGACACATGGGCATTTTATTTGCATGTGCATCACGTACATGCCTGGTGCCCATGGAGACCAGAAGAGGATGTAGGATCCCTCGCTACTGAAGTCACAGATGACTGTGAGCTGCCATATTATGTTAGGGATCAAACCTGGAGCCTCTGAAAGAGCAGCCAGTGCTCTGAGCTAATCTCTAGCCCCAGAATGTAGGGCTTTTAAAAAATTTACACACACTCATACGAGTTCCTTTTTTTTCTTAATATTTCTGTCGGAAAAATGGTTTACTATAATAAATTAATGAGAATTTAAAAATATTGAAACTTTACTACTAATTAAGTACAAAGCTTGAATAACCAACCCGCTTCTATTGAGAAAGCTTGGCTCTCGCCTTGCATCCTGCACTGAAGAAGGCCCTAGCTATAGCGCCCCTTAGCAGAAGTACAGCCCTTTATTTGCTTTTGAAATGGCGCTTTTTTTTTTTTTTTCTGCTTTCTACTTTCAGGTAGCCGTATGCTATGTCAGCTCCAGACCCCACTCCAGCAACGCCAATTGTGAAGGGGTGTTTTTCAGTGGACTTCTCTTGTACCTCTGTGACTCTTTTGTAGGTGCCGATCTTCTCAAGAAATTCAAGTTTCTAAAAGGTAAGTCAAATTTAGTGTCTGGAATGTGACTGCCATTGTCACTAGAAAAAAGAGAGTCAAGAGTTGAATGGCACACAAGCAAGCAAAGCTTCGGCCAGCAGTCTCAACACTTTGACTCTAAACCAGGGCTGCTGATGTTACTGGGGAAGGAAGACCAGGCTGTCTTAAGACTAAGTTAAGTGCAGGTGAATAACAGATATGTAGCTTAAGACTTTTTATGTGTGTGTATGTGTGAAAGTGCCTGCAGAGGCCAGAAGGTAGATGATGCCCTGGAACTTAAGATTGTGAGTCATCTGACCTGGGTGCTGGGGATTGAACTTGGGTTTTCTGCAAGCAGCAGTGAGACTCTTAACCACTGAGCTCTCTCTCCAGCCCTTACCTGTTTCTTCTTAAACAGGCTTTTGCCATTATTTATTTTAGAAATATATGCTTCTGATATCTAGTTTAAACAGAAGCTAGGTTGATTCTACTTATGCATGTTTGTAAGCAGTATATAAAGTAATTTGATTGAGTCAGAAATCAACTGCAGAGAAAGTGTATAATTACACCCCCAGATATACTCTTAGTTATGAGTCTGCCACAGAAACTAAAGTTGTCTTAATAGATATGCATCATAAACAAAGTTCAACTTACCTAAGAATATCTGCAAAGCCAGATTCACAAATAATCCTGACAAGGTGACCTGATCTCAGTAATAAAAGATGACACCCAGAACACTGTATATACCATGAAAACAGGGAGCTAACTCTGTGTGAGAGTGTGAGAGTGTAGCGGTGGTTCTCAAGTAGGGGAAGGTCTGTGCCCTGCGAGATTTTTGGTTGTCACTGTGTGTGTATGGGGAGGAGGGTATCTTCAGTGAACAGTGAGCAGAGAGCTCAGCACTCTACAGCGCACACAATGAAGTGCTGAGGCTGAGATGCCCTGTTCTACAGACACAAGCAAGCACCGCCTCCATCGGTCACATGAGCGAGGAGGCTGCAGCTGCAGGGAATCTCCCTCTATTAGCACTTTAAGCTCCTTGAAACTTTTGCAAAACTACTTGGATGAAAATATCTACCTGTATGTTGGTTTTCAAAGGTGGTAACATTCTTATCAATTTAATGTCTGCTTTTCCTGAAGGTGCTACCCTGTGTGTCATCTGCCAGGACAGAAGCTCCCTACGGCAAACGATTGTTCGCTTGGAGTTGGAGGATCAGTGGCAGTTCCGCCTCCGGGACGAGTTTCAAACTGCTAATAGCAGTGATGACAAGCCTCTCTACTTTCTTACTGGACGCCACGTATGAGTTTTTGAAGAGACCAAAAACAACAAACAGATCCCTAGATGAGTGGGACAATTATCGGGGATTTATTTTTCCTTTAAAGTACAATCACTGTGGAGCAAAGTGCAACGTATTTATCTCTTCTCCAAAGAGCTCCCCAAATGTGACCAAGGTCGTCTTTGGGGGCACTGTCCTTTCTTCAGTTCTGCTGACAGGACCAGGTTCAGGCCAATGCCACAGTGGGCAGTGATGCAATGACATAGGATGTGCTCTGCCTGTGGGAGCCTGAGGATATGATCTGGAGAACAAACATGGAGTTTGCATTGTTTTTTCTACTACACTATGTTGGGGGGCAGGGGACTGACTGTCAGCATTAGCCAGCTTGAATGTGTTACATGAAACTCACACCATTGGTGTGGAATTAATTGAAGATTAACACTTGAGGCCTGAACCCTCAGTTTCTCTTCAGATCTGTACTTTGGTACAGTATTACTCAGGGGTCTGAAATGATAGAATGTAGAAGATATTTGTATTTAAAAAGAAGTAGCTTTGTCTTTCTCTGTGCAGTGTTAGTTTAAGATTTATAATCTTATATATATCGAAACCTTTGGCAAAATTTCCACAGGAGTTAAAAGTTTACTATTTAAACAGAACAAAAAAAATCAGTAAATGCAGAGCAGGCGCTGTGTGCTTTTATGAAGGTTCTCTGAGCTTAATTCCTTTGCTTTCCCCATTTCCAGTCTTTAATAAGCACACCATGTCTATGAGAATGTAGAACAGTGATTTGTAAAAGAAGCTATGTGGACAAATGAACACTCTGCAGTTGTGCCGTACCACTGTGTTTTAGTTGAAAGTAAGCAATTGGCACCTGGAAACCCACACATCAGGCTGAGAGTCTATTGTGAAGTCGAACTAGTTGACTTCTTTGGCTCAGGCTAAGTATCCTTTAAACGACTTAGCAACAGCTGCCACACAGAAACGGGCGAAATGGGAAACAGCCATAGACAAGTTTTCCTTAATTTTATCAGTGACATTTTTCCTGAGGAGTAAGGAAGACTCTTTTAGAGTCTTTTAGACTCATTAAAATTAGCAGGTAGTGTATGACTGATATCAGCATTAGGAGACCTAAGTTTCTATGTAGCTCTCATCAAATACTTTAATCAGAAACATTTTGAGAAAATATTCTATGGTAATCTATTGGAAGTTTACACTTAACTTGCTCTATTTCATGGTATCTCTTCAGGTTTTTCTCAGCCCATGTGTATGACTTTATCTCCAGTTAAAATGGTCACTTTTACTTGAATCTGTCTTAGGACCTGAGACTACTGAGAGCCCTACTGAGCCTGCATTTACTGCAAACGTTAGCTGGTGGGCTTGGTTATCCAGGGAGAACAAGGAGTTTACAGCTAGGGGGAAGATGAAATATATTAGATGGGAACAGTCTGCAGATCCCTTGGCTTTAATGTAGCTACTTAGGATGTTTGAAATGTATTTTAAATGGAAAACTCCTTTTAACCCCATTTTTAATTGTCCAAGGAGGACCTGCCTTATATGCTTACTCCTTAATTTTAGTAGAGCAGAATTTTAGCAAAGAGGTACGTTCCAGGGCAGTCTGATTTAGATATGAATGTATCTGACTTGTTCCTGTTTTGCTGAAAGGGTCCAATGCAGGTAATATCAAGAAAGCCACTGTTTGTGCAATATTCCAATAACACTATGTAGGGTAAATAAGATACTTGAAATAATTCCACAACTATTGTACCAGGGGCAGAGGCCTCTTAGGAGTTCTTATTGGCTTTTTCTCTTTGAACTAAGTTACTTTAATGTAGGTACTCTGTGTTAGTTAGAGCTACACTCTAGAAATTCAAGTGATCATGAACTGTAAATACAATTCAGCTCTGTTCAGGAGAAATGCCAGAATAAAACCAAAAGACTGTCACTCCAATAATTAAGATTCAATTTACCTGCCTCTTTTTCTCCAAAGCCTAACTTAAGGTTTGGATATTTTTAAATGACCTTAATCAGTATAATCCTTTAGTGAATGCTAGGTCCTCTTTAAGGATGAAATTGCACAAGCCCAGGCCACCATGACCTGTTAATTCAGGTCTCGGTGTGTTTGATTTTACCCTCTTCCATCCCTGAGGACAGAGAGTTAGGGCAAAGAGACTAAGTCACACGGTAAGTTAGCTGCAGACCTGCTGAACTTTGACGCGCATGACAGTTCACACGGGTTAATGTTGAATGTAAACTAAAAAATTAGAAAAGCTGTAGTCAAGTCTTGGCTGTAATTTATGCAGCTGCTTCTTGTGATTGTTAGAAAAGGGGGCACCGTGTTACTTACTGTAAAATTCTCTTAACCAAAATGTGGTGACTTTTACTCACTAGTCAGTCTACCTCACATTTGTTTATGACGTGTGTCTACCAGTGTGTCATTGTCCTTTCATTTGGTGAATGTATTAAAATTCCCTCCCACTCCTCACCCACTAAAAAAGTTCGTTTTCTTTAAACCAATTTTCCATATGTTAAAAGGTGACATGAGCTGTGACTCTGGCAATGTCTGGTATTGTTTGTACCTTGGATGGCTCTGAGACTCTACTATCTTGGCACAATCCAAGAAAACACTAAGTAAATAGCTGAATGAAATCTATAGCTTACCTAAAGCAGCTACATACACCAAAACCTCTCCTGGAAAAAACTGCAGACTGCTACATAATTATAGATGACAGACCTATGTAGAAGACAACTATATTCACTTTTGTATGCTCAAAACAGTTCTGGGTTACTAAAACTTTTATTATTAATTTTGAGTTTATTTCTAAATTCTGCCTACTTTTACCAACTCTTAGGAGAAAAAAGGCCTTCCAGCTCTAATATATAAAGAACATTTATAATAACAGAATTTGAAACAAAAGCATTCATCTAGGCCAAAGGCCAACAGAGCAGCAATAACTATTTTCATGTCTGCTGACAGACAGAGGGAAGCAGGCTTCTACTACCTATTCCAAAATAACCAGCCTGGAAAGTCTAACACCACACCAACTGCTAAGCCTTGGAAGCCATAAGAATAAAGGATGTATGCGTGAATTACTACTGTGGGAATCGACTCAGCAATCTTAACTCAGTAACCTGAAGCTGTGTTTCCACACAACTGGACAACCAGGCCAGGCAAACAAAAACCACTAAAATATCATAGCAGATCTGAGACTGTGTTCATGCTTTTGGTAAATGCAGAGTTCACACTCACATATTATCAAGTTGATTATCAACACTGCTTGCTCCAATCCTTGCTAAAGAAACCACACAAGTGTGGGCAAAGCCATCAAAACCCGTGGTTCCTACAACATGCTAGATATCTGCAAAAAGGACCAACAACTAACAAGCATTTCCATAATCAGCAATTCCGTAAACTTCTGAAGTCTATGACCGCTGGTACACACTGTGACTGCTGCTCCAACACCCCAGATGCTGCTTTCTCTAGCACCACGGTAGTGACAGTGGTGACCCTTCTATGGCTTCTAGGGCTGTCTCCTTGGTTTCCATCACTCTCTTCTGGCTCTCTTCCCTCTCTTATGCCATTTCAGATCCTCTCAAATGATGGGTATTCCTTGCACATCTCTAGTTTTCCTTTTACTACCCCAGGATGATCTGATATAAACCTCCAAATAACAGCTTAAGTCCAAACCTCTCTCAAACTCTAGAGCCACATATACAACTAACTATAAGGGTGGTAATCCCACTTGCAAATTCTATAACCACCTTAAACCTTGACCAAAACCGAACCTGCCCTTCCTACCCCATCAAATCCTCCCAACCCATTTTCTCCGCTTTTCCTTCTTAGCTTTCAACTGATCTACTGAAAGCTAGACCAAAATTCCTGCTTATCCCAGATTCTTTGCCACAGTTCACCTCTGGCCATTAGAAATGCCTAACAATGCTTTCTCTCTTTAGTGCACACCCATCTCTTCACTTCCATTCCTATATTAGAGTTTAGTTCAGTATTTCAACATTGTGTATAAGCTGCTTGTGTGTAGTCCCTTTTCAACTCCAAAATCTTTGCTTATAAACCCTATTTCGGGCTAGAGAGATGGCTCAGCAGTTAAGAGCACTGGCTGCTCTTCCAGAAGACCAGGCATATCACAACTGTCTGTAACTCCAATTCCAAAGGATCTAGCACCCTCATACAGACAAAATACCAATGCACATAAAAATAAATAAATCTTTTAAAACCATAAACCCTAATAAATAAAACAATGAACACTAAATACAGAGTTTGATATACTCAAATGGTAGGTGCTATTTTTTTAGTCTACTATTCTTAGAGAAACACCTAGATTGTAAAACTTGAGGGGCTGGTTTGTTTTTTTTTAATTAATATTAACATGAAGATTATCTGTTCCTCCCAGTAATGACAATATTTAAAGCAGATCAATATTTACCCTGCTCTCCCTTTAGGTCTTCATCAGTCATGGCCTGCTAATCAAAGTAATGTGTTAAGGCTCACATGGAAATGGGACCTGTACTAACAAAGTTAACAGTACCAGAGACCTAACACTATTACAAAATTTCACTGTGCTTCCAAAAAGTCAAGCTACTTATCAGGCTAATAAAGAGAATAAAAACGACCAGAAAAGTCTCAACTGCAGGGAAAAATGATAATGTCAAAGTCAGATCAGGGGCTGGAGAGAAGGCTCAGCCGTCCAGAGCACTGGCCATCCTTGTAGCAAACCTGTGTTGAGTCCCTGGCATAAACATGGTGCATACACATAAACTCATGCAGGCATACATACACATAAATACAAGAAAGAAAAAAGTATTAGTGGCTCAGCATTCAGGAGGCTAAAGCGGGCAGATCTCTGAGTTCAGTTCAAGGCCAGACAGGGCTACATAGTGAGACCCTGTCTCCTCCTCATCCTCATCATAATAATAATGAAGAAGAGGAGGAAATTAAAATGATGATTGGGGCCGGGAGGAGGAAATTTGGGCTGAAGAGAGCTCAGTAGTTAAGAGTTGGTCTCGCAGAGGACCAGAGCTCAGTTTCCTGCACCCTAGAGGCAGCTCACAGCCATCTTGTGAATCTACTTTGAGAGAATCCAATGCAGGGACCAAGCATGCATATGGTACACAAACATACACACAGACATTCACACATGTTCACCTAAAATAAAATGTCAAACTCTTAGAAAAAAAAAAAAAAACCACTGGGTCACTGCTTTAGAATCCGGATGAATGGTTACACTCCCAATCACTGTGTCATGGAAAGAGTGTAGTCTTATACCAATAATAAAAGAAACTTATAGGGGATGAAATGTACACCTGACTGTTAATCACAATGCAAGCCCCTATATTTTCATAGGTTTTCAATAGAGATATCATTTCATCTCAAAAAGATAACCTAACTGAAACCACAGTGGCACCTCATTCTTGGGCTGTGGTTCTTTATTTCTCTGGAAGTTAATTAAGTACCGTGTTACTAAAATATTCAGGAAGGACTGACAAAATGGTAAAAAACTGCCTTTAAGAAGCCCGTGTTTTAATCTTATTTCAGTCTCAAACGCAAGAAACTCCCTGAAAGGGTACAAACATTCAATACAACATTGTCTCGGTACATTTATCACTTAGAAAAAGCTATCAAGAATTTTATTATTTTATTCTACATTATATACAGGTCATAAAAGGCCACAGCAGTTTTTTAACATATAAACCCTTTAAAAGTAGAGGGCACTATGAAGGATAGACAAGTATCAAAATGAAGTCCAGTAATGAGGGCGTATACTCAGTGCAGTGTTTCTGAGGAATACCAACGCAGATACCAAGCCACCCACGTTTAGTTTACAACTATTCTGTAGTTCTTTGTGACTCTCGTCATTTATGGCGCCACATGAGAGAGCTTCCCACTGCCTCCATCAGTGACAGAAAAGTAAGCAACAGAGATTGTTGTAAGTTCTTTCACTTGGAGCTCTCCTTTTCTGAGGGATTTTCTTAGAGTATGGTTTAGTAGCTTCAAATTCTTAAGCATGTAATACTGTACTGTCCTTGAATAATAACTCAAAAAACATTGGTTTCCACTCTGAAAATACAATCTTTAAACCTATAACTGGTATCAGCAGATCAATATAAAAAAATACAGTACCAAGCTACACTGGTATATTTCCATATTAAGAACTTCAAAATATACTTATCACTGAGACCATAGTCCTTGCATTAATTTTCAGTCCACTATGAACAATTATCTGCTGCATGTAAACATGTCTAAATAACTATAGATAAAATACAATCATAAATTTCTGTAAAAGATAATAAAATATCTTCTTTAAAAAAACAAAACAATAATAGCTATTACTGCATTGTTTCCAATTTTATGAAAATGGAACAACCACACGGCTGTTGCCAGTCCTGAGTTCACTGTAATAAAATGGCCCTAGTTCCTGGTTAAAGTCAGCAGCCACGCTTTCTCTTCAGAAGATGTCTTCCGGTACAGCAGGCGAGATCTGGATTAGGTGGTATTCTGTCCATTAATAAAATTATAGACCAGAAACTGACCAGTGCCACAGTACTGTGTTGCAAACAACTTTCCATCAGGAGTGGGATCTGAGAAAGCAATTTCTTCTTTACTCAAATATGAGCCATAAATAAAGTTACTCCTAGTTAAAAGGGGGGAAAAAAGGAAAGGTGGGAGAAAGGGGGGAAGATTGAAAAATTAATCTTTCTGTTCACTGAAACTGAACAACCTATCAAATTCATTTAGACAAGAAAGACTTAAGCAATGCTATGTTATTCTAAAAAACAACATACCTGTTCAACTTAAACATTATAATTTAAAGTACAAAGTATTTTTAGAAAAGCAATAATTATAAAAAAAACATTTGCCCAACATCATGTCATAAAGTACTCAACTACTAAGAGTTGAAGAACTTCTCACTCAATCAAGGTATCAAGAAACATGAACTCACAGTGAAAGACTGAACTATTTCTCAGATCAAGAAAATAACATCACTGACAGCTCTAACTAGCATAAACTGGAGAAGAAATAAGCATCCTGATTAGAACAAGAGAAAACTCTTTCTTTGGCAGATGATGTGATCTTGCAAGTAGGAAACTCTGAGGGATTTACCAAAAGATCACTTAAGATTTAGTAAATGATCTCAAAGGTTATGACCCAGATTGATATTCAACAAGTATGAACTTTAGCTATATACCTGAAATGGGCAATCCAAATATGAACCTAGAAAACAACCAACCTATAACATCAAGATGAGTACAATGCTTAGGAAAATAATTACCAAAAAACCTGTGAGCTAAAGATATAAAATATTCTTTAAATAAAAATCTAATAAAAAAAAGACACCCCATGTTTAGAAATCAGAAATCTTAATACTGGTAAAATGCTATTACTGGGGCGGTGGCGGCACATAACCCCAGCACTCAGGAGGCAGAGCCAGGTGGATCTTTGTGAGTTCGAGGCCAGCCTGGTCTACAGAGTGAGATCCAGGACAGGCACCAAAACTACACAGAGAAACCCTGTCTTTAAAAAAAAAAAAAAAAAAAAAAAATGGAAATTTAAAAGGGTTGGGGATTTAGCTCAGTGGTAGAGTACTTGCCTAGCAAGCGCGAGGCCCTGGGTTCGGTCCTGAGCTCTGGGGGGGGGGGGGGGGGGGGGGGGGCTGCGGGGGGCTATTACTACACAAATCGACCCACAGCTGGTTTCCTTGGAGGAAATGGTAAGCTGATCTTAACATTCTCAAGGAAATAAAAAGGATACTAAAGAGTCAAAACATTAAAAGAAGAAGAAGAGGAGGAGGAGGAGGAAGAGGAAGAGGAAAAAAGTTGAAGGACTCATACATCCTCATTTCCAAATAGACCACACAAAGCTCTAGCATTCCAGATGTGTAATATTGAGATAAGCATAGACACACAGAACATGGAACAACACACAACTCCAGAGAGAAACCTTTACCATTATGCTGTAATAGGGTCCCACACTGTACAGTTGTGGTTGGCCTGGAGCTCACAGGAGATTCACCTTCCTCTGCCTCCCAAATGCTGGGAACAAAGGCATGTGCCACTGCCCAGCTTCCCATCTTATTTTTGAGAGATTATCTTTCACTGAACCTAGAGAGCCTAGTCTGGCTAGCCAAGAGCTCCTAGCTCTGTGTGTCTCCAGTGAAGGACTTGGAACCCTCATATATTGGTTGTTGGGTGGTAAAATGGTACAGGCATTATAGAAGAGAGTTCAGTAGTTCTTCAAAATATTAAATTCATCAGTACTACAAGATCCCCAATTATACACCTAAGTATACATTCTCAAAATTCTACACATTCACACAAGCACTGGTGTATAGCTGGTCATAGCAATACTATCCACGATGACCACTGAAACACACACCAAATACTCAGTTGAAGAAAGGACAAGGAGTTGTATTCTACTATTTGGCAATCATAAAAAAAGCAATTTATTTTTAATGTTTTAAAAAGCAGGACTGGGAAGAGAGCTTAGTTGGTAATGGACAAGCACAAGGACCTGAGTTCAATGACCAGAACCACACTTTAAAAAGCCTGATGGCACGTTTGCTTGTGATCCTCGCACTACATGGTGGAGATTGGCAGATCCCTGAAGCTCACTGGTTATCCAGTCTCACCTTCTTGGTGAATTCCAGGCCAGTGAGAAATCCTGTCTCAAAAACCAAGATGGACAACAGCAGAGGAACGACACCTTAGATTGTCCTCTGGTCTCCACAAACAGAGAGACATATACATGCGCACACAAACACACACGCAAAAGCAGCAGAGTGATACATGCCACCACACTGATAATACTTAGAATTCTATTTACATGAATTGTTCAGTATAGAAAAGTACATTGATACAGAAAGTAGGTTGGTGGCTGCCAGTAGCTAGAGATGTGAGAAAATGAATCACTGCATGAGCTGGGTTTTGGGGTGGGGAGGATAGGGAGTAGAAATGCTTTAAAATTAAATGGGGTGATAGTTATGTTTTGAGTATATTAAAACCCACTGAATGGCAAATAGAAAGATTTAGGAACAATTCTCCAGCCTGCTGGCAGCATTTTCACACTGTGATTTCATACTAAATGAGAAGATCTGTGTCAGGAGAAGAGTAAGTGAAGAAGCAGAGGCTTTGCACATTTTAACAAGGAGCTTAGTCACTATCACATGACTAATCACAATACTGCTCTTTCCGTTTTTTTGAACAAGAGACACCTATATGGTTTGCTGTAAGACTTAGAGGGTGGGAAATAAATCCTCTTACTCCTTTTGGCTTATTTGTACTTAATCAGCTTGTTTCCCAAGCTAAGCACTAAAAGAAGTGGAAACAGTTCTCTTGCCATGGGGAGCAGGTGTGAGCTACTGTCCATTAACCACAAACAGAGCAAGGAGCTAAGCCCCTGAGAGCCTCGAGCTTTCACCTGTAACGGTTATTTCAAAATCTATTCCCATAGGAAATAGTTGGTAGTCTATAAATTAACAAACAATAAACTGACCTAAAAATAATTTTTAAAGCACTATGGATTGACCCTGGGACCTGATACTGCTCTACCATCTAGCTATCCACTCTGTCCTCCAAACCTCTTATGGATGGTTAATTTTAACCTTCATTTTATCCTTTATCTAAGGGACTTTATTGGAAGAAAAAAGTCTGATTCTTTTCTCTGTATTTTTGATAAACAACCACATGATAATAGAAAAACAAATGACACTGAAGAGAATATAAAAGAAATACGTAAAAACTTTTAAACATTTATTATTAGTGTATGCATGTGTGTGTGAATGTTCATGGTATAGCCTGTATGGAGGTCAGACAACTCAGTGGAATTGGTTCTCTCCTTCAGCCTTTCTGTGGTCTGGGGGATTGAACTCAGGTCCTCAGGCATTTTCAGTCAGCACCTTTCTCTGTAGAGCCATGACGTTGGCCCAAAAATAATATTCTTAATACAATTTTCTCTAAAAGCTGATTTCCCAAAACACTGTCCACATTTCTCTGGTTTTGTTTAAAAATCTCTAATAGTGAACATAGGTTAAATGATGTCTGTTATATTGGCCTAATGTCACAGTTTTAAATAACTAAAACCAAAGAGGTTTAATATTATTTTGTCTATTACCAAACATTTTTCCTCTTTAGATTAAACAAAAGACTTACAGACCTAGTATATTTATACAAAATTTATAATACAAATAAAAGTTATACAGTATTATTAAGTACCAATCTTTATACTAAAACTCAAAACTACTGCAAATGACTTGAGGAACTACATCCATTACCTTAGGCATTCAATCATTCGAGAAGCTATTTTCTTCCGCCTCATCATGCTGAACACCCATATTCGACTGATCCCACATATTGCAGGCTCTGGCAACGTTGAGCAGCACCAGGCTTTTTGCCTTTCAAATCGGACTTTTTCTTCTTCTGACCTGATAACTGGAAGTTTCTCTTCTATAACTCGATAGCCCTAGGAATGTCAATAATGGGAAAGGAGATAAAGGTGGCGGTTGGCTAGTGTAAAGCTTGTTTAGGTGTTGACTGCATTTGTCTGGCTGCTTAACAAACTAGCAGACCACTTACCAATCTGATCTACTGCCATTTGGACTCAACTCGTTATAAGATCATATAATTAAGCATATCTATCATTAATCATTTTAAGAGATTAAACAAGGAAAACAAAACATTTTGCCATCAAAAGTGAACACAACAGGTACGGAAGGTGTTTTTCTCTACCATCTGCATTCTAAGCAGCAAAAATATATGTTCAACCAAGGCAGTGGTGGCGCACGCCTTTAATCCCAGCACTAGGGAGGCAGAGGCAGGCAGGCAGATCTCTGTGAGTTCCAGGCCAGCCAGAGTTGTTATATGGTGAGACTTTGTCTCCAAAGAAAACAAAAGAACAACCAAAAAAGAAAAAGAAAAAAAGAAAAAAAGAAAAAGTGAGTGTTAACATAGCTATCTTATGAACTACGTCTCTAGTCATTTCTGGAATTAGGCAGAATAATAATTTTAAAATGCATGGCTTGCAAAATTGACTCCATATCACTATAGCAAACTTCTATGAACTACTCTCTATATTAAATTTATGATTCAAAACCATCAGCTATTTAAAATCAATTTTGTTACCACAACAAGATTCTAAGAAGTATAATTTCAAATTGAATTTGTAAGACATCTAGCTTAACATATTAAACCCAAACACAGCCTTGTTTTGATACTTTACTAAAAATGACTACAATGGGGGCTGGAGAGATGGCTAGTGGTTAAGAACATCGGTTGCTCTTCCACATGACAGTTCGCATCTGTCTGTAACATCAGTTCCAGGGGATTTATGCCCTCTTCTGGCCTACATGGACACCAGGCACATACATGATACACACACACACAGGAAGAAAAACACTCATACATATAATTTTTTAAAATTGTTATGATAAAGTATACATTTATTTGGATGTTATTATGCGGTAAAGACATCAACAGAACAGTACTTAGACACAATGTACAACTAGATTCATGAGCAAGAACTTGGCTGAAATAGACAAGATTCCAGGTCGGGCTCAAATGAGACGGGCTGGTCCAGAAGATTCTGCTCTCTTAGGCTGGTCTTCAGGGACATGTAAAACTCTCTAGTGACATCACTGACTTCTAAACACAAACCCAGTGCTCACTTAGAGCTTAACTAAAAAGAAGGGACCTATTCAGGGGAGACAAACTTTCTGCACAAAGGCACAGACAGTAAGTATTTCAGGCACCTCAGTAACTGCTTTCTCTGCCTTTGAGTTCGAGGCCAGCCTGGTCTGCAAAGTGAGTTCCAAGAGCTGTTACACAAAGAAACCGTCTTGAAAAACCAAAAGAGAAAGAGAAGGAAAAGGAGAGAGAGAAAGAGAGAGGAGAGAGAGAGAGAAAGAGAGAGAGAACTAAGGAGTGTGGCAGGATTACAATAAAATTGTATTTACAAAAACAGCCAAACATGGTAGCACATGCTACCAATCTCAGCACCAAGGAAGCTCTCACCGAGTCTGAGGCCAGTCTGGTCTACATAGTGAGTTCTAGGCTAGCCAAGGCTACATAGTGAGCCTATCTCAAAATTTTTTTTATAAAAGCATGCCAGGAGCTGGACATACCGGCATACAACTGTCATCCCAGCGCTTATGGGTGGCAGAGAATAACCTCAGCTACTGAGCAACTTCAAAGTAGGACTATGTGAGACCCTACTTTTGTAAGAAAACAACAACAAAGCCAGTCTTTGCCCACTATACCTTGCCTAGCTTCCTTTAACTCAAGTGCTAGGAGGATCAATGAGAGAGAGATTAGTACATAGTACAAAACTTCCAAAACACGCTCTTAATTCTATACCTTTGTCTTACTGAGTTGAAAAACTAATTCCTGCCAAGTATGGTAGTGCA
Organism: Peromyscus eremicus; assembly: GCF_949786415.1. NCBI lineage: Eukaryota > Metazoa > Chordata > Mammalia > Rodentia > Cricetidae > Peromyscus > Peromyscus eremicus. The sequence goes on from NC_081435.1 coordinate 1,062,533, forward strand.
CACCTTTAATTCCAGCACTCAGGAGATGGAGAGCAGGTGGATCTCTGGATTCAGGCCAACTAGGGCTACATACTGAGATCCTGGGAGGAAGGGAGGAAGACAGGGAGGGAAGGAAAGAACAAAGGAAGGAAGGAAGGAAGGAAGGACAGATTAATTCCCACCTGAGGATGGTGGTGTACAACTATAATCGAAGCATTCAGGAGGATTCCAAGTTTGAGGACAGCCTGAGCTAAACAGTGAATTCCAGGCCAAGCTGTATTACATAGAGAGACTATGTTTCTCAAAAGAAGAAAAGTTACTACTTTATTATAGTGCAGAATTACATATAATTCTTGAATTTATAACCTTACCTAAATTGTAGATAGATTAGGGTATTATTTAAGATCACATAGTAATAAGCTAATTTAGATATCAAACTATAAGCAGTCTTTAGAAGTCACTTACCCACTGGATATGTTCTGCAATTAGGCAGCCAACTACTTTCTTGTCATTAGAAATAAAGAGAAGTGTTTTAGTTCTGGAATAGCACATTAATGGAGCCTGTTGGAAACCCAAATCATTGTCAACCATCTCTCTAATTTCATCAACCTGCCAAGTAAAGAACAATACCATCTTTTAAACAAAGAAAACACTGTATATAAGTAAAATACATTCAAAAGCTGAATATATTATTCCTAACATGTACTCTCTAAGGAGCTTTTGGGTTTTGAGACAGTCTTGCTGTTTTGCTATGTACCTCTGGCTGGCCTGGTGTTCAATATGTAGCCCAGGCTGGCCTTGAACTAGTAGCCGTTCTTCTCGCTCAGCTTCCTGAATACTGGAATCACAGGTGTGTACCACCATGCCTGGCCTGAATTCTTTCAGATGTCTGTACTGGTGGTTAACCCCTTTTTATCAGATGTCTGTACTGGTGGTTAACCCCTTTGTAAGCACTGGAAGCAAACTGGAAAGACAGGGGAAGAAATAGAGGGTGCTGCCAAACCCAGGAGTCTAGGAAACAAGAAGGGTGGGTGAGAGCCAGCCAGCACTGACCATGTAAGAACATGAAGACCTCCTCAGTAAGAGCACCATGTGTTTGGAATGATTACAACAGACTGAAACTTAGCCAGCACAACACTTTTCTCCCCAAGGCTTAGTTAGAACTCACAACAGTAAAATTAATGGGACAGAAGAAGGAAATTCACGTTCACTATCTAGCAATTATCTAAAAAGTGAGACAAACCAAGAACTGTACTCATTACAATCCAATATCCCTTGGAGTATTATATTTCTTCATTTTGTATGTAGAAAAAAAACAAACTCAAGTGACGCTATTTTCTTATGTCAAACATTAAACATCTAGAAAATCACGGAGCAGAGGTCTGAACCATCAACATTAACATGACATCAAAAAACTTCTTCCAAGCTCAAGCTCTTGTTAGGCACTGAAAAAATCACAACTCTACAGAGACCTGCACACTAATTCTCTCTCCAGTTAAAAGACTATAAATTGCCAGGGTAGTGGCATATCCCTTTAATCCGAGCACTTGCAAGGCAGAGGCAGGCAAATTTCTGCTAGTCTGAGGCCAGACTGATCTCATTTAAATAGAAGTTCCAGGCCAGCCAGGCTGCACAGTAAGGCCCTGCCTTGGGGACGGGGGACAGGGGAATACACACACAAGTTGCAAATGTCCCATCTAATGATTATTCAGGTCACTAACCCTAAAATGCAAATGACCTCTTGAGTGGGTCCATACTCTTGCTTCTCTTGTACACACCATGTAGTGCATCCCTTAGTCAATGATGAAAACTCACCCCCTCAGCCAGGCGGCAGGGGCGCACACCTTTAATCCCAGTACCCAGGAGGCAGAGGCAGGCAGATCTCTGTGAGTTCGAGGCCAGCCTGGTCTACAGAGTGAGATCCAGGACAGGCACCAAAACTACACAGAGAAACCCTGTCTCGAAACCCCCCCCCCAAAAAAAAAACCAAAAAAAATGAAAAGAAAGAAGAAAACTCACCCCCTCATAATTTCTGATTTTTGTTTGTTTTTTTTCTTTGAGACAGGGTTTCTCTGTGTAGCTTTGTGCCTTTCCTGGAACTCACTCTGTAGCCCCGGCTGGCCTCAAACTCAGAGAGATCCACCTGCCTCTGCCTCCCTAGTGCTGGGATTAAAGGCGTGCGCCATCACCGCCCGGCTAATTTCTGGTATTTTATAAGAGCATCCGTAATCAGTTCCTAGAGGTAGGTTGCTCACAATTCCTTCTATTTTAATTTTAAGGCTATTATGGGTTACTAACTAGTAATATAATTGATTGTAGGCTTTCCCTGAAAAGCTAAACTGAAGAAACTAGTAGTCATTAAGACAATTCTTAGTAAGCAGTCTGGCTGTCATATAAGCAAAATTCCTACTATATATTTCTGAATGATAGTTGGAAATGTTCCACATTTGAACAATGTCTTAAATACAAGACAAAGAGTATCATTAAGGGTTAATCTGGTGTCTGCAGCTGTCTTACTGGATAAGTGATCTAAAGACATTAAACTTCTTATATCAAGTAAGACATTAGCTACATTTTCAAATAATAGGTGTTTTCTTAGGCTCCTTATCAGGTGATATAGTCCTAAATTTAAAAATGTTCAATTATAAACCTAAGGAAAATACAGCAAGTAAATTAATTCCCTTATAGCTCTAGTTATTTTAGACACACACTAGAGTGTAACCATTTTTTAGATAAATAACTAAACTCATACCCACATGAAGTACTTTTTGTGAAAAAAAAGAAAAGTAATCTAGAAGACAAGAAACACATACTAAGTCTATTATTTATAAATGCAATTAATTTTTTTTCTTTTTTAATTAAGGGTGACTGAAATCAGATTCACACATAAATTTACGCCATGGTCCCTTTCAAAATACTCTGTATGACAAAACAGTGCCATGCTTAATTATTTAACTCATTTCTCATTAAAGTAAACTCAATGATTACTTAAGGCATAATTATGCCTTTCATGTAATCACTCACTGGAGTGGTATTCAATCTACTTCACGTATTTTTATGTAATAAGATTTAGAATAATTTCTCAAATGAGCTATGTTTATTTTTCAAGACAGGGTTTCTCTGTGTAGCTTTGGAGCCTATCCTGGAACTCGCTCTGTAGACCAGGCTATCCTCGAACTTACAAAATCTGCCTGTCTCTGCCTCCCAAGTGCTGGGATTAAAGGTGTGCGCCACCACCACCCAGCTGGGTTATGTTCTTTAAATTCTTATTTCTTGTTTTCAGAATTGGTGTTTAATGTGCAAAGCCTACAATGTATTCTCCTCTTAACCTTAAGTTTTCTGTATGAAATGTCACTGAAAATTTACCTTTTTCAGGGCATACTTTGGGTCTTCGGGAAGGACCATTATTATCTTACCATCAGGATATTCAGCCAGAATTCTTTCTTTTTTCCAGCCCTAGATATAAAAGAATGGATTTTATGTATCATACTTTATTTGTTCATGTACAAGACAAAAAGTACATCCACTTGTCTAAAAGTTGCAAACATAAAAAAATACAGGTTCATTAATGCTTGACTAATAAGATGTGATCAATCATCTGCTGTTAAATTTACAAGATTGAATGCAAGCAAATTTCTAGGGCTTGTTCAGAGAGAAGTCATACCACAAAGTTCTAAATTATCATTTCCCATCTTAACAAATTTTGAAAATCACACACCAAAAACAATCAAGCCCCTTAAAGTCAGTGGGTCCCAGAAGAGAAAGGGTAACTCTCCCAGACTCTGGACAAAAGAACTCAACTCTTAGATTTCTCTGGAACATAGTTACCTCCACAATAAACACTCATATTTATGTCTAGCATGCCAAAGACCTCCAGGAGGTTCCAGATGAACTGATTTGCATGCAGTATCCCAGAAGGAAAGAACAGCTTTTACTCTTATTGTTCACAACTATCAAAGCCACAAGAAGGAGACTATAAAAAATATAACTACCTTCTAAGAATCTAATAGGGAAGGAGAGGCTACGTTGTGTGTATCTGAAGTTAGACATACTCAAAAAAAGAGAGGAAATAAACTCTTCTTCAGATCCACACTCGTGGTGGTTAATGAGCAGAACCTGCATGAAAAAAAACAAAACAAAACAAAAGCCACTTAAATCTATAAGATGGGACTGAACCAGGTTAAAACTAGGAACTCTGAAGTTCAAAATTACAGAAGGAATGAGCTTTAACTAGTTGTTCCATTTGTCTTACCCAACCAATTTTATGTAAAAAGGTCTTTTTAAAAGCAATTTGTCATTATACTTAGGGAAAATTTCTTTTCTAGGATCGCTTCTAAAAATATAAAAGCTCAATAAAGAAAAAAACAGCTAATTTTTTGATATACTATGGTAAGTCTGAAAGGATGGAAACTGGCTTTCTAAGTTATCTTTTTGTTTTGTTTTTGTTTTTTTAATGAAATGGGAGCAGGATCTTAGTTGGAGACAAAACTTTCTAGTAATAAAGACCAACACACATAAGATCATAGAACAAAAATATTTAAAATTCAAAATCTGCTTAAAAAATAAGTATTCAAGGACAAGTAAAATTCAAGTGACTGAAATGAACTAGGGATGGGAAAATCATCTCAAAATTAAGAAATCAGGCTAGAGAAATGGCTCAGCAGTTAAGAGCACTGTTGTTCTTGCAGAAGACACAGATTTGATTCCCAGCACCTATAATGGCTCACAACCATTTGTAACCAGTTCTAGGAGAACTAACAGGCCGGCACATGGTGCACGCACACACATACATACATACATACATACATACATGTGAAACATTCATACATATAAAGTAAAATAAATAAATTTGATTTTTTAAAGATTAAGAAATCAGAATAAAAAGCTCAATCAGAATCACATACATATTTGAATATAAGGTGAACAATTTTTAAAGACATAAAATATTGAACATCTCTTTTAAAAAAAAGAAATTTACATTAACATTACTTTTTAGAAAACCTTTGAAACCAATCCATTTCTACAAAGTGAAAAGGGAAGTTACTGGGTTTTTTTTTTTCTGTTTTGTTTTTTCTGTTTTTTTTTGTTTCTATTTTTTTGTTTTTAAATCAAACCATAGAGTGTGAGAAGAGGAAATAAAACTATAAATAAAGAACTACAGATTTAAATAATTTCAAACTATACAAAGTTATAACTGGCCGGGCCGTGGTGGCGCACATGCCTTTAATCCCAGCACTCGGGAGGCAGAGGCAGGCGAATCTCTTGAGTTCGAGGCCAGCCTGGTCTACAGAGCAAGATCCAGGACAGGCACAAAAACTACATGGAGAAACCCTGTCTCAAAAAATAAATAAATAAATAAAAATAAAAATAAAAAAATAAAAAAATCTTGTACAATTATATCTCACACCAGATATTATTTTGTTTTAAAAACATTTCAGTATAAAATTTTCTCATGAAATAACTTGAAATGTACATGTTTGTATGAAAACCATTACAATTAGGTAATTTTTATTTTAAATATTATTGTTTTGTCATGTACCACAATAAGCTTTTACATACAAGAAGGCACTGTGAAAGACAAAATTACTGCTCTTTAGATTTCACTGATCTCCATGACGGCATAACTCAGTGGAAACTTTCTAAAAGTTCTGTAGTGAAAGTTCAGGTTCTTTTTTTAAAAAAGATTTGCTTTTATTTTATGTGTGTAAGTGTATTGCTCATATTGGTGAGTCTGGTACCCTCAGAGGTCAGAAGAGGGTGTTACATTCTCTGAACTGTAATTATAGATGTCTGTGAGCCGCCATGTGAATTGTGACTAGTGCTCTTAACCATTAAGCCATATGTCCAGCCTAAGTTTGGGTTCTTGAGAACTAACAGAAATAGTAATTTGTTAGCTTTGAGCAAAGCACTAGAAAACTCTGGAACTGTCTCCTAATCTAAACAATCTAGAAAATGGCTGTCACCAAGACTATATTAAAGATAAATGATGACCCACAGCAGCCACTCGGTAACTCAGGAACTTCCATTCTCTCTTCATATTGATGTCCAAATAAAACCAATGTCAATGAAATGTCCCCAAAGTACAATAAATACAATCATGGACAAAGATAAAATAACCACGTTAACTAAAGTACTCAAAATATTTATGTGACTCAATTACAGTTAATACTTCGCCAGTATCATTGACAATTTGTAAGAGTTGAATTTTGTCTATGGTTGAAAAGAAAACAGGTGAAGGATGTGCAATTTAGAGAAGTCTACCCAACAGCCACAACAGTTTGAAGATGTATCAATTCCAGCGTAGTGTATTTATACTTCTTACTTTTAGCCTAAGCATATTACATATATACATATATACCTTCTGCTACCAAGAAGTATTTTGCAAAACCTAAATTTTCTTAATCTAGCCATATAGATGATATAAAACATTTTATATTTCCTTTTGTTTGTGTTTCGAGACAGTGTCTTGATATGTAGAGCACACTGGTCTCAAACTCAGAGATCTGTCTGTCTCTCGCTCCCAACCTAGCATCAAAGGCACACACTAACACACACCAGTCACATTTTATATTTTTCTTTTTTTCTGTCTTTTTTTGGGGGGGAGGGGGAGACAAAGTGTCTCTGTGTAGCCCTAGCTGTCCTGGAACTTACTCTGTAGACCAGGCTGGCCTCAAACTCACAGAGAATCACCTGCCTCTGCCTCCTGAGTGCTGGGATTAAAGGTGTGCACCACCACCTGGTTTAGTTTGGATTTTTTTTTTTTTTTTTTTTTTTTTTTTTTTTTTTTTTGGAGACAGGGTTTCTCTGTGTAGCTTTGCGCCTTTCCTGGAACTCACTTGGTAGCCCAGGCAGGCCTCGAACTCACAGAGATCCGCCTGCCTCTGCCTCCCAAGTGCTGGGATTAAAGGTGTGCGCCACCACCGCCCGGCTGGATTTCTAATAACAACTAATGATTAATTTTTCCTTATTCTAGTTGCTTAAATGTCTAAAGAGCAGACATTAGTTTCCCCTTTTTTAAAAATCTGATTAAAAAAAAAAAACACTGGGTGATAGACACGTCAATAACAACTATAAAAGTTCACTGATGCCAGGCATAGCGGTACATACTTTAATCCCAGCACTTGGGAGGCAGAGGCAGGCAGATCTCTGTGAGTTTGAGGCCAGCCTGGTCTACAGAGTGAGTTCCAGGACAGTCAGTCCTGGAGAAACCTTGTCTCAATAAATGAATAATTCATCCAAATACATGATATGTATAATTAATTATATGTATAAACTGTACCTCAATTAAAAAGTTTATACCAAACACTGTCCTAAGAGATTGAATAAGAACACATATTGGAAAAAACACCTGGGAAATAGAAGTAACAAACAGCTCAAATAAAAATCATCAACAAATATTGCAATAGAGAAGAAAAGAGAAAGGAAAACTTTCAGATTAAAAGACACTGAAATGCATATCCATCATCAATGCACTATATGAGTCTTAAACAGATGTTTACAAAGCTCTGAATCATGAAAGAATGCTCCATGTTAAAGGACTGCTTTTTAAAGGCTTGGTTATATTCATTAAACCATTTTTGTTTAAAAAGGATAGTCTTTGACACTGGAAATATCTACTACAGTATTTAATCTGATGCCAGAGTTGATCACAAAATAATGGAGACAGTTAATCAAAGAAGACTGTCCACATTCATAATTGCTGAAAGTGGGTGAGTGATAGATGGGGTTCATTACTCTCTGTGGAGTGGAGAAGTGCAGGCAGGAGAGCAGGACAGACAGAAACAGACAGAAAACGAAGATACAAAAACAACAGGAGTGATTAAATTCGTTAAACTTATCCTGGAAAATACAAATCAACTTTAGCCAGGCATGGCGCCATCACACCTTCTGGAAGTTTACATCACACACCAAGTCCCTCTCTCTCAGGAGGCAGAGGGAGGAAGACTGCTACAAGTGCCCCGCCAGCAGGCCACACAGACTGCCTTGACAGGTAGGTACAGTGCGGCCGTAAGCTGAGGCGCTCAGAAGGTAGGCATGGTGGTATGCACCTGCAATCCTAACACCAGAGATAGGAGGATCCCTGGAATCTGCCAGGAAGCTAGTTAAGCCAATCAATGAGCTGCAGGTACAGTGAGAGATTTAAAAAAAAAAAGGGGGGGGGATGCTATCAGGGTTCAAGAAGCCTGGCACATTAACCTTTAGGCTCCACCAGCACATGCACACATGTGCTTGTAAGCACGTACAACATGTACACACACACACACACACACACACACACACACACACACACACACATACACACAAATATCCAAGGATTTACTCAAATATCACTTATTTAGGAAAGAAAGTAGGGGCTGGAGAGATGGCTCAGCAGCTAAGAGCTCTTGCAGAGGACTCAAGTTCAATTCCCAGAACCTGTATGTTGCTTCATAGAGAGGTGTAACTCCAGTTCCTGAAGATCCAATGCATATGGTACACAACACATACAAAAACAACACTCATACACATAAAATAAAAACAAATAAATAACTTTAAAGCAAACACAAAACTGATCTAGTTAGGATAGTAGTTAAGAGATCTAAAATGGTCAGGCAGTGGTGGTACACATTTTTAATCTCAGATCTCAGGAAGCAGAGGCAGGTGGATCTCTGTGAGTTCGAAGCCAGCCTGGTCTACAGAGCTAGTTCCAGGCCAGCCACGACTACACAGAGAAACCCCACCTCAAAAAAAAAAAAAAAAAGACAGAGACCTAAAATGGCTCTCTTTGCTGCCAGACCTCCACCATCACGCACGCTCCTAGGAAGGGCCTGTCCCAGTCAGCACTACCCTGCCTGTCCTACCGCTGTAGGGTCCCCATGTTGACATCTCACAACGATAAGGAACAGATTTACAAACTGTCCAAGAAAGGCCTGACTCCCTCCCAAACAGGTGTGATCAAGAGGGACCCACATAGTGTGGCACAGGTCTGTTTTGTGACTAGTAATAAAATCTTGAAAATCTTTAAGTCCAAAGACCTTGCCCCTGACCTTCCTGATTTAGAAAGTGGTCGCTTCCAAAGCATCTAGAGAGAAACAGGAAGGATAAGGATGCCAAATTCTGCCTGATTTTGATAGAGCACAGAATTCACCCGATGGCTCGTGACTGTAAGACTAAGCAGGTCCTCCAAACCAATTGGAAATATGAGTCGTCCAAAGCCTAGTGGCATAAATTCTCTTGTGTATACAAGCAATAAAATCATTTTAAATAAAAAAACAGAAAGAGAGAGACCTAAAATGGAGAAAGAGTGAAGGCACTCAAAGGAGTGACTCGGGGACTAAACACTATTTTTTGTAAATAACCTGACAGACATTTTTTTTTTTTTGCTGGCCAATCAGCATTTTATTTATCAACCAATCAGAGCAACACACATTCACAGCATACAAAACGACTTTCCACAGCACTTCCCCTTTTCTGTCTAATCAAAAAGGAAGGTTTTAACTTTTTTTTTTAATATAAAAACAGGTTATAATTTAAAAGTCCAGGGTTATTTTAAACACTAAAATATTTTCTCTGTAGAAAATAGTATAAATTATAACATTTCCCAATAAGCCCTTTTAAGCCAAATGATAGCTGAATTATACATATAAATAGTGATTAGATTCTGGGATACAGAAGAGACCTATCTTCATCTGTCCTGACAGACATTTTTAAGATTTATTTCATGTGCATGGTGCCTACGGAAGTCAGATCAGCGTATATTTTTAAAAGACCACTGTAAGACAGGTGGTGATGGGTCACACCTTTAATCCCAGCACTAGAGAGACAGAGACAGGTGGATCTCTGTGAGTTCGAGGCCAGCCTGGTCTACAGAGTGAGATCCAGGACAGGCACCAAAGCTACACAGAGAAACCCTGTATGGGGGGGGGGGGGGGAGTACTTGTTCTTGCAGAGGACCTGGATTTGGTTCCCAGCACCTACATGGTAGCTCACAATCATCGGCACTCCAGGACTAGGGAAGCCAATGCTTTCTTCAGGGCATCCACAGATACCAGGCATAGATATGGTTCACAGACATTCATGCAGACAAAACACTCGTTCATATAAAATAAATTTTAAAAAAATTAAAATAGAAAACTTAAAAAATATTTATTAAGAAATAAACCTTAAAGATTACTATGATGTTTTTACCTTGGGAAGATAAACAGAATGGTAATATTTCTAGTATAGAGGGAACATGGCAAGAACATGTGAGAGAGTTTTATTTGACATTAGATAAGCTACAACTTGCTACCATTCCCCCAGCCCCCAAGAGTTTGTGAACTATTTAGAAATATAAAATCTGCCAGGTATGATGGTTCACACCTGTAATAAACACCTGAGAGACAAGAACACGGTTGCAAGTTCAAGGACAGGCCTAGGCTCTACAGTAAGATTCTGTCTCAAGCAAACAATAATATATAATATTTCGCAGTGTTACCCTCACCTGACATTCATATACATAACGTTCTAAACCTATAAAGCACAATGAACTAAAACTAGAGGCAGGGGTAGCAAAGGAAAAACCTGGAAGTCTGAGATACACTCCGGTAATCTTTATTCAAAAGGCAAAGTTACTGTGCTGGCTAGTTTTATGTCAACCTGATACAAGCTAAAGGAGGCAACCTCAATTAAGAAAATGTTTCCATAAGATGGGGCTGTAGGCCATTTTCTTGATTAGCTATTGATGGGGGAGTGTTGAGCCCACTGTGGGTGGTGCCATCCCCAGGGTGGTGGTCCTGGGTTCTATTAAGCAGGGAGGCTGTGCAAGCCATGGAGATCAAGCCAGTAAGCAGCACCCTTCATGGTGTATCAGCTCCTGCCTCCAGGTCCCTACCCTGCTTTGAGTTCCTGTCCTGACTTCCTTTGGTGATGAACTGCAATGTGGAAATAAAAGCTAAATTAATCTTTTCCTACCCAACTTGCTTTCTGGTCATCACAGCAACAGAAACCCTAACTACGACAAGTTGGTACCAGGTTGTGGGGTATTGCTGAAACAGAACTGACCATGTTGTTTTGGGGAGGATTATGAAAGGACTTTGGAATTTTGTGAAAAAAAAAAAAAAAAAAAAAAAAAAAACCATTGAGTGTTCAGTGCTTGGTGAGCTGTTGTGTAGGAGCTTGGAAGGTAAGAATGTTGAGCGCAGATGGAGGCCTGGCTTGTGAAGTTTCAGAGGGAAGTTTAAAGGCTCTATCAGAGGCATTTGTTATTTTGAATTAAGATTCTGTGGTTCTGGTTAGCTGGGGTTGAAGAATCAGCTCTGATTAACAAGATACCAGTACTACTAAATAGAAACCTTTGCTTTGCTGGGACACTTGAAGCTGGTCAGCTGAAGCTGAGAAATTCAAGGGGATTAAGACGAGACCAGCATCACTGAGGTGAAATCTTCCGGAAGTGTTTAATGAGAGCGTACCTTGTGCTGGCAGCTGAACTTGGTAGTCTAAAAGTCACCCAGGTGGTACTACTTTTGAAGGCATGAAGGGGTCATGGAGAGCAGCTGAAGCTTGTTACTGTGAGAGGTCACAAGAGGCCACTGGTAAAGGTGCAGCCTCAGTGACTAATCAGGGAAACTGAGGCTTGGCACCATGAAGAATGCCTAGGAGAGGCTACTAGTGAAAGCAGCCCAGTTGCAGCAGGAGATCCCAGCATTCTGTAGATGCCAGCACCCTGGGATGACCACCAGGGACAGCAGCAGTGCAGTGGAGCCAGCCGGAGCCTAGAAGGCAAGCTGTGTGTGTTGTAGACTGCAGAGCTGGATAAGGAACCCAAACCCCTTGGAAGAGCCCAGAAGATCATGAGTGAACCCCAGATACTGGACATTGAGTCACTTACACTTTTGGAGTTTAGCTTTGCTTTGTTCAGATTGTGACTGTGCCCCGATTCTTCCTCTTGAAATAAGAAAGTATTTAATTTATTTTTGATTTTATAGAAGCATACAGTTGAGAATTTAAACTTTTAAAAAATGAGACCTAGGTTTTTTGTTTGTTTGTTTGTTTGTTTTTCCTGGAGCTGAGGACCGAACCCAGGGCCTTGCGCTTGCTAGGCAAGCGCTCTACCACTGAGCTAAATCCCCAGCCCAAGACATTCTTTTTTTTTGGTTTTTCGAGACAGGGTTTCTCTGTGTAGCTTTGCGCCTTTCCTGGGACTCACTTGGTAGCCCAGGCTGGCCTCGAACTCACAGAGTGAGCCTCCCGAGTGCTGGGACTAAAGGTGTGTGCCACCACCACCCAGCGACTTAGGGGTTTTAAGAGAATTTCAGATTTTAAAAGAGACTGGATATTTTTAAAGAGACAACTTTTAAAGTGTTTGAATATGTAAGTGTTTGAATATGTAAGGCTGTGGAATTTTTAAGTTAGTAAAACGTTTTGTATTGTGATATCTTTATTAATGTGTAATTTTGGGGATGACAAGAAAGGACAAGTTGTGGCTTAACAGTGATGTGTTTATGTGTCAAGGTGACAAAGGGTCAATTATGCCAGACAGTTTTATGTCAACTTGACCCAAGCTAGAGTCACCTGAAGGAAAGGAACCTCGATTGAGAAAAATGCCTCCATATGACTCACGGTAGGGCATTATCTGAATAATGACTGATATTATAGAAATCATTATTAAATGATTTTAATAATGCATTATTAAATACATTATTAAATACATTATTAAATTAAATACAATATATAAGATCATAAATAAATAAAAATAAAATAAAATAAAATAAGAATAAGTGATTGAACTACTATCCCAGTAGTAGTTCCCACCCATAACTCCAGTTCCAGAAGATCCAATGCCTCTGGTCTCAGAGGGCACACAGACGTGTGCGCACACCAACACTTACACATAATTAAAAATAATAAAAATAAAATTGGAAAATAATCCTTGATTCTGCTCTATTCCGTTCTCCTTCACCTAACATCCACTCTCTACTTTTTCCTAGTCATCTTTCAAAAACAGTGACCACAAAGTACAAAGAAGTTCATATGTATTCAAGTTTCAAGTTAAAATGAAAGTCTCACTAGATCATGATTTCCCTGCATTATACATTTGGTCATATGTAACTTCTCAACTATCAGTGGCACTAAGAGAATTTTTGTGATGAAAAAAACATTCTGTATCTAAGATATCCAACATGGAAACTTCTAGCCGACTACGTACTGGCAACTGTGATTGAGGTTCAGCATTTTTAATTTCATGTGGCTTACTGGATACCATCCTGGACAGCATAGTTCTGTAGTCACTTGGAAATCTGTCAATCTTGCCCCAAGTTCCTCTTGTGGTCAGCCCCCGCCCCCATTCCTGTATCTATCAATGCCATATTAATTCAGCACAATGCACATCTTAAGCCTATTTATTTATGGCCCTCACCCCACAATGAAATATATCTCTCCCTATATTTCACCAAATTTTTACTATAAGATTTAAAAAAAAATAATAATAATAACACTCATGGCTGGGCAGTGGTGGTAATCACCTTTAATCCCAGCACTTGGGAGGCAGAGGCAGGTGGATCTCTGAGAGTTCAAGGCCAGAATGGTCTACAAAGTGAGTTCCAGGACAGCCAGGACTGTTACAAAGAGAAACCATGTCTCAAAAAACAAAAAAATATCATTCATGGAACTCAAAATTCTTCAGCATCTGAAAGAATGGAAAGAATCCCAAATAGCATTCAAAATCAAAATATCACAATCTCACTTATTTTTCTTATCTCATTATGTACAAAAATCCTTTGCTCCAGTCAAAAACATATGGCCATGGCTCCCACCAAGATTAACATTTGCTGTCCCTTTAGCTGTACTATGTTAACGCCCATAGTCAGCCTCCTACGTTTGTCTTTAAAACTCTTCTCCACCAATAACAACAAGTCTCTCTTCTGACCACTGTTCTAACAAGTGTTTCCTGGCCACTTCTATACTATAAAGCATATTTATTACTCATTTAAATAGTTCTATACTGAATGTTGACTTAATGCTTAACAGTTACTTAAATCTGTAATTGCTAACTTTTCATTTCTTTCAAACTTGGATCCCAAGCACATAGGGTGTATTACACAGTCCTAAAGTGGTTTCTCTGCAAACAACCCACACATTATTTATCTTCTGACAGTGCAACAAAAACTGAGTTTCTGATAGTATCTGATGGCTCCCTGGTTCTTCCTGCTTACTCTTCACACTTTAAAGTACTATGCCTTAGTAAACCAAGAAAACAGTAGTTTCTAGGTCCAAATCAGAGTATCTCCCTGAGACACTAAAGGCTCCTTCCTCATAGTTCCTATTATGTCAGATAAAACCCATTTCTTAAAATGGTATCAATGAGGCAGACAGAGTAAAATAAAGGAATTGAGAAAGAAATTATCTGTGTAATCTACCCACAAACCACAAGAATGTCAGAGATAAGGAAAAGGAAACATTTTGATCAACTGAAAATTGTATATGTAAGCATCAATTTCTATCCTAACTATATAATTTAAATTTTAGTTAAACCTTGTAAAAATATAGGATATTAGCCAGGCATGGGCCCATACGCCTTTAATTCCAGCAATGAGGAGACAAAGGCAGGTAGATCCAGGCCAGCCTGGTCTACATAGTGAGACCCTGTCATAAATAAATAAATAAACAAACAAACAAACAAATGGGTGAATGAATAAATGGATAAATAAGCCATTAAATAAATGGATATAAGCCGTTTCTCGTTGTATTTGATTATTATGTGTTTAAGAGATTCTTTTTTATCCAGATACATAAAAGATTTAAAAAAAAAAGTTTCTAATTAACTGATTTTCAAAACTATCAATTTGCATTTGTTTATTTTGGTGTTTTCCAAACCAGATGCTGGTGCATACCCCTGGGTGGCCTAGAACTCACAGAGGCACTAGCCTGGCCCCAGACTGGGAGTGATCCTCATACCTTCCGCCCAGCTAGAGCTGGCGTCAAAACGTGTGTTGCCACACTAAGCCACTATTTCACGTCCCATAGTTTTAGCTAGAGTGAACTTTTAGTTCCACTCCCTGAACACTGTCCATTTAGCATGAATTAAACCAAGCACCAAACGACTTCTCTTCCACGTCCTTCTACACAGAAAACATAAAATGACTGACAAGTACTCTACCAGGCACAGTATAGGTGACTAACCAAATTTTAGTATCACAACCCAAAATCTAGAGCTGATCAAAGTAGAATGGAAAGGCCTTTTTTAATCCTCTCTATATATGCTATAAAATAATAATGCAATGTTTTGAAATAGTCTCTATGTAGATCTACATTTCTTCCTTTTTAAATTTTTTTTATTATTACTTTTTAGACAGAGTTTCTGTGTACCCTAACTGTCCTGGAACTCACTCTGTAGACCAGGCTGGCCTTGAACTCACGGATATCCGCCTGCCTCTGTCTCTTGAGTGCTGTGATTAAAGGCTTGTGCCACCACCACATTTCAAAACAGCAGAAGTTAAGGACATGAACAACGGCTAAATTGAGTTCCTTCTCTTGAACTCACCTCAAAATAAACGAAACAATAACTAGCTGTGCTCATCTGAGGAGGAGTGACAACAATCGGCTGGAACCAGGAGGCAATCTTTCCTAGGTTACGACAGTACACCGATGCTTTCTTTGCAGGACACTCGGGGACTGTCCAGGTGATGACTGCACTGCGAACCCTAAACCACTGCCCGGCCAGTTAAGTCTTTTAAATATAGTATTTTTTTATACTTTTAAGAAACTAAATGACGTGGGGTGGTGGTGGCACACGCCTTTAATCCAAACACTCAGGAGGCAGAGCCAGGCGGATCTCTCTGAGTTCAAGGCCAGCCTGGTCTACAAAGCAAGTTCCAGGAAAGGTGCAAAGCTACACAGAGAAACCCTGTCTCAAAAAACCAAAAAAAAACAAAAAACAAAAAACAAAGAAAGAAAGAAAGAAAGAAAGAAAGAAAGAAAGAAAGAAAGAAAGAAAGAAAGAAAGAAAGAAAGAAAGAAGGAATACCAAGGATAAGCAGAGTAGGGAACCAAAAAAGGTCTCACCTAGCCTGGGTAGCAGTAACAGTGGAGAAATAATAAACGGCTCAACCATGAAGGAATGAACATAAACCACTGAACTAAAGCCAAGTATGTGAATTTAGAGAGGAAGCTCTCAAGACCTTTAAGTGATCCAGTATCTAGTACCTAATGAAATGAATCGTGAGCTCAGTTCAGATATCCTGGAGATCTGTCTCATTATGTCAGTATACAGTACAGGAGGTAACATGTAGAATAAAAAGAATCCATTTCAGTTTCAGGCAAACAGGAATTATACTAAATTATCCTTTTACAAATATCTGAAATTGATCAAAACTGCTAACAGATTTGCTCTTTCCAAAAGCAAATATTAAACAAACCTATTATGCCTTACATGCACTTACGATAAAATTTATTTTGTACTCAAATACCTTTTACACTAAACCATAATTACTTTATTCCATCTTTTAAAATGTGCTAGAATTCTTTTTTAACTTCATAAAGACAAACTCTAATAACAGCAAAGAGTCCCCAAACCCACCTATTTGACAAGATATACAATAGATTTCACTAAGCAACATGAATATTTAATATAGATTATCCACAGTAATTATTAAAATCAAAGGAAAAATTTAAGAACTATACACAAGCTAATTAACACAGTTAGAAAGGTACAATGACTTTTTGAAAATCAGTTATACTGAAAAAAATAACCTAAGTTAAAAATCCTGCATTATCAACTTGTTGGGACAAATTCTCTGGTTTTATATTTGACTTTGTTTTAAAGGAAGCCAGTATCTATGCATGCTATGTGTGATTTGTGTATATTATTGATCACTAAGAACAAAAAAATTTCAATGACTTAAATTTGGCAATTCATTCCATTAGGAACCTGACCTAATTACCTGCAATGTATGCTTTAATTCACAAAGCCTACTTACCACATACTTTACAGCACTTATGAACTGGTTGTGGAAAAGCAGGTGCTGGGTTTCATCTTCTGGATTTGAAGCCGTATAAAGCATTCCACAGATATTACAGGACACTGCTCCAAATCTTTTGTGTCCTGCATCCTATTTATAAAAAAACAAATAAAACGTTTTCTTCCTTGCCAAAGTATTTCTGAACACAGTCTCCAAAACTATAATGTGACTATAAAACATGAACTGCTTAATTTATGAGCAACGTTTAGATTTCTTACAAAAAATAAGTAATGAAGTCTAAAATCTGTGTGCAGTAAATCCATGCTCTGACCTATACATGGACACCAGTGTGTTCTCTCTCTTAGTTATAATAAATTAAAAATTTATCTAAAAACCTTCTGCACTGGCACAAGCCTCAAACTCCAGCCCTGGAGTTTACTGGCCACAGACTCACTGAGTTGATGAGCTCCACATTCAGTGAGAGACCCTGCCTCAAAACTAAGGTGGGAAGACACTAACAACACCTTTATAGACTCTGTCCTTCACACACAGGCACTCATACATGAAACACATAAAAATTTTCCATTTTAATAACCTGTTGACTTGTTGAAGAGCTTACTACATTTAAAAGAACTGAGAAAATACATATCAATATAAACTTAGTCCAAAGGCACCAAATAATAAATAATCTCTACAGGAAAGCTAATTTATATTTCATATTTAAAGTAATTGCAAACTAGAGAAAATAATGTATTGCAGACTCTCCTAGGACCCATGTGGAAGAAGTGGAAGAAGAAGAGAATCAATTCCCAACAGGTGTCTACTAATCACCACTGAGGCACCATGGCACAGGTATGTACATGCTCAAGCACATGCATACATGTATGCACACACACACACACACATACACTAAAACGTAACTTAAATTTTTTTGTTTTTGTTTTTTCGAGACAGGGTTTCTCTGTGTAGCTCTGGCTGTCCTGGAACTAGTTTCATAGACCAGGCTGGCCTCAAACTCAGAGATCCACCTGCCTCTGCCTCCTGAATGCTGTGATTAAATTTAAAGGTGTGTACCACCACCACCACCTGGCTGATAGTATCTGTTTTTATTCACACTGTTATACAAACAATCTCAAACTTTTTTCATTGCAAAACTAAACTCTACACCCAAACAGTATCTTCCCATTCTCCCATCCCTCCAAATCTCTAGCAGTCACCATTCTACTTTATTGGCACCCCCCATGAGTAAAATCCCAAGGTCATTGTCTTTTTTGTGACTGATCCTTCACTCAACATGTGGTCCTCAAGGCTCATCCATGCTGCAGAGTGTAGGGACTTCTCTTTGTAAGGCTGACCTTACTAACCCTTGTGATTATACACTCATCTACCAATGAACTGCCAACTTTCTTCTATCCTTTGGCACTATATAGACATGCTACACACACATAGTTATTTGTACTAAGTTCCACGTCATTTTAAAATTTAAATAAACTTCTGGGAAGAGGTAGTGATCAAGCTACTCATCTAAGAAAGCAATAGAGCCAGATGGTGGTGGCGCATGCCTTTAATCCCATCATTCGGAGGCAGAGGCAGGAGCCAGCCTAGTCTACAGAGTGAGTTCCAGCACAGCCAGGGCAACACAGAGAAACCCTGTCTCAAAAAACCAAAAAAAAAAAAAGAAAGAAAGAAATAGATGTTTTTTTAAAAAAGTGTAATTATTTGTTATGAATAAAACCAGAAACAAGAAAACTGAAATATTATTTATTGTGGGAAGGGATTATAATAATACCAGGAATGCTTTCTATAATGAAACTTTACAATGACCACGAAAAAAATTAATTTGTATTTTAAGAACCTTGCACTGGATGGTGGCACACTCCTTTAATCCCAGTACTCAAGAGGCAGAGGCAGGTGGATCTCTGAGTTTGAGGCCAGCCTGGTCTATAGAGCAAATTCCAGGACAGCCAGGGCTACATAGTGAAACTCTGTCTCTGAATTTAAAAAAAAAAAAAAAGAACCTAACATAATTAATTTACAACAACACTTTACCAATAGCTAAGTTGTACACTTACTATGACAAGCTGTTTTTCATCCACTTTCTCTGATTCTTTCAGTTTCAAAGCCTTTGGAATTGTTATCTCCAAATGAGAATTATACTTCAGCTGAGAATGATTTGGTGGTATATCCCTTAAAAAAAAAAGAAAGAAAAGAAAAAAGAAATTATTGGATATTATACATCCATATAAGGTCAATCATTAAAGATAAGAACACATTTCTATACAACAAATTTCAATTTAAGGAGGAAAAAGATAACCTCTTAAAAACCAGTGAGCTCTTCTTTGAAGATGTAATACATGCACAAGGCCCTAGGCTAGGTTCAACATCCAGTATCAAATTTAAAAATTAAATTATAAAAATCAAATAAACTGGGGCTGGAGAGATGGCTCAGAGGTTAAGAGCACTGACTGCTCTTCCAGAGGACCCAGGTTTAATTCCCAGCACCCACATGGCAGCTCTCAAATGTCTGTAACTCCAGTTCCAGGAGATCCGACACCCTCACTCAGACATACATGCAGGCAAAACACTAATGTACATAGAATAAAAATAAATAGTTTAAAAAAAATCACATAAACTAGGCAAAGCATAAAATTGACTTAAATATCTTATCAATGGATTGTAAATAAAATGTGGTATATATACACAACTGAGTATTATGTACAGGTATAGGCACATGATACTTCTTGCTGCATGGGTAGGCCCCCCGAGGTCTGCATCAACCCCATGGAGTTCATCAACCCTGACTTTGTGGCAGCAATGATCCCCAAAGTGAAATGGGTGGTGTTTGTGCAGGCAGCAGACACAGCAACCTGTCCTAGGTACCCAAAGAGCCACCTGAGGGCTATGACCATGATGGGATGTATTGCTTGAAGTGGATGTATTGGAGGGCACACTGCAGTGCCCAGAGTCTGGTCATTTTCCCCTCCATCAGGCATAGGATCCCCAAAATGCTGCTGAGTGACCGAGGAAACCCAAAAATAACCTTGCTAGCAGCCATGCTGGCATTTTGTGACTGTCTGTATCTATGGCGATACAATCTGTTAACTAGTTATGCCATGTGTGACCCAGCTCTCTTCCAATGGTGCACAGAGCACGGTTTTTCTGAGCCCCAGAGTATTTTTTCTTCTCATTTTCAAGAAGAGGATGGAGGGAGAAAAAAAGAAATCTTGGCATTTGCAGCAGCACAGGCACTCCTGGAGGGTATTATGTTATGTGAACTCATCAAGGGTAGAAAAGCAAACATTGTATGGTCTCACATATGGAAGCTAAAAGGTTAACTCATAGAAATAGTAGTTGTCAAAACTAGGCCGTGGAAAGAGAAGTCTGAAGATGGAGACAGGAGGACTGACAGTTGGGGAGGAGGACACAGCTGAAAAGAAGAAATAACTTCTAATATTCATAGCACATGAGACAACTGTGTATTTCAAAATAGTTATGAAAGGACTGCCACTGTTTCCTACACAAAGAAATGACGTATTTGAGGTGATGACTGACAATTACTTTTATTCAATCGTTACACATTAGATACCTATATTGAAAGATCACAGTGTATCTCATAAGTATGTATTATTATGTCAATTACAAACTTTTAAGTCAAAAGCCAGGGGGTGGGGGTGCACTCTAATCCCAGCACTCAGAAGGCAGAGGCAGGTGGATCTTTATGAATTCGAGGCCAGCCTGGTCTACAAAGTGAGTTCCAGAACAGCCAGGGCTGTACAGTCAAACCCTGACTCGAAAAACCGGGGGGGGGGGGGGGGGGGGGATTAATCAAGTCAAAAGGCAAAGAAAGCTACTAATTATCAATAAACAAAACTGCAGGGCCTCCTATTGTTTGAATGCCATAGGTTTAATAGTTTTAGCCACCTACATCACTTCAGTTTGTCCTAAAGGCTATTTGGTGATCAGGCAAGTAAGTCAACTGGACTTACCATTGGCATTCAAGAGAGAACCTTTCCTTTACTAACACATTCTTACATACCTATGACACCTAGTAGTTCAAAGAGTAAAGGGAAAACACTACTGCTGGCAGCCTAAACCAGAACGATTGTGCAGACAAGAAACGAGGAAATGAAGACTAAGTTCTGCAGCTGGGAAGTCATCCCACATACACACTCACACGAGTGGGCAAAGACAGTATGTCTTCACTGAATAAGCTCTTACTCTTGTTGCTTCATAGAAAAAAGCCACAAACCAGGAGAATGTCCATTAAGTAGACAGCTGCTGAAGAGACCAAGAAAAGCTCTCACAAGGAAAACAAAACCAAACAAACAAACAAAAAGTTTTTTAAAAGGTTATTAATAGGTTATTAATAGAAAAAGTTCAAGGACAGTGGTAGCGCACACCTTTAATCCCAGCACTCAGAAGGCAGAGGAAGGAGGATTCCTGAGCTCAAGGCCAGCCTGGCCTACTGAATAGTTCAGGACAACCAGGGCTACACAGAGAAACTCTGGGGGAAAGAAAAAAAAGGAGGAGGAAGAGAAGGAGAAGAAGAAAGAAGGAGGAAAAATTTCAACAAGAAATATGAGTAAATGATGGTTACTAATATTGGCTGTTATGACAAGTCTCCCTAAGAACTCTCAAGTATAATGTTTTAAATGAAAGTGATGCCTTACCTGGGCTTGCTGTTGATAGACGCTTCATTACTGAGTACACTATGAGGCTGCTTAGGAGTTGAACCTGTGAGTTAATAAAGAATATGGATTGTATAGAAAACAGTTTTTAAAGATTTATTTTTACATGTACGAGTAAGTCTTTCATGCCTACATGTATGTGCAGGCCCTCAGAGGCCAGAAGAGGGCATCATATCCTCTGGGATTGGAATTACAAATAGTTGTGAGCCACTATGTGGGTGCTAGGAATTGAACTTGGACCCTTTAAGAAGAGCAGCCAGTGCTCTTAACTACTGAGCCATCTCTCCTGAAGTTATTTTAATAAATGAGGCCATGAATGTGAAAAAGAGCATGGAGGGGTATACAGGAGGGTTGGAGAAAGGAAAGGGAATGGAAAAATGATATAATTATAATCTCAAAATAAATTTTAAAATAAACATCTAATAAAATTAGAACCTCCCTTTTGGAAATTACCTTGCCAAATGAGGCAGAAAAGCTCTGTACTATACAAAGTCAGACTAAGAAGCTGCAAAGAGGTATAGAGGATTCAGTTTATCTCTATTGTGTTTGTTTTATTTTGTTTTTGAGACGGTTTCTCTGTGTAGCCCTGGCTATCCTAGAACTCACTCTGTAGACCAGGCTGGCCTCAAACTCAGAGATGCGCCTGCTTCTGCTTCTCAAGTGTTAGGATTAAAGGTGTGCACCACCACAGCCCCGCCCAAAAGCTTTATTCTTATAACCTCGTGAGTTTTAATATTATTTGAACTGTTGGATAGATATTTGCTCACCTATGTCAAATGAAGCAACAGAGGAGCTAGAGTTCTAATTGCATTCTTTCCTCTACAGAAAAAGTATACTTGGAGCAAAGTGCTGAGGTCAGGGAATCACAGCTGTTACTGAGTGCCTAGATTTCACTCAGAGTGTAATACAAACAGGAGAAGAAATCCATTTACTGAAAAAGAAAGTGTCTTCATTGAATTTAATTATTTATATAGTTAAGATTCTAAAAAAAAAAACAGTTTTAAACAAAATGTTTTCATTTATTCTGTTTAGAGTTTAGTCATGCAAGCATTGAGCCAGTTTTTTTTTATTCAATATTTGTTAATGATTGCTCAAATTAGGTAAATTGAGGCAGGTGGTGGTGGCACACGCCTTTAATCCCAGCACCCAAAGTCAGAGGCAGGTGGATTTCTGAGTTTGAGGCCAGCCTGGTCTACAGAGTGAGTTCCAGGATAGCCAGGGCTACACAGTGAAACCCTGTCTCAGAAAAAGACAGACGGACAGACAGATAAAATAGGTAAGACTTTTGTACAGTGTAAGTGGAAAACATGAAGTATAGATAAACCCATAATTCAAAGACACTGAGTACTAAGGGTTAAAGAGAAAAACCCACAACAGTAAAGCACAAAAAGCAGGTAAAATCTGAGAAATAAGTTTCTACACCCAACTTAAGCAATTCATTAAGGGACACTTCTCTAGAGAATTCAAAATAGGAGCTACCAAAACAAAAGAACTTTTGGTAGGCAGGCAAAAGATAGTATTTAGGTACTGCTACAAAACAGTCAATAGAAGCAATTCCCCTGAAAGAATTAATGATAACCACAAACTTAAAAACCACACCAAGAAGGCAGTAGGAGACAGAGGCAGGTGGACCTATTGAGTTGGAGGCCAGTCTGGTCCTCAGAGTAAGTTCCAGAACTGTGAGCTATACAGAGAAAATCTGTCTTACAAAAGCCAACAAAACAAAACAACAACAACAAAACCCCACCATACCAAAGGGCTAGAGAAATGACTCAGTAGCTAAGAGCACTTACTGTTCTTACAGAGGTACAAGATCCAATCCCAGCACCTATACTGCATGGTCTCTCAACCACCTATAACTCCAGGCCACGGGATCTGTTGCTCTCTTCTGGACTAAATGGACACACACATATGCATACACAAAGTAAAATAAATCTATTTTTAAAAAAACATAACAACCGGGCATGGTGGCACACGCCTTTAATCCCAGCACTCAGGAAGCAGAGGCAGGCAGATCTCTGTGGGTTCGAGGCCAGCCCAGTCTACAAAAGGGATTCCAGGACAGCCAGGGCTGTTACACAGAGAAACCCTGTCTTGAAAAAACACAAAAAAAAAACCAAAACCCAAAACATAACAGTGGTCAACAGGCCTATTTCACATGAAAATTTTCTCTAATAGTAACAAATACAGCATTTGAACATTGTAAAATTCAAATAAAAATGTCAAAATATTACCTGGAAACTTTCTGTCTCCATCAATCTTTGCTTGACTGGGAAGAGCTGAAGCAGCAGCAGTGTCTTCTAATGAGCTATTCTCCACCTCAGATGCTGAACATAAGCTGAAATTCTGAACACACATGCCATGTTTCTAAGTCAATCTCTGGGACTTATTTTAATACATTTTCAGCAAATTCTGCCTATTAAAAAACGTTTTTAAGATAATACTTTATAACTGGAGTAATTGTCATAGATATGTCTATAGTTCATTCATGATATTGCAACAAGTTACCATCTTAGCATCAATTACCATTAGTCCCATGCTAAATTTAAAACAGCTCACTGGATCATTAATCCCATCACTCAGCAGGCGGAGGCAAGCATATCTCTGTTAGTTCAAGGCCATCCTGGTCTATGTAGGGAATTCTGGGACAGTAAGGGCTACATAGTGAGTCCCTATCTCACCAAA
The DNA here is from genome assembly GCF_949786415.1 of Peromyscus eremicus. Taxonomy (NCBI): domain Eukaryota; kingdom Metazoa; phylum Chordata; class Mammalia; order Rodentia; family Cricetidae; genus Peromyscus; species Peromyscus eremicus. The sequence continues at coordinate 1,086,801 of NC_081435.1, forward strand.
CACCAAAACACTTTTTTAAAAGTTTAAGTATCTTCCACAGTCACTCAGCTCTATGCCTCTCTCAAAGTACATGTCAGTACTGTAATGTCCAATATGGTACCCACCACCATGGTTACTGAACACTTTGGGTACTTGAAATGTAATTAATATGGTTTGAGATGTGTAGTAAACATATATCAATTCAGATATAAAGACTTCAGCACATACACACAAACGTTAAATTGACAGTATTTTTATATAACAGACCAAGTAAAATATATTAAAATCAATTTTAACTGTTTCTTTCTGTTCCATTAATATTAGATAATCTTTGTTTCACATTAAGTTTCTATGTTGTCCTGAACAGACTAGAGTTATCTTTTCCCTTATAAAATTTCAACTCATCACTTAACAATTAGCCTCTTTCATGAGACTTTCCCCAATTTTTTCCAATTATCACCATCATCTACTTTTTCACGCACTTCTCACTTTTTTTTAAAACAAAGACCATATTATAATTATCTTTTTATTACCTAGAATCTTCAATTCAGAACTTTCTCAAAGCAGATAGACCATTAGTAACAAGAATATATACTTCAAATTCTATCAAAGTAGGTTATCTCATGGAATCAACTTCATGGGTATCTTGTAACACTAATTTCTGTGTGTTTTAGGAGAGTTCACATTTAAATGTTGGAGCCAATGAAGTGCAAACTGGAATTACCAGCCTGATATGAGCATCCTGATGTGGGTGCTGGGAACTAAACTCAGTTCTTCTCCAAGAGCAGTATGTACTCTTAGCCATTCATCTCTCCAGCCCACAATGCTACTTTAAAACATGGAGGTTTTGGGGTTGGGGATTTAGCTCAGTGGTAGAGCGCAAGGCCCTGGGTTCGGTCCTCAGCCCCGAAGGGGGGTGGGGGGACAAAAACAAAAACAACAACAAAAAAAAACATGGAGTTTTTGTTGGTAGATTTTTTTAATGTTTTGTTTTTTCTTTTTTCTATATGTAACCACCCTGGCCATCCTGGAACTCACTTTGTAGACCAGGTTGGCCTCAAACTCATAGAGATCCACCTGCCTCTGCCTCCTGAGTGCTGGGATTAAAGGTGTATGCCACCATTGCCCAGCCTGGTTTTTGTTTGTTTGTTTGTTTTTTAATTAAAAACGAAAGCCAGGTGTGATGGCACATGAATATAATCCTAGGACACCCAAGAGGCTGAAGCAGGATTCCGAGTTCAAGGCTCCTATGGGCTACATGGCAGGACCCTGTCTCAAGTCACCCTCATGCTTCTCCCTCCCAAAAGCCAATTAGAGTGAAAACTTTTTAATGAGAACAATCACATTACTAGTGAGTCTTTTTCCACTAATAAAATGCTAGTAAGTTGATTTGAAATAACTGATGTTCCTATTTGGAACTGGGGAAATGTCTCTGATTAAAGCACTTGTTAGCAAATATGAGGACCAAATTCAGATTACCAGAAGCCTTAAATGCCAGCAGGGTACAGCAGCCCTCCTTCCTCCCACCTCAGATGACAGAGAAGACAGGAGAGAGAGTCCCTGAGCAATCTGGGTGGTGAGACCAGCTGTGTAGACACACTCTGGATTTGACTGAGATCTCATTTCATTGACTAAAGTAGAAGTGACTTAGGATGAGTTTCATCAACCACGAGCGCACACATGCAAATATGCATATATATACACACATAAAAATGGAACAAAGAAAGGGCTGGAGAGATAACTCAGCAGTACTTGCTGCTCTTCCAAAAAATCTGAGTACAGTTCCTATCACCCACATCCTGTAGCTCAAACTGACTCCAGCTCACTGAATTCTCCCTCCCACCTCCTCTGGCCTCACAGGCACCAGCACACACACATAGCATTCACTTACAAAGACAGACACATACACATAAATAAAAATAGATCTTCTAAAAAATGGAAGAGCTGGGTGTGGTGGCACATACCTTTAATCCCAGCACTTGAGGCAGAGACAAGTAAATCTCTGTGAGTTCAAAGCTAGCCTGGTCTACAAAGTGAGTTCCAGGCTAGCCAGCACTATATAGTGAGACCCACAGGGTTGGCGAATGCCTCTGATCCCAGAACTTGGGAGGCAGTTTTTTTGTTTTGTAAGTTTGTTTGCATTCCTTTATTCTAGTAATAGAAATCTTTCTGAAATTTTGTCAGTACTGAGGATTAAACCTATGGCCTTGTCCAGGCTAGTATGCGCTTTGCCACTGAGTTGTATCCAGCCCTAAACCTGGCCAGCCACCCTAACTTTAGTTTGTCATTTCATCATTTAGGTTAAGTCACTCAAGTTACTTAAATATTCAAACCTACTTTTCTTTCTTTTTTTTTTCTTCCTGAGGGATTCTCTGTGTAGCCCTGGCTGTCTGAAACTCACTCTATAGACCAGGCTGGCCTCAAACTCAGAGACCTGGCCACCTCTGCCTCGAGAGTGCTGGGATTAAAGATGTGTGCCACTAATTCCCGGCAAGCATCACTTTTCTTATTTGTAATATATGCATAACAATTTACAGTGCACATTGTGACAGATTTCTGATACTTTCTTTACCTGCAACAGAGGCAACATTCATTAAACAGAAACTACAAGGGTGGAGTTAAGCCATTCTACCTCCCTCCGTTTAAACGGGTATAAAAAATCTCTAAGTGACCCACAGGGTTGGCGAATGCCTCTGATCCCAGAACTTGGGAGGCAGAGGCAGGCGATCTCTGTGAGTTCTAAGGGCAGCTTGGTCTATACAGCTAATTCCAGGAGAGTCATGGCTACACAGAGAAACTCTGTCTCGAAAAACCATAAATAAATAAATAAATAAATAAATAAATAAATAAATAAATAAATAATAAATCAATCTAAGTGAATGCTACAATATAAATTGTGCTGGGATTAAAGGCCGGCACCACCACCGACCAGCCACATTATAAACAGGAAATTTTCTTAAAGCAGGAAACATATCCTCTTCTGTACAGTAACCCAGAAGAGCAGGTACTGAAGCATGCTCTGAAATGAAATGGTGACTATCACTTTTCTTAATCACATGGTAATGTGAGCACACTGCTCATATAAAAAAAATTTACAATCTAAAAGTCCTTTATTAAAGAAAAAGACAAACTGACAATAAATTCTTTTGCAGCTATTAATAATATTCATATATCAAATGATTGCACAAAACCAAACTCAGGAAGTTTTACATATATACAAAATACTATTTATATAAAATTTAAAATACATACAAGCAAAGTATTCTTTGTACATGTGTATATAAAATCATAAAAATAAAATCAGAAAATGTCAGTAAGCTCAGAAGCACGTTTAACTTAAGAGGGGCCTTGAACAAATCTTTCCTCCTGTCTTGGTTTCTAAGAAGCTGAGATTTCAGGGCTGTGCCCCCAGATCCAATTTGCTTTACTTTAAATAATCTGAAGTAATTTTTAAAAAATTCTCATTTTATCAAATCTGAATAGTAGATGAGAGAAACGTTCACTGCTATTAAATTCTGAATATTCAAGAATTTCAAAACATACAAATTTTAACACAGCATCAGGTTTCTAGACTGTTTCTTACACTGAAGAACTCAAGTACTTTTCACTAAGCAGGGTATTAGAAAGGGCCAGACAATGTCTAAACATTAGTGTTCGAGTGCAGCTTAGTCCAGAGAAATGGATTTGGTTTCTTGCCCTTCTCATTTAACCACCTCTTAAAGTTTGAAGTGCATCTGTGCAGCAGAGTTAGAAGATACACTCAACCGTCACACTTGGACACAACCCCAAATACAAAGCCTCATTTTCCTGCATTGATCTGGAACTAGATCCAGCACATTACATGTTAGGCAAGAACCCCACCATTAAACTACGTTTCCAGCCCTATCACTTGCTCATAATACTATTCACTGCTTACTTCTAATTGCTGCCATTATCTATTTATTAAACATTTTGAATGGTCATCTTTTAATTGATGCTTTCATTTTCATTCATACAGAAAATTCAATCTAAAAGCACCAACTAGCATCTGTTCTTTTTAAGTTCACTTTGGTTTTCAATCCTGGAACAATGGGCACTGATTTTCATAGTATTTGCATAAATTCAATCTTATTCAAGTCTGGTCATAGCCCAAATGTCTCTAAAATGAAATTTAAGTATTCTGAAAACTTCACAGTGACTTATGTTTATTAACAATGACCCTCATCTGATTTTCTCATGTTCAGAGTATCAGGGTATGGTGTATGAGGAACTCCGTGTTGAGAATTAGAATACTTGCATACTAGTCCTAAAATCTATCACCATATGTGACTCTCATTTCACATTCTGCTGTTTTCCCATAAAAGTAAATAATTAATATAAATACACTTGTATTATAGAGAGTACTCAAGTTCTACACAGAAGAAATTCATTTATCAGCATTCCACAGGTAATTACCTTAGAAATTACTTTAGAAAGAAAAGGCTTCATCCACTTTTATAAAGGTTGAAAATAATTTCTCAAGTCAAGCATTAGATATTCCAGATACAGAGCTCTGGTTTTCAAATATTTTTTTCATTCATTTTTGATTTGGAAGATATAGTTTAGTGGTGGTAAGGATTGCCAAGTCTATGTTAAGACTCATCTGGGGTTGGGGATTTAGCTCAGTGGTAGAGTGCTTGCCTAGCAAGAGTAAGGCCCTGGGTTCAGTCCTCAGCTTCAGAGGAAGGAAAAAAAAAGACTCATCTTAGTTTGATCCTCAGCACCATAAAAAAGGAAAAACCACTATAATTCTTCTCTTAAAATGTTGATTTATACTTTTAGAAACTTCCTTTGCCAGCTGTTCAAAATTGCCATAAGATCAACACAAAGGCATTCTTTTAAAGATATTTACCTTTTACATTTCTTCAGCTAAAACAGAGGGTGTTTTTATCACAGTTGAATAAATTTTAAGGTTTCTTTTTTGGGGTTAGGGGGACGAGGACTCACACATGCCAGGCAAGCCCTCTACTACTGAACTATAACTCCAACCCAAAAATCTTAGTATCTCAGAAATGGGCACAAGTTCTAAGTTCTAAATTTAAATCACTAAGAGATGTGCTTTCCATTGTTAAAATTAAATTTTTTCTTAAAAAGAACTACTTTTGTGTGATAAGTTTAAAAGCTAGAATTCCGCCGGGCAGTGGTGGCACACGCCTTTAATCCCAGCACTCGTGAGGCAGAGCCAGGCGGATCTCTGTGAGTTCGAGGCCAGCCTGGATTACCAAGTGAGTCCCAGGAAAGGCACAAAGCTACACAGAGAAACCCTGTCTCGGGAAAAAAAAAAAAAAAAAAGCTAAAATTCCAGTTATGCTTTCCATAAAATAAAAATGGTAAAAACAAGGAAACATGAGAAGCATACACATAAAGGTGAAACATTCTGAGTTGCTCAGGTTCATCACTCTAAGACAGGGTTAACAACTTTATCAATATCTTGATATAAAATGCTTCATAAAGTTATTAGTAGAAAGAACGTGGCACCTCTATCGCACATAATAAAGATGATTACCTTATCTGGTGCTGACTCACAAGAATGTTTCATCTGATTATCCAATGGTGAGTCAGGAGAGGGTTTAATATGATTATCCAAATGACAATTTCCAGGAGCCCCTTTCGTGGCTTTATTAATTTCAATTGCAATATTATTAATTTTAACTTCTTCAGATTTAATTCCTTTCATTTTATCCTGTTGGCAAGTTACATTACTATGTGGTTTCATCTCTAAAAATGTACTTTGAGACACTGGATGAGGCATTTCTAAAACTGGTGGTGAAAAACCAGTTCGTAATAAGCCCAATTTTTGAGATACTTGAGAATCCAATTTATGTTGCTGCACAGAGTTAAATTTTGAAAGTTTAATTTTAGTCCAGTTGGAGTTCCTCTTAGTGGAGCTATTTATTCCATTTAGTATGCATTTCACAGGCTTTGTTTTCCTACTGGGGAAGAAACGGTTACACTGCACATCCTGGTTTGTTTCTTTCTGATGGAGCATTTGTCGTTCAACATCAGTCCCTTCCGGTTTGACTTCTGTAGGCTTCTCCTCCTGTACACTTTCCATGTGTGACCATTCCCTTTTCACCTCTACAGTATCTGATTCAATTTCACCAGCAATTTCTTCACAAAGTTGGAGAATGCTACCTCGCTTGCTCTTTCCAGCTTGCTCCAATTCAGGATCAGTACTTTGTTCAGGCACTAATGGCTGTGGAATTTGGGGGGATTTTGTGCTAGTATTTACTTGAGTATGAGCTGATTTCCTTGGTTCACTCTTTTTAGAGACCACTGAAGTAGCTGTTTTTAATTTTCTAATCTCAGAAGTTACAGGCACAGGTTTTGATTCTTCTTTTCTAACAGTCTTCTGGAAACACTTTTCAGATCCTGAAATGCACTCAGAACTACAAGTATAGGCTGTCTCGTGCTGTACTTTGAGCTTTTTTCCTTTGGGAGAATTTATGACTTCATTCGTAACTGAATTTTTGTCCTCCTTACGATCAGACTTTATTTCAAGCACTTTTCTTTTCACATGCTTTTGATTTACTGTAACTTTATTAGATTTACTTTGAGTACTGTTACACTGTTCTCTTCTTGTTGGCTGCAAATTCTGTTTAACTGCCTGAATTTGACTCTGAATCTCTCTACTGCGCAAAGACCTGGTTGAACACTCACTTAACTGTTGTAGTCTTTGTGATCTCCGGTTAAGTTGCTCATTTCCTTTGAAGGTTCCAAGCACTAATTTTTCCTGACATAATCTCTTCTTTTTTGTAGATTCTTGTGATTGTCCCTTCACAGTTACCATATTATTATTAATGGATTTAGTTGCATTTTTATCAGCTGCTGATGCTGACCTTGTATTCATTCGTGTTCCCAATTCAGGCTGATTTATTTCACTCTCGGTGGAAGATCTAACCAGTGCTTTTACAGCTTCCTTGGAACCTGGTTTCTTTGCTAGACTGTTTTGAGAACTTTGAATTTCTAGTTCTAAATTCGCATCTTCAATTTCTTTAGTAACTTTGGAGGAATTTTGTTTTGATTTCTCCTGAATGGACATTATTCCTGAGTAATGTCTTCCTTTCTGAGGCGTTTTTGAGGACTGTGGTCCAGGTAGATGCAGATGCTAAGTACTTAGTATTATTACTGAGTAGATCTTAAAAATCAACTTTAACTTATACTGATGTACATTTTCAACAGAATTATCAGGTTATCAGGTTGTTTCAAGTAAGGTTGCTCTCTGAAATTCCTAAGACATGAAAAAAGCTGGCGTAAATGCTGCAAGATATTTGCTTTATGATTTTGCTGAGTAGGGAAATGGAAATCTGAAGAAAATTTAATTCTAATTTAATATTTTCAGAAGTTTTTATTTTTTTAATGAAAATAAACTTCATTCAGATCCAATTTGTTTTAATTACTTTAGTTTCAGGCCTAACCCTATTACTAGGAGTTATGTATCACTGACCTGTCTGCTTTGACAAAATTTCTGACAACTTTTTTCTTCTGAAGGCTACAGCTACTGGACGCTGATGCATCTGTATCATGTCTTATGGCTAAGAGGTTTCTTTCCTTGGTTGCCAAGTGTCTTGGTTTGTGGCTATTTAATTTCCTTCGCTTAGTAAAGTACTCTATTAATATAGATCTCCTTTTATGCTGCCATTTCTGAAAAATTAAACAAAAAAAGACATTAAGTTTTATTTAATCCAAGAAACAGGTCAATGATAATACTATGCAGAGAAACACCTCAATTTAAATAAAATTTAACTCCTTCTTTTAGACTATATTCTTTAGAATAACACAATGAAATCTCCCCAAATATATTTTTTCCATTTTTCACACTTATTTTAAGTGTATAAATATTTTGCCTGAATATATGTACCACATGCATACTTGGTGCCCATAGGTCAGAAAGGGACATTGGATCCCCTGGAACAGGAGGTACCAATGATTGGATGGTTGTGAGTCAACATGTGGGTGCTGGGCATAAAACTCAGGTCCTCTGCCAGAGCAACAACTATTCTAAACCACTGAGCCACTTCTCCAACCCCTCCCAAATATATTCTTCAATAGCAATTTATCTTATTAAAAATACAGAATAAACTTAAAAATTAACCTATCTCCTGAGATTCACTTACAGTTCTTTTCCCACAAGATAGAACTGATGTTTCAGCCACCATAACTCAAGATAATCTGCTAAAACCATTCCTTATAACCTCTTCTTAACACATTATACAGCGCCTAAAACACAAACAAACAAAAACCTACTTAAAATGTTTAAAAAGGTAAAGATGAAATCATCAACTAACCTCTCATCAAATATAACATCCTATAACTCCACCCTGATCAACCATTAGTCTAATATTTATCAAAGCTCATTTTACACACAGCATTCAATTTCATTAGTTCTATTTTGAAGAACACTATGGTACATGCATCCATTCAAACAGTATACATCCATTATATACTGTGGGAAAAAGTTTTAAAATATAAAAAACAATTCACAATGTAAACATTAAATGTATTAAACTAACAAAGCAAAATTTCATGAGGAAAAACTACATATATATATAGGTAGAAAAAAATGAAACATATAAGTAAAGCTGATTTAATTAAAAACATTTAGTAGGGAAAGAAGAAAATTTATAAACTAAATGAACAATACTGAAATAGCAAATAGAAGTAAAAAAGACATTAAGAGCTGGTAATGTAGCTCACTTGGTAGAGTGATTGCCTAGATGCACAAAACCCCATAGGACTTTGATCCATAGCCCCTCATAAAGTCAGGTGTAGTAGCACAAGTCTGTAATTCCAGCACTTAGAAATAAAGGCAGGTTGATTAGGATTTCAAGGCCATCCTCAGGCTACAGGAAACCCTGCCTCAAATAATAAACAAACAAACAGAATAGGATATTTAAAAAACTAAAAGACTAAAGACAATGGGGAAATGACCCAATGGTTAAGAACAATTATTGCTCTTGCAAAGGACCCAGGTTCAGTTTCCAGTTTCCACATAAGGCACCTCACGACTGACTATCTTTAAATCCAGTTCAAGAGTATTCAATGTTCTCTGGCCTCTATGTGCACCTGCAAGAATATATGCACATAAGCTCACAAAGACACATGTACATAAATAAAAATAAATAAATAATTTTTAAAAAAATAAATAAATAAATCCCTAAAGAACCAACAATGGGAAGCCAGGCATGGTGGAGCATGCCTTTAATCCCAGTACTCTCGGGAGGCAGAGGCAAGCAAATCTCTGTGAGTCAAGGCCAGCCTGGTCTACATAGTGAACTCTAAAGACAGTCAGAGCTACACTGAGACCCTTGTCTCTAAATAAGTAAAAAATAAAGGGGAGAAAAATACAGAAAGACACTGTGTGTCAACCTCTGGTATCCACACATATATGCCCATGCACACATATAAACATGTATACCCACATACTCTACACATACACAGACAATAAAAACTATAAATACTTAATTTCAAAAAATTTTATTTCCAAGACTTTACAAATATTCCTATATGAATGCATAGATACATATAATCACAAAGTTGATTTCAATACCTTTTCAACAAACTACCCCAACAAATAAGCACTGTAATACTGCTTCTATCATTGATGACAATTATACAATAGAATACCATGCAACTGTGTCTAAGTAGTTCCAAGATTCAACTTAATTCTCAGCAAGTCCCACAAGCTTTTTATATACAAAGTGACACCCTGATTTTAAATTTTATTTCAAATTTATTTTATTTTAGATGTGTCTTAGTCACTGTTCTATTGCTGTGAAGAGACACATGAACAAGGCAACTCTTATAAAAGAAATCACTTAATTGGGGGCATGCTTACAATTTCAAAGGCTTAGTCCATTATCCTCATGGTGGGGAGCATGGCAATGTGCAAGCAGGTGCTGGGGAGTAGCTAACAGCTACATCATGATCCACAGGCAGATAGAAGGAGACAATGGCCTTGGCATGGACTCTTGAAACCTCAAAGCCTACCACCAGTAACACACTTCCTCTAACACAGAAATGGCCTAATCATTATTATCCTATTATCCTATCAAAGAGTTTCTCTCCCTGATGACTAACCATTATGAGCCTATGAGGGCCATTTTTATTCAAACTACCACACCACACAATTTTGGCCGACTAGGAACTCATAGAAATTTGCCTCAGGAGTGCACCACCATGCCAGCCCAAAAAATAATTCTGTTTTTAAAGTGGATCTTGGTGGTGCACGAATGTAATCCCAGCAATTGTGAAGTAGAAATGGGAGGCTCAAAATTCCAAGGTCATGCTAGGCTATATAGCCAGCTTGTGACTAGTCACTTTGACTACATGAGATTCTGTCTCAAAAGAAAAAAAAATATATATATATGGACATGTGAATCATGTATAAAAGCCAAAGAACTACTTTAAAAAGAGAAAACCAGGCCTCATAGTGGAGTACACTATAAATCACAGCACTCGGGAGCACAGACAGGTGGACCCCTGAGCTCGAGGCCAGCCTGGTCTACAGAGCAAGATCCCGCACAGTCAGGGCAACATTGAGAAACCCTGTCTCAAAAAACCAAAAGAGCTGGAGAGACAGTTCAGCAGTAAGGAGCATTTGGCTCTGGCAGAGGACCTGGATTCAATTCCCAGAACCCATCAGGCAGCTTAAAACTACCTGTGACTCCAGTTTCATGGGATCCTATGCCCTCTTCTGGCCTCCATGGGCACAAGATACATATACAGTGAACATACATATATGCAGGCAAACACCAATACACATAAAAATAAGTAAATATTTTAAAAAGTAAAAAAGCAAAGTTGTACCCGCCTATTGTGTGTGAGGCCCTAAATTCAATAACTATAGTGCCCCCTCCCTACCAAAAAAGGGGCTGAAACATTGACAATAACCAATTTCCAAGCTTACTATAAATCAACATAACACTGACAAGGACAGAGAGAAAAACAGAATGGACAGAGAGAAAAACAGAATGGAGAAGCAGATCCACAAACATTTCATTCCCACTCCTCCAACAGGGTCTCAGTATACAGCCCAAGCTTACCGTGAACTATCATTAATTCTGCCTCAACTTCCTTTTTTTTTTTAAACATAATTTTTTTTATTGATTCTTTGGGAATTTCACATCATGCACCCCAATCCCGCCCATTTCCCAGTCCCTCCATATCCACCCCTCACCCCCATAGCATCCCCCACAAAAGAAAATTTTAAAAATATTAATTAAAGGGGCTGGAGAGATGGCTCAGCGATTAAGAGCACTGACTGCTCTTCCAGAGAACTGGGGTTCAATTCCCAGTACCCACATGGCAGGTCACAACTATCTGTGACTCCAAGATCCACCACCCTCACACAGACATACATACAGGTAAAAACACCAATAAAAATGTTTTTTCATAAATTAAAAACAAAACCAAACAAAAAGACCACTTCATTCCTCCCTTTTTTCTGCCTGTCCAACACCTCTTCATGCACTTTAGTGACATTAGGAGCAGGTGTGTCATAGCCACTCAGCTTTCCTTGCAAATGTTCATTGCAATGAGTTATTGGTCTGGTTCAAGACCTCTGGCTTCTAGTAGGATCAATACTGGACTCTCACTAAAATTCCTCTCCGTTATCCTGCTGTTGCCCCTAGTTGTGGAGATCCTGAGGCTGTAGTTCACAGGATCAGTCCCTTCACAGACTCCCATGGGTCATAGATGGGTAGATACTGGAGTGGGCTAAGTCTTGGATGTGAGTCTGGATAGTAGCTGATTTTGTCAGTCCAAGGCCTCTGAGACTACTGCCCTCAGGAAAGGGTCAGAGCCAGCTCTTCTAGGCCCATGCCACAGGGGCCAGCTCTCCCCAGGGACAGTGAAGGGCGGGTGTAAACTAGACTCGGCCCTCAGATTTCAACACACATTGTTCCTATAGCCACTGTGGTAACACGGGCCGCAGAGATACAGGACCAGAGACTCAGTTCACAGCTGCAGATCAGGCTCAGACATTACCACTGTCCCATGACAGCATGGCCCTCAGACACCAACATGGTCTCAGGTGGCTGAGTAAGGCTCTGAGTATCCACAGGGCCCTCAATGGTAACAAGAGCCACAGACATCAACTTAGACACTGGCTGGTGTAGGGCCTCACAGGCCACTCAGATTGGCATGGCCACAGTGGCCTGCTTCAACTTTCTAAGAGCTGGGATTACAGGCCTGTGCACTACGGGAGGATTGAATCAGGTTTCAACACAACAAATCAATGGAAACTGGTCTGCAACAAATGGAAAAGCACTAGTACTGGACAGATAGGAAGCAGCAGTAGAAACAGGAAAATAAGAAAAGCAAGAACATCTTCATTAATACCATCTTCATCATCCTTACCTCAAACAAGCCACAAAAGTAATTTCAGGTTGATCAGAGACCTAAATGTAAAGTTATCAAACTTCTTTAAAAAAAAAAAAAAAAAAAAATCTTGGCTCTAACCAAAGTTTAGGCAGGAAGATCTTTAATATTCCACATAAGTCCACAATAAAGACTGGTCCAAAAATCTTCAAAACAGCTTCATGTACCATAACCAAAATCTGAAAACAACCCAAAGTACCTGAGAGACAACTCGTAAGTCATGTGGGGATAGACAAGAGTGACATATCACTACAGTAGAAACTACCCAGTAAACAAAAGAACATACTAGTATAAAGAACAAGGGTGACTCTCATAACCATGCTGAGCAGCAGAAGCTATACACAAACACACACTGTAAGAGTCTACTTTTCATGAAATTATAAAAAAGTCAAGTTTCACAGTGACAGAAAGCAGATCAGATATAGCCAAGGGTTAAATGTCAGGGGTGATGGAAATGTTCTTATCTTGAATGTGATGTTGATTTCCACAAGTGTCCATCAAAATACACCAAATTTAGTCTTTAAGAAATTAAATTTAAAAAATTGTGCCAGGCGGTGGTGGCGCATGCCTTTAATCCCAGCACTCGGGAGGCAGAGCCAGGCGGATCTCTGTGAATTCGAGGCCAGCCTGGACTACCAAGTGAGTCCCAGGAAAGGCGCAAAGCTACACAGAGAAACCCTGTCTCAGAAAAACCAAAAAAAAAAAAAAAACCTGAAATTTATCATATAATCATACTCTGATAAAGGTGTTCAACAAATAAGCTAAAACCGATAGGTTCCAACAGCCAAAAACCATAATTAAACCAAAAAGGCAAGGTAAAGAACAGGGTGAACTTCATGCAGTTAAGTAGAGGAAGCAACACACACACACACACATGCACACAGTGACTGGAGGACTGTAGAAGGAGACAGTGGAAAAACTAACTGTGGGACCAGTGTTAGGAACAGGAGAAAAGCTTACTTTTCATTACATAGCTACTGAACTACATTCACACAAGACGGGTTAGCAGAAACAGACATTTGATACCAAGCCTAAGTAAGGCCTGACCTCACTTTGATCTCCAGAACCCACATGGTAGAACTAGAGAAATGATTTCCCTGACCTCCATGCACATAATCTGGCAGGCACATACATATATCCGTGTACACAATAAATAAATAATAAATAAATGAATGAATAGAAAGCTGTAGGAGCTGAAGAGACAGCAGTTAAGAGCATTGGCTGCCCTTCTATAACTCTAGTTGCAGGATCTGATACCCTCTTGTGGCCTCCAAATGCAAGTGGTGCACAGACATACACATAGGCAAAACACCCATAAATATAACACAAAATAAAAATTAAGCTGGGTATAGTGCCTTTAATCTCAGCACTCAGATCAAAGCTAGGTTGGCCTACATAGCAAGGTCCAAGTCAGCCATGGATACGCTCTTCCAGAGGATACAGATTTGAATCCTAGCACCTACACAGTGGCTAACAACTACTCATAACCTCAGTTCCAGGGGATCCAACAAGAAACACATGGTGTACATACATGCATATATGCAAAACATTCATACATACAAAGTCAAAACAAATCTAAAAACAAATAAAAGTATAAACTTAAACTTCCCTGAAAATATAAAGCATATCTAGCCTTTTAATCATCTCAAAATACACAAAATTAATAGAAGCCACTTACCTTAATGAAATCGAAATCCTGTATTACCTTTTTAAGTTTCTTGATGTTAAGTGATGCTTCTAATTACAACTGTATACTTGGGAACCTGGAAGAAAAAAAAAAAAGAATTCTATAGCTACAGCAAAAAAAGCTTTTGAAAAATACATAATTCAAAAACTAGAAAAGTATTGTTATTAAAAATTATCAAGCTGGGCAGTGGTGGCACATACCTTTATTCTCAGCACTCTACTTGGGAGGCAGAGGCAGGCAGATCTCTGTGAGTTTGAGGCCAGCCTGGTCTACAGAGAGAGTTCCAGTAAAACCAGGGTTATACAAAGAAACCTTGTCTCAAAAAAAAAACCAACAAAAAAAGTATAACAAAAAAAAATTAATAATCCCAGCACTTCAGAGGCAGAGGCAGGCAGATCTGAGTTCGAGGGCAGCCAAAAAAAAATAATAATTAATTAATTAATCAATCAATTAATTTTTAAAGCAGAGTATGACCCAGATATCCCACTTCTCCGTATTTACCCAAAAGACACCAAGATAATACGTATTACAGAGATACTTGCATATCAATGTTTACTCCAGTCCTACTCTCAATAGCTACGTCATGGGATAACACAGAAACAGACAAAGAAAATGTAGTTTGATAAACACAATGGAATTTTTTTCAGCCATAAAGAAAACTGAAATTGTATCATTTGTAGGAAAAGATGAAACTGGAAATTATCATATTAAACATGAATTCAGTCAGTCTCAGAAAAATAAGTATCACAAGTTTGCTCTCATTTGTGGATCTTAGACTTTATAAATACACAAAAATCATAATTGTACTTGATGACATGAAAAAGCAAAAACTGTATGGAGAACAAAGGAGACTATTGTTTGAATCTTAGATGGTCTTAGAACAAAAAACTCAGAGCCAGATAACAGGGTGAAAGCTGAAAGATCAGGGAAGCAGAACAGCCAGTCAGTCACTAGTTCTTACCTCCATGAAATCCTCAGTCTAAACTGTTTCCTCACACCTTTTATAACTTCCTCTGCCCTGCTACATTACTTCCTGGGATTAAAGAGATGTGTGCTTCCCAAGCAAAGGTATGAGATCTCAAGTGCTGGGATTAAAGTTGTGTGATACCACTGCCTGACCTTTATGTCTAATCTAGTGGCTGGCCCTGTCCGGATCCTCAGGTAAATTTATTAGGGTACACAATATAATCACCACAGGCGACTAATGGGAGATTAGTAGTAGTAGGGAGAGACGTTCAAAGAAAATTTAAACTTGCCTGAAAATGGCTTTATGCAACCCCAAAATAATAATAAAATCCAGGCATAGGGCACATGGCCAGCACTTGGGAGATGAAGGCAGGAAGATGAGTAGTTCAAGGTTATTCTTAGCTATCTAGAGATTTCCAAACCAACTGGAATTTATGAGACCGTATCTCCCATAATCATTACATACATATAATTTTTAAAAAATGTTTTTGAATGGTGGATTAGCTCAATGTTGTGGCCCAAGCATATAGTCTCAGTTACTTAGGAGGCTGACTCATAAGGCCCTGAGCCCAGGAGTTTGGACCACTCTAAGCAATACAATAAGATACTATCCCTTTAAAAGTTTACTTCTACTACCTCAATTTCTTAAAAAAAAATTTATTTTTTTCGTTTTATTTTTTTCAAGACAGGGTTTCTCTGTGTATCCCTGGCTGTTCTGGAACTCACTCTGTAGACCAGGTTGGCCTCAAACTCAGAGATCTGCCTGTGTCTGCCTCCTGAGTGCTAGTATTAAAGACATTCGCCACCACCACCCAGCTACTTCTAAAAATTTTAGTTCAGCAAATGACTTGGCAGTCTGGACCTACCTTGGAAAAAGAAGTGGTACATAGTGGCACCCCCCTTTAATCCCAGTATGGGAGGCAAGGGCAGCCAGGTCTCTCTGTGAGTTCCAGGCCAGCACAGTTACACGACGAGAACTGTGAGGGCTAACACTATGTTTTAGGTTTAAATTATTGCACATAAGAGATCTGTAAAACTAATGCCTCTAACAAGTAAGCCCCACTTGCCCAAGGACAGATAACTTCCTGGAACGCTTCAGGCTCTTGTTCATGTAAGATAACAAGCCAAGTGTTTTCACTTCTATAAACAAGCTGTGGTTGCCCATACACAGGATGTGCTTGATCATATATGTAGGCAGGAGTAAGTAAGCAGGAAGTTCGTCGGGATATATGCCTGCCCGTGATTGGACAAAGGTGGGGATGCATATGCTTGGGGGTTTTGCCTTTATAAACCCCTGAATAATATAATTTGCTAATATACTCTGGGAATCCTGGGTATAGACCTGGCCAGTACCTATCATCCTGGCCAGTATTTTTAAAAGCTTACTTCAAATTTGGCTCAAAAATTGTAGTAGTGGTCTTATTCTTGCCCAGTAGGATTAGTATTTTTGAGAACCTATCTTTAAAAAAAAAAAATAAAGGATAGAGACATGTCTCAGCAGTTAAGAACACTGGTTGTTCTTCCAGAGGACCAGGGTTCCATTCTTAGCACCCATTTTACATTCTACCCAGCTATGTTTGAGTAATTTCTTCACAACCTGTCAACATGTTTTATTGTTGCTGTTTTTTAATATTTATTTATCTTTTGCAGTCTAAAGTGTTATCTCATAGTTTGGTTTGTGGTTGCCTAATTGATAGTAATATTAATCATCGTGTGTTTAATGGCCATTTGTACATCTTTTTATGGAAAAAAATCTTTCCAGAGCTTTTGTCTATTAAAAAAATTGACTACATTTTTCTTTTTTTTTTTTTTTTTTTTTTTTTTTTTAGGCAGGGTCTTGGCTATCCTGGAACTTTGTAGACCAGGCTGGCCTTGAACTCACAGAGTTCAAGGAAGTTGGTTCTCTCTTTCCATCATGCAGTTTCCTAGGCTCAAACACAGTTGTCAGGCTTAGTAGCAAGAGCCTTTACTCATTGAGCAATCTCACCAGTTCTTTTTGTTTTTTGAGCCTGGATCTTGCTATATAACATTGACTGAACCTTGTTGTGTAAATTCAGCTGGCTCTGAACTCAATACTCTAGGTTATGAGGCTGAAGAGATGGCTCGGAGATTAAGATCACTTGTTGCTCTACCAGAGTGTTCAGCTGGAACCTCCAGCTCACCCCTGCTTGATCAGGAAAGCCCCATTCCTCTCTCTCCAAAACCCACCCTCTCAGAAAATCTCCAACAAAGAAAAGGCACCTAAAAGCCAAGTTTCCCATTCTTGGCGACTATGGTGACTCCTCCCCTTAAGTTACCAGCGGGCCAAGTCCTTGCCTAAAGTGTACCATACTTGGGCACAAACCCAGCTTATGGAGGGCACCCCTCGCCTATAGGATATTTTAAGCTTCCTGCTTTAGTTCGGCCCGATCTCTGGGGCTGGAGGACTCACCCAGGAGTTGCTTTGCTCAAATATACTGTTCTTTTGCTTTTTCAATTCTGCTTGATAAGGCTTACTGCATCGGTGGAGAAACCTATTATCACATTACAGAAAACCTTGGTGCTGAAACCCAGGAGAAGTTAAGTTTTCCCACCAGGTGGACTGGATCCCCCGGCCCAACTTCCCAAACCTACTACCCCACCACCTGGACACGTGGGGAGCCACTCCTCTCTCTTTATCTTCCTCTCCACCAGCGGTGATCAACTTGGAGTGAGATACCCATTTCCAAGCTACTGCCTACAGAGGTACCAGTTAACTCTTCCAAGTCAAGATCTCTTCTGGGTCAAAGACTCTCAGGGTATCCTGCCCAAGCCAAGGCTACGCCAGGGCAAGCCCAACCCACTTCTGGAGCAAAGACAATCTTTGTTCTAGAGGACCTTTACAGAGGAGACATCCTTCTCAAAGACTACTCTGACAGCTCTACCCCAGGCTATCTCAGGGGCAGCCTTGCCCTAGTCTTCGATCTCTGGCACAGGCTTGGAAATGGGCAACCCTGGGTCTAAACCCGATCCTCAGTCACCCCTGGGGTGTCTGCTCCAAAATTTTATGTAAATTGGGGCTGTCTGACACCATAGGACAAATGGTTTGAGCTCCCTAATCCAGAGTTTTTGAGCTCTGCACTCCCACCCCTCCCTCTGTAGCCAGTGCTCAGTGGCCCAGGTTTTGTCAGTCAGGGTTGTGGTGGCTCCAGGGCTTGTTTCACCCAGGAACTGACCCGAAGGTATGCACCTCAACTGGGCTGCCTGGGTCACAGGCATCCCCCACCTCTTCTTCCTTTTGTCTCTTCCCTGTTCTGTTTGTCTTTCTACCTACCTACCTCTCATGTCTCCACTCCCAGATGGCCTTTGGCTCTTTCACTCTCCCCATTCCCCAACAGACCTCTTTCATTAACTCCACTGTTCATGGTGTGTTCTCTTACTGGCATACTTTGGAAGGACTGGTCAAAAGGTACCTACTTTGCCTTTTTTACTCACTAGGCTTTCCTGGAATTTGGTCTGAACTATGTTGGGATTCTACCCACCCACTCCACCTGCAACAGATCCTATCACCCTGTTTGTTTCTGTCTGCTCTTCCACCCCACCATGCTCTACCAGCCTTGATCCAGCCTCCCCAGCAGGAGACACGGTCCTGGCTACCCATACCATTTCACAGTCATCACTAGATATTAGAAAAAAAACTAAAAAGGCTGAGGATGTTCCCTAAATCTCTGTATAGGAATCAGTGAAATGGCTTTTAAGGTTTTTAACACCCAAGAGGAGGCAGCTGAGTATTCCTGGCATGCTCAGTTGCAACAGAAGGCTCATGCTTTGAGAGCTTCCCTGAGGCTATCGGTATTTCCACAGAGGGAGCAAGGGAAGTTCACAAGGCTCCATCCTGCCAGGGCCCAGCCAAAATCAACTCCACCAGGAGCCTGCTTCAAATGTGGCCAGGAAGGCCACTGGTCCCAATGCTGCCCCAACCCTTAGCTACCAACAAGGCCATGCTCTGTCTGCTGGCAGACTGGCCACTTGGAAGCTGGAAAGCCTCCATATAGTCTCGTCCTCTATGCCACATCAGAGGTCCAGCCCTACCAGCACAAGCATCTGAGACTCTTCCAGCCTTTGAGCTTCTCAGCCTGGTGGAGGACTGATGGCAACCCAACTCTGAGACTCCCATCACCCTTGCCAAGCCTAATGTAATGCTCCAGGTAGCAGGTAAGTACATTACCTTCCTGATGGACACCTTTTCTGTCTTAACCTCTCACTCGGGTTCTACAGTTCCCTTGCCAATTTCTGTCACGGGGACAGATGGGACCCACTCCTTTCCACCTAAGACCCTGCCACTTCCCTGCATTCATGCAGGATGATTCTTCTCACACTCTTTTCTAGTCATATGCATTTATCCTGTACCTCTACTTGGCTGTAATAGTCTCAGCTGCTTTGGGACCACCCTCTCCTTGGCCCCCACACTCTCTTCTGACTCCTATCTTCCAGATTCTCTCATTTTGGGGCCTGATGGGATTCTTCCATCACTGGATCCCTAACTTTCCCATCATGGCCAAGCCCCTGTACCAGGCAGCCAGAAAGACCTCCACAGGGCCCCTCACCCACCTGGCCACTGTCACTTCTCTTTACTGTGGGACACGTTCCTAAAGGTCCCCTCCCTAGCTCTCCCGGACTCCACCTGCCCCTACCACCTCTTTACAGATGAAAAGGTGGGAGTTGCCACCAGAGTTCTAGGACAACCAGTTGGGCCACTGGCTGGGTACCTACAACCCCTTCTCCTTTCACATGCTGACAGCTATCTCCCTGCCCCCACGACAATGGACCCAACTGTTCCTGAGACTGCCCCATTCTCCTCATGGGGACTGGGTACTCCTCAAGCAGTTATCTTCTAAGTCTTTAGAGCCCCGGTGACAGGACCCTACACACTGTGATCCTTACCGCCCCTTCAGCTGCCAAGCTCCTGGAACATCAGTGCTGGTACCACTTCTCCAGGCTCAAGTGGGCACCTACCTAGGACAAATGGTCTGTACAGCAGCTGGGTCCCTCCACCCTCCAGTTTTCCACAATGTTCCAATGAGGGGTCATGATGTCAAGCCTACCTGCTCTTGTGTCTTGCTCGTTCACCTTTGTCTCTTTTGTACAACGAGGGCATGCCTCCATTACTTTCTTACTAGCAATCCTCACTCTTCCCATGGCTAGTCCTGTTCATAGGGCCAGTGGTAATAATCTATTTTTTTCTTCCTAGCAACTTACCTTCTCCACTTCCTCCCGGAACCGATTCCTGAGGTCTCCAGGGTAACGGTTAACTGAATCCTTCTTCACCCATAACTCCCACTGAGCACGAGCCCACCGACTCCTGACTCTGCCTCCCCATGTTGTCTCATGCCAATAAGAAGTAGCCAGATTTGAACCAGCAACTATATACCCAAAAAGGTCAGGAAGTTCGGCTAGGACTTCTAGCTCACTCTTGCTTGATCAGGAAAGCCCCATTCCTCTCTCTCCAAAACCCACCCTCTCAGAAAATCTCCAACAAAGAAAAGGCACCCAAAAGCCAAGTTTCCCATTCTTGGCGACTATGGCGACTCCTCCCCTTAAGTTACCAGCGGGCCAAGTCCTTGCCTAAAGTGTACCATACATGTCATCAACCCTTGCCTACAGGGTATTTAAGCTCCCTGCTTTAGTTCAGGCATATGACTTCTCCTGCCTCTTCTCCCACCTCGATCTCTAGGGGCTGGAGAACTCACCTAAGAGTTGCTTTGCTCAAAATAAACCTGTTCTTTTTACTTTTTTAATTCAGCTTGATCTGGTTTACTGCTAGTGAGGTACAGAAAACCTATTAAAGGCCGGGCGGTGGTGGCGCACACCTTTAATCCCAGCACTAGGGAGGCAGAGCCAGGTGGATCTCTGTGAGTTCGAGGCTAGCTTGGTCTACAAAGCGAGTTCCAGGACAGCCAAGGCTGTTACACAAAGAAACCCTGTTTCAAAAAAAAAAAAAAGAAAGAAAAAGAAAAGAAAACCTATTAAAGAGGACTGAGGTTAAAATCTCAGCACTCACGTGGTAGCTCACAACTGGCACGGAGAGCACTGCTGCTTGTCAAAGTTCCAGCATTTTGACATTGCAGATCACAATTCTCCAGCACCCTTTTACTTTCATTTTTAATGATTAAAATTAATCATTAAAGTGTTACGGGAGTTTTCCTTATGCCTTTTCTTTGGGAAATTTTGTGTGGGCTTCAGTAGAGGACGAGGAATATATATACAACAACAGCCTCTTTAAACAAAATAATTCTTTGGAAAAAAATCCCCATCACTGTGGGACCATATAGCATGATAAAGCTGCTAGAAAATTTAGATAGTTAACATATGCTTGATAAATAAGGTATATTGAATAAATAAGATATATATGGTAATCAAGATTTATAAATTTCTAAGGTCTAGTCAAGTTCACAGTAATATTTGTCTAGCTTCATCTTTGCTCATTTTAAACTTTAGCTATTTAGATAAACTAAGCCATATAAAAAACTGCAATATTCTATAATAGTTTCTGATCCCTGGAGTGTCCTTCTCCCAAGGTGAAGCATTTAAACAAAAGCTCGCATTTCCTCAAGGGCTTGAAATTCCCTTCCTGCTTGCTTCAAAGGGAGTCATTTTCCTTATCTCTGGCAAGTAGAACTTGTGGCCCTCTCATTAACATGACTGTGGTGCCTAGTAACTTGTCAAGGTCGATCAATCTCTGCATACAAGCCCCTGCCCAGCTCACAAGGCCTCTTTCTAATCCTTTGTGCAATTACAGCGTATAAAAGGTGTAGCCTTTTTTCAATAAAGCAGCAGCCACCCCGACAAGCAACTGACCCTCAGATTGTGTCAGTCTCTTCCTTCCCTTCGCCGACTCCACACCTCCTCTTTGGAACCTTAACCCCATTGGAGCTGGACTCTGGCACACAACCATCTGTAACTCCAGTTCCAAGGGATCTGATACCCTCTTTTAGCCTCTGAGGGCACCAGACATGTGGTACAAAAACATACATGGGAGCAAAACACGTATACAGTTAAAATAAATTTAAGTAACTTGTAAAAATTAAATATTCCAGGCTAGCTTCAAATTTACCAAATCTGCCTGTCTTAGCTTCTCAGTGCTAGACTCTTTTATTTCTGACAAATCCCATCATGCAGGTAGTATAGGATGGCCTTGCACTCTTCATCCTCCTGCCTCACTCAGCCTTTTGAATGCTAGAATTACAGATGTGTGCCACCAAACCTGTTTCCTCCGGGAGTGGTTTGAGCAAGAATCTAAAGAACTTGATTTAAAATGTAAAAGATCACCTGTTGCTATTTTGAGAACTTAGAAACAGAGAAAGGACCACAGCCTTTAGGCAGGTCTACCAATTAGGAAACTCACAGCAAAGAGCACTGATCTTATGTAGTGCACAAACACACACACAGGCGAAAACACCCACAGACAGAAAGTTTAAAACAGAAATGAAGAAACCAACCAACCTGGTTCTTCAACCCATTTCTTTTTCTCCAAGGTTCTTTGGTTATAGGCTAACAGGTATTCCCCAAAGACATATCTGTGTCCTAATCCCTAGAACCTGTGAGTGTGACTTTCTTTTTTTTTTTTTTTTTTTTTTTTGGTTTTTCGAGACAGGGTTTCTCTGTGTAGCGTTGCGCCTTTCCTGGGACTCACTTGGTAGCCCAGGCTGGCCTCGAACTCACAGAGATCCGCCTGGCTCTGCCTCCCGAGTGCTGGGATTAAAGGCGTGCGCCACCGGCTGACTTTCTTTTTTTAAAAAAGGTCTTTATAGCCCACAATCAACCACTTTTAAAAAACAAAAGGTCTAGTCTGAGAGGCTAGCTCCCAGAACTGCTCCAGGGTTGTGAATAGACATCAGTAGCTGGAGGGTGTCAGGCCTCCAGTCACCACCAGGGTAGTAAAAAAAAAAAAATCATTGAATGCAGCAAGGGCTAGACTTTTTCTATCTGAGGGGAAAATAAGGAAAAACACACTTTCTGATATAACTTTCTCTTTTACTTCATCTTAAAAAAATCTTTCTCTTAAAATCTGTCTCCACACAGCTACATCTCTTTACATACATACATCTCAGAATCTCTTTCTGAACAATCTCTCTTGCTCTCTTCTCCTATCTAGTTAGTTACTCATTCTCTCTCCTCAGCTCCCTTGGCATTCTCACAGCTAGCTCTTTACACAGCTCCTCTACATAGCAGCGGCTCCTTCACACAACACGGGCTCTCATAACACATGATAAGTCACACTGACTTGAGTTACACTTGGCCGTGCACACAGCTCTTTCCCAGATAGAATGAAATTCAGGACTTAACAATAACAGTTGGCTGAACCTTGAGTGGTTGGGAAACGTGCAGAAAGAGAATTACTGCAGAAGGTTATGTCTACCAAAGTTGCTTCAGTTCTGACTTGGCTTAGCAATAAACACCTGGAACTTATGTGTGTATACTCTCTACGGGGGCAGCTAGTCTGTTTTCAATACGTTCTGAAATCTAAAATTAGCTGTCTTTGTGACTGAGAATGTTGTTACTTTCCTGCGTCGGTTATGAAAAATAGTCTAGTATTATTTCTATTCATCAGAATTATACAATTTAAACACAAATAATCTTTCTGACCATCCACAACTATGTGTGCCCAAAGATGGGATATTTTCTCGAGATAAACACAAAAGCAGTGGGGAGAATACCCATAGCTGTTATTAGGGAAGAAATGAAGTGGCACATGAGAAAAATTACAAACATTTACAGTCAGTGACTCCACGGCCTCGCCAGGTGGGGCTCCCCATCAGTTGGGTCTGGTGGGTCAACCCGTTAAATACTAGTTGTCACCTGTTGTGTACTCACATGGCCTCCTGCAATTTTTTTTAAAATGTCTTTATAGCTCACAATCACCCACTTTTAAAAAACAAAAGTCTGGTCACCCTATTTCAATCCCCAGAACCCAAACAGTGGAAGAAGAGCACTGAGTCCCATAAGGTGTCCTCTTTCACATATATTACACGCACACACATACACATAAATAAGCAAAACAAATAAAAGTGGGTTTCTGACCCCAGAGCAGCCACCAGATAGTCAATAATAATGCAGGGTTCATCAACTTCATCAGCATTAATATTTTAGAGCAGATACTGGCCCTGGAGTGAAAACTGGCTGTGTGGACAGAGGATGTCAGTAGCAGTATCCATGGCCTACACCCATTAGATGTCAACAGCATCCCTTTTCCCAGTATTGACAAAATACCTCCAGATATTGCCAAGTATTCCAAAAGGCAAATTCACCTAGTTGAGACAGACAAGATTAGCAATTATAGAACAGTTACTAACTGAGGAATTGAAAAAGGTGAGCCAATTCCCAGAGAGGTACTGTGGTTCTCCTCAATCATGTGAGTCCTGAACTACATTCAGGTTCACAGGGCCTGGTGTGTTTTCTGATCAATCCTAATGTGAAGTGGTTTCTGCGCTTTTCTCTTAAAGCTCTCGCTCTGCAGTCATCTCTTCTTTGTTTCTCTGTATAACTTACCAATGACTCTCATAATTTAAGGTAATCAAAGTTTCTCTCATGTTCAAAATGCCTAGCAAGAGCTGGCAAGATGGCTCAGCAGGTAAAGATATTTGCCACAAAAGTCTGGATACCTGAAACCACATAAAAGTAAAAGAAACTGACTCCATACCTACATACTCATCATGTATACACACTTCCAGTAACAATAAAATGTGGGCTTCATGACTGCTAGGCAAACACTACCACTGAGCTGCATTGACAAAACTCTCTGATACCATGTCAGTTTAAAAAATTATCAATCAATTCATGATACCATGCCCTTTCTCCACGTATAAACTAGGATCAAGAATTTAGTACCTCATAAAAAATGAGTTAATCGGGCTGGAGAGATGGCTTAGTGGTTAAGAGTACCAACTGCTCGTCCAGAGGTCCTGAGTTCAATTCCCAGCAACCACATGGTGGCTCACAACCACTTGTAATGAGATCTGGTGCCCTCTTCTGGCCTGCAGGAACACATGCAAGCAGAATACTGTATACATAATGAATAAAAAAAATTATAAAAAAACAAAAACAAAAAAAATGAGTTAATCACAACAATGACAAAAGTAGCATTAATATAAGCAAAAATATACAAAACAGTTCCAAAATATTCAAGAAAAGCAGTAAAAAAGCCAAGTCAAACTTTTCAGATGAGGTTGCTATGTAACCCAGACTGGACTCTGCCTCTCAAGTGTTAAGATTATAGATGCACCACACCTGGTTTCCAAGATAAAATTCTGAGAGCCTTTAAAAATAGTAGGTACATAAACTGTTAAATATAATTTTGTTTTGTTTTGTTTTGTTTTGTCTTTTTGAGACAGGGTTTCTCTGTGTAGTTTTGGTGCCTGTCCTGGATCTCGCTCTGTAGACCAGGCTGGCCTCAAACTCACAGAGATCTGCCTGGCTTTTCCGAGTGCTGGGATTAAAGGGGTGCGCCACCACTGCCTGGCTAAATATAATTTTTTTAAGATGCTATATATTGCTGCACACCTTTAATATAAGATGCTACTTATATTAACTATTTTTAGATTTATTATTGAATGTGTATGAGTGTTTTACCTGTATGTTGGTATATCCACCATGTGTATGTCTGGTGTCTATTGAGGTCAAAAGAGGGTATCAAATCCCCTGCAACTAGAATTAGGGATGACTGTGAACCACCATGTGGATGCTGGAAACAGAACCTAGGTCCTCTAAAAGAACAAGCATCAAGTGTTCTTAACCACTGAGTCATCTCTCTAGCACCTTATATTAATTAACTTTTAATTCAGGCATTAATACATCTGAATATAATTACTTATAACACAATAACTATAAAATATATAACAATATCAACAAAAGCTACTTATATAAGAGCTGGGCGGTGGTGACTGCACACTTTTAATCCCAGCACTTGGGAGGCAGAGGCAGGCCAATCTCTGGAAATTCAAGGCCAGCCTGGTCTACAGAGCAATTCCAGGACAACCAGAGAAACCCGGTCTCCGGGGGGAAAAACAAAAGAAAACAAAAAGCTATTTAGAATCTGTGGTAGTTTGAAAGTAACTGCCCCCATCAACTCAAAGGGAGTGGCACTATTACATTAAAAGTGTGGCCTTGATGGAGGAAGTGTGTCACTGTGGAGGGGGGCTTTGAGGTCTCATATAAGCTCAAGCCATGCTCACTGTCTCAGACCACTTCCTGCCTCCTGTGGATCAAGATGTAGGACTCTCAGCTCCTCCAACACCAGTGTCAGCCTGCACAGCATGGGCCATATCCTGCCATGATAATGGACTAAACCTTTGGCGGCAGAAACCCTAAGACAGAAACCTACATGATTTTTAAGAGGACAAAGGGATTGTGAAAGGAGAACAAGAACATTAACCACAAACGGTGGCACACACCTGTCATCACAGCAGTTGGGTTGCCTCGTTACATAGCAAGAACTTATGGAGGAAGAGGTGGAGAAAAAAAGGAAGAAGGAAAGGCTAGGTTTGGTGCTTCACACCTTTCTTCTCAGTATTGCAGAGGGAGAAGCCAGCCAGGGCTATGTAGTGAGATCTTGTCACTCCAAAAGGTAAGTAAGAGAAGGGAGAGCACACTGGGTGCTCACCACCTGAGAAGTGGGAGCAGGTGTACTTCAAGGCCAGCCTGAGCGACAGGAGACCCTATTTTAATGAAACTAAGGGAAAGAACCACTGCATGAAAATAACACTTAATGTCTTATTTTATTTACTCCTATGGGATCAGAATGAATCTTGCTATCTTCAAATATTCATACCACCATATTCCCAAAGAGAAATGACCCAGAACCCTATAAGTTACCCTTTGCTCCAGTGAATAAATTCCCACCCACTCTCAAAGAACTCCAGTGATACATACTCATGGACACCACATACACACAGACATAAAAGTAGGAAGGGGACTCTGAAAAGAGTGCCAATGGGAGAGGGAGAGAATGAGAGGTGAAAATGACTGAGATTCATTATATAAATCAAACTGTCAAACAGTAAAAAAGCAAAAAAAAAAAACAAAACAGAATAATGCTTCATTACTAAGAATTATTTTCACTGATTCATGTACACACTCACAAAAAGCCTAAGCTTCAAAAGGGTTAACAAAATTCCTAAATGAATTACCTATAGTAATAATAATTTTACTGGTATCGGTTTCTATCCTCTAAATTCATTACCAACAGTTGAGGTTATTCAGTGAATTCTGGGACAGACAAACCTCATAAAAGTCACAGAAAAAAATATTCAACTATTATAAAAATACATTATTTTGAATTATGCAACCCTAGTCATTTTCATTTTTAGGACGAATAACAATCAACTCTGTGTTTTGATGAATCACCAAGTCAAAAAAGACCATCCTGCAAAGGGAGTTAATGGTATTCATCATGAGTGTCCCTTTTGTGAAGCATAATTTCTCAATTTAAAAGAGGCACAAAAACCTGGCATAGGACAGATGTTAAATAAAATAAGATTAAGATAAAAAGAACTTGAGGAAGGTAGGGCAACACTCACGAGGCTCACCCTTCCCTGGAGATCTGGTGAGGAGAGACATTTTCTCCCGGTGTAGCCACTCTTAAGTTTGGTGCTCATGTTAATTTTAGGTGCCATAAAGAATCCTAGTTAAAATCATTGGTACCCCAGCCCAGGACTGGAAAGTAAAAGAGGGACTAGCTGAGAAGAGAAAGGTGGTCAGAGGGAGTGGCAGGAGAATAAGAAAGGGTAATGGGGGAGTAACTGTGACTGAAATATATTAATACATGTATGAAAATGTAACAACGAAATAACTATATATCACGCTAATCAGCAACTTTCGAAACTGTGCCCATTAAAAAATTATTTTGAGCCGGGCGGTGGTGGCGCACGCCTTTAATCCCAGCACTTGGGAGGCAGAGCCAGGCGGATCTCTGTGAGTTCGAGGCCGGCCTGGGCTACCAAGTGAGTTCCAGGAAAGGCGCAAAGCTACACAGAGAAACCCTGTCTCGAAAAACAAAACAAAAAAAAAAAAAAAAAAAAATTATTTTGTTGCTAGCTGTAGCGGCACACGCCTTTAATCCCAGCATTTTAGGAGGCAGAGCCAGGCGGATATCGGAGTTCAAGGACAGCCTGGTCTACAGAGTGATTTCCAGGATAGCCAAAGCTAATACACAGAGAAACCCTGTGTCGAAAAACCACACACACACATACACACAGAGGAACAGTGTGTCTACTACAATTATAACTTCCTCATTTCCTCAGATGATAAAAGCCCGAATTGGGAGCTTCCAAATTAAGCACTTTCATTTACTTCTGTTTTGTTCAGTCTCGGTGGTAATTTTTAAGTTTTTTTCCAAGTTAAAAAAAAATCATTAGTGTTAGTACTCTATGTAAAATGCAACCAGAGAAGCTAAATTACAGCTTAGTTCACTGAAACCTTGACCAGCACAAGTGAAATTGTGTTTCACCAAGTTTCTTATTTCTGGTCCTAGAGACTGAACCCAGGACCTTGCTCATGTTAAGCTATACACACAGAACCACATCCCCAGTCCATGCCTACATTTATTTATGTGTATGTATACTGAGGACACCTGACCTTCCGTGTCAGTGCTCCCAGTTCTCTGCCTCCACGTGATCAGGTATCAAACTCAGATTGTCAGGCTTAGTAGCCTTTTTTACCGGCTGAATCATCTCCTCAGCCCCTCAGTCCTACTTTTTGAAACTGTTTAGGTTTGGGGGAGAAGCGGCATCAGGTCACATCATATTATTTCACCAAGTAAGATACTGGCGTGGTGGTGCTCACCTTTAATCCCAGCACTAGGGATTAAAGGTGATCTGAGTTCCAGACCAGCCTCAACTACGTGGTGAGTCTCTGAGAGGGGGAAAGAAAAAAACAGCTGTTTTGTAATTTGTAATACCATTTTTGTAATTTGTAATACCATTTAGGTACTGTGTGCTGCCACTGCTTCTTGCTACAAGAACCCATTCCAGCTAAGACTGCAGCACTTCTAGCATCTTCCCGTCCTTCCCACTCCCCCGCCTACCGCCACCCACTACAAAATTCTGTCCCCGTCGCATTTTCACAACGTACCATTTAGAGGTGGGGTGTGGGGATCCGCTTTTCGGACTTTTGGTGACAGACAGACTACTCTGCCTGTGCAAAACAAACCCTCGTTATAATCTATCGAGTGAGATCAAAATCCGAGACCCAATTCGCTTCCGCTCACACCTCTCTGCTGATACAAAACTTCCCCGGGGCCCCCAAAGGACCCTACCTGTGCTTCGACCCCCATCTCCAGCCTGCATTATTTCCTGAGACGCGGAACCGGCCATCGCTCCCCTCCCCAGATGAAGACGCGGGAGCCGGGATGCCCACATCCCGCCCGGCACGCTGCAGGGCCTTAGGGTTCAGGCCGGGTCAGCGGGAGGCGCCGGAGCCGCAGCCCCGCTGCTGCGGGAGGCCGGGGAGCGACGGCGGAAGGGAGACGGACGGACGGACGGAAGGAGGGAGGCCGGCGCGGGGACCAGGCCCGGCTACCTGCGGGGTGGCAGCGCAGGCTGCCCGCGGTCGCCACGGCTGCACGCCCCTGCAGCCGTCCGAGGACCCCCGGCTCCTCACTCACTCTGACAGCCGGCACGCCGCGGCAGGTGACGCGCGGCCGCCCACCTCCGGCGCCCGCGTCCGCGAGCCTTCCAGCGGGTTCCGGGGGTGCGAGGAGCCGGGACCCACGAGGACGCGGTGAGCGGCGGCCGGCAGGGAGGGCGGGACGGAAGGACAGCCGTCCGCCCCCCGCAGGGGACGGGAGAGCGCGGCGAGGACGCGGGGGCCGTGGGGCATGCTCACGTACCTTCCCGCTGCGCGGCCGGGGTCCAGCCGAGCCCGCAGGTCGCCTCACATCCGGGTACCCGGGGACACTCAGCTGCTTCTGCCGCGGCCGTCGCCGCCCCGCGGCACAAACACCAAACTTCCGGCGGCGGCGGCGGCGGCGGCGGCGACGCCTCTGCCGTCAGATGGGAGTTACCTGCGGCCGTCGTGGGTGCGCTTGCGCAGCGCTTCTCTTGAGCGCAAACCCGCTCGGCTGACGTGCCCAGAAGACGAAGATGGCCGCTGCGCTCCCTGCGTGTCACGCAGATTTCACCCGGGCCGAGACAGCCGGGCGTCGGGGAAAGGCGAGCTGGAGTCCACACTCAGCGCAGGCGCGGTGGGAGGCCTAGCGTGCGCGCCTCCGGGGGTGGGCGCCTCAGGGGGAGGTGGCAGCGCCCCCTGTCGGTTACGGCTTGTGCTTGCCATCGTCTCCGGCCGGACAGCCCTCTAGGGCCTGTGAGAGGGCACCGAGGGCGAAAGAGCTTGCAGCCAGATAATGCACCTGAGATGGATCCCTGTGAGCTGTCTTCTGACTGCCGCATGCCGGCCATGGCGTATGCACCCACACATACGCAAATGAGAACTATAGTAAATTTGTAAAACCCATTTAAAATAAACTCACCCAGGCCCCACAGGGTGAATGAAGGTTTGCTACAGGTTCCCATCATTATCCTTTGATCTTTAACAGGGGCCACTAATGTAAAGAAAAGGGGTGGGATTAAATGACCATTCTTACCCAAAACTACACCAGAGCACAGGATTCACCCTTTCTTTACCAATGTTCTTATGCCTGAGAGCTAAGAGCCTAAAATGTAGAGTTTCCACTAAGTTTATTCAAGCTGATATTCAGACAGGCTGTGGCTTTTAGAAATGGCCAAAGAAAGATCCAAAAGTAGTTGTTTTGAGTTTTTGAGACCGTTTTATGTAAGCCAGGCCTCTCATTTTTTGTGTAGTTTAGAATGACCTTGAATTCCTGATCCTCCTGTCTCTACCTCCCAAGTTCTGAGCCTCCATGCCCAGTCTCCCAATTCATGCTTTAATGGCATATAGGAAATGGCTCATGTTACGATTTAAAAACGATGGGAAGAGCCGGGTGGTGGTGGCGCACGCCTTTACTCCGAGCACTCAGGAGGCAGAGCCAGGTGGATCTTTGTGAGTTCGAGGCCAGCCTGGTCTACAGAGCAAGATCCAGGACAGGCACCAAAACTACACAGAGAAACCCTGTCTCGGAAAAAAGAAAAAAAAAAAAAAAAAAAAAACTATGGGAAGGATTTACACCATACAACAGGGCTGACATGGGAGATTTATTGGAAGAGGAGAGAGAAGGGGGCAGAGACCAGATCCCATTTCAGAAGAGAAAGAGACCCGAGAGGTGGGCAAGGCCCACCTTTTATACGGGAATGCCGCAGCAAATGCACACAGGGGTGCTCTTAGTGGCTGCAGCTGAGTACTCAAGGGCAGGCCCATGCAGATGCCCGAATGCTAACAGCTCAACTAGTGTTTTTCTTCACGTTAAGATTATCGAAGAACTAGTGAGGTTTATTTTTAGTAGGGTGATTCAGTTTATCTTCACCAAGTTCACACACACACACAAACATTCTTACAAAATAGACCTTCTAAGTAAGTTTTAGTTTTAGATAAGAGCATAAAAACCCACATCAGACCATATGAAATCATATGTACCTATTTTTGATAAAGAAGTTATTTAAACCAGGAATTATTTTGATGAACCAGACTGCTTCCATCTTAGGCTAAAAAGCCTTCTGTATAGTAAAGACAAACTAGGCTCATTCCTGTTTAGATTCAACCTCTGTTTCTCAAGGATTGGCTTTGCTCCACTTGTGACCTTAACTACAAATGATTCTATACCGCCTGTTCCAGGAATGACAATCATGTCTGTTTCAAAAAGTTATTTATACCCATTTTGCAACCCTACCTCTGTTTCAAACAGTTGTTGTGACTGCCTATTGTTATGACCACTATGGTAGTTTGAGAGAAAATGGCCCCCATAGGGAGTGGCACTATTGAGAGGTGTGGCTTGTGGGAGTAGGTGTGACCTTGTTGGGGGAAGTGTGTCACTGTGGGGATGGGCTTTGAGGTCTCCTATACTCAAGCTGTGCCCAGTGTCACACACAGTTGCTTCTGCTGCCTGTGGATCAAGATGTAGAACTCTCAGCTTCTTCTCCAATACCATGTCTGCCTGCACACAACATGCCATGATGATAATAAACTAAACTTCTGAAACTGTAGGTTTTCTTTTATAGGAGTTGCCATGGTGCCAGGAGGCGGTGGTGCACGCCTTTAATCCCAGCACTCAGGAGGCAGAACCAGGCAGATCTCTGTGAGTTCGAGGCCAGCCTGGTCTACAGAGCGAGATCCAGGACTGGCACCAAAACTACATGGAAAAACCCTGTCTCAAAAAACAAAACAAACAAACAAACAAAAAAAGAGTTACCATAGTCATGTGTCTCTTCACAGCAATAGAAACCCGAAGACGCCGGCGGTGGTGGTGCATGCCTTTAATCCCAGCACTCAGGAGGCAGAGGCAGGTGGATCTTTGTGAGTTCGAGGCCAGCCTGGTCTACAGAGGGAGATCCAGGAAAGGTGCAAAGCTACATGGAGAAACCCTGTCTCGAAAAACCAAAAAAAAAAAAAAAAGAAACCCGAAGACATTACCTTATGACAACCTTTAATTACGTCTTTGTTTCAGGAGGTCGTTATGACTAACTTGTTATGCTTCTGCTCTGCTTCTGTAACACTGCCTATTTTGCCTGCCAAATCCCGGATTTGGAAACCCCCTACTCCTGAGCTATAAAAACTTTGTCTTCGGGACTGAAGAGATGGTTAAGAGTGCTGCCTACTCTTCCAGAGGTCCTGAGTTCAATTCCCAGCAACCACATGGTGGCTCTCAACCATCTGTAATGAGATCTGGTGCCCTCTTCTGGCATGCCAGCAGAACACTCTATATGTGATAAATAAATCTTAAAAACAAACTAAAAAAAAATTTTGTCTTCCTCATATCCAGTGCTGACCTCTTGAACCCCACCTTAGTGGGAGGCAGCACATGTACACAAATTTAAAAAGCTTGCTTTAATTAATTTTGCCATGATGATTTTGGTTGGTGGTCTTTCTCTTTGGATCTTTGTGATTAACAATATATATAGCATGGGGATATAATCCTAGAACTCAGAGGCTGAAACAGGAAGATCATGAGCTCTAGGCAAGGCTGACCTGGGCTACAGAGAGAGATCTTGTCATGTTCTCCCAAAAAGTAATTTAAAGTATAATTAATAATCTGTTCATTGTAGATGCCCATCTTTAAAAGTATATATAGCCAGTTACTTAAATGTGCAATGAAAAACAAAATGTTTTGGTCTACTTCCTTATAAGGTCCCAACAGCAAACCAAAATATGATTCCACCAAAGTTCATCCTGGAAAACCATGAGTTTATTGAGATTACTCATAGAGCATGAATGAGGGGTTATTCACAGCAGCTGCACTGTAAAGAATTGACCCAACACGGATGATAGCTTTCCCATACCCTCACAGATGGAGTCCCCACTTCAGTTATTCTTCCTTGCTTATATACTCTAGCACCTCCAGAGACACCCTGTCCCCCCATACAACCACATGCAGTTGCCTGGGAAGAGCTACTGAACTCTGATGAGGGCCCCACCCCTTCCTTTACAAGGGAGTATAACAAGCCCAGTGAAGGGCGAGAAACTCTTGCAAGCAGGCACAGTTCATCTGTTGAAGATGGTGGCTATTTTGCCCAAAGGATTGTACTGTACAACATTTGGGGGAAAATAACTTTTTCTGGCATTATTGTTTATAATTTGAAAAGTGTTTCCCACTTCTGAGTCAATACCAGAGGTCTTTATAGTTTAACTAAACCTCAATTATTCTGTAATATCACATATGACATATTTTATTTTGCCTTTTGCCAATGGTTTTCTTCTGGAGTTATCTATCAATGAACTTTGGAACTTGACTCAGTTAATCTGGTTATCCACTAAAAACTCATGATGGTCCTTGACTGAATTTTTAGTCTCCTCCAACACAGAATAAAGAATTCAGGCTTTGCAAATAATGGTGAATGAGAAGATTAATATTGAACTGATACAAGAGTATAAGCCACGCATGAATGGGGGGCGGGTCTTAGATCAGGGACCCGAGACTAGGAAAGAAAACATTTTCTTACATAACTGCTGTATAGCCAGGCAGTGGTGCTGCACATCTTTAATCCCAGCACTCAGGCGGCAGAGGCAGGAGGATCTCTTTGAGTTCAAGGCCAGCCTGGTCTACAGAGTGAGTTCCAGGACAGCCAGGGCTACACAATGAGACCCTATCTTGCAAAAAAAAAAAAAAAAAAAAAGTAAATAAATAAATCTCCTGTATAGAAAGACATTCGCCTTAGGAAGAAAAACAAAGAAGAGCTGGACTGTAACCCAGCTATACATCACTTGCCTGGCATCCTTAAGGCCTAAATTTGGTTCTCCAGTTTAGGGCATGGGGGTTGGCTCATCAGGTGTGAGGACTCAAGCTTATCATCTCAGCCTTCAGGAGGCAAGAATGAGGCAAAGGCAAGAGGATCAAGGCAAGATCCACAAGCCAGAGCTACATATCAAGAGTTGTTCTCAAAACAAAGGGGTGGGAAGGATTTCTCAACTGATGAAGGCTCATTGAAGCTTATCCACCTGAATTGGATCTCCAGAAGTCACATTAAGGTGGGATTAGTGAACTGACTCCACAAAGTTGTTTTCTAACTAACCTCTGTATACGCTCCATAGCACAAGTGCCCACACACATATGTGTACACACAAGTGCACAATAATAATAAAATTTTTAGTGGTTTGAAACAAACAACAAAAATGTGCCAGGAAGCTGTCTTGCAAGTAAATGCAGGAGCTTCCTACAAAGCCTGACACCTGAATTTGATCCCTATAACCCATGAGGTAGAAAGAGAGAAACACTCCAGCAGTTTGTCCTGCTCTCCATGCTTGTGCCCTAGCACTCCCTGTTGTGTAACACTTTCCTTTGAGATAGAAACATTCCATCCTGGAGGAAGCTCCTCAAGCAAGAAAGTAAACAACTCAAAATAACTTCAGGAAGTCCCTGAAACTGAGTAGATTCACTAGGCCCCTCCCTGCCAGAATAAGCAATAAAAGCAGAGAGTCCCTCTCAGAAGAGCAGAGAGCCAAGCTGCAAAGAAGACTCAGACTAGACCAGGTGCCTGGAAGAAGTGGAAACCAGCAGAGTTGCCTGGAAGAGGTTTGGTCCAAATGAAGCATGTGAACACTCTCCAACCTGTTGAGCTGCCTTCAGGCTGTGCAGTGTACTCTAGGTTCCTAGCTTTGTGAGTTGTCACCAATGTTAGTTTCTGCTGCTGCAGCAGCCTGCCTCTGCCACTGAAGCAGTTATATCATCACCTGTTGCTAGGTTCCTTTCCACTATCAGCAATGTGACATGTATGCCCCTAAAAGTGTCCTCCAAGCACAGTTCACTGCTTTGGGATAACCCCTCTCTATGCATGAATATGTTTTATTACCATTGGTTAATAAAAAAGCTGCTTTTACCTATAGCAAGGCAGGTTAGAGCCAGGCGAGAAATCTAAGCAGAGATACAGGGAGAAAGGGCAGAGTCAGGAGAAACACCAGCAGCCCCTGAAGGAGCAAAATGCCAGAGCTCTGGTAAGCCATGGGCCATGTGGCAATACAATCATCAAAGAAATGGGTTAATGTAAATGTAAGAGCTAGTTAGTAATAAGCCTGAAGCATCAGCCAAACACTTATAATTAATATAAGCCTCTGAGTGATTATTTGAAAACAGCTACAGGATGGGACATTTAGTCTCGAATATTATTAAAGGACCAGCCTTAATAACATTCTTCCCAGGGGCCCAGAAGAGAAGCTGTGAATGGCGAGAATTATTTTCAGGGAAAGAATTTAAGTACACCAAGATCTTTTGTCAGTCTACTTTATTCTTCTGGGATAAAAATCCTATCTATACAGCTTCATTTCTGTTCTCGTGCCTAGCTCCTTTCTTGCCTAACTTCTCTCTACCTTAATCTGCTGACCCCTCTAAGTTCTATCTTAATTCTCTCATCTTAATTATGCCCCATCTAGGTCCTTCTCATCTTGTTCTTACCCAGCTAGTACTTCCCATCTGGCCCTTCCTCATTTTCCATCTCGTCCTCAAGTTCTCTCTTCAAAATCCTCCTTATCCCTCTCAGTTCTCTGTCCTCAAGTTCTCTAGGGTATTCAGTTATAAACCCGAGCAATAGCAATCCTCTTGTATAATATTAGAGGGACCAGCCTTAATATTATACATCGCAGGAGCTCAAGAGAGAGAACTACTAATGGCAAGGACTATTTTTTTTGGAAATAGAATCTCAGCACACCGAGCTCTTAGTACAGTCATTTATTCTCCCAAATCTTCTTCTCCATCCTCCCGTGCCCTGGGAGTCCCAGTAGATATACACTTACAAGCCATAATCCCTTGGCAGTGCAAAGCCAGGCTTCCAGGGTCAAACGGAGGGGTGATACGAATCACATAGAGGGCAGTAATTGTTAATTATCATTTGCAACCCAAAAGGGAAGTGACCAATGGGGAAATGAATTAACTAAAGGCTAAATTTGGGTAATATCTAAAAGGAGGGATTTTTTTTTTTTTTTTGGTTTTTCAAGATAGGGTTTCTCTATAGCTTTGGAGCCTATCCTGGACTAGCTCTGTAGACCAGGCTGGCCTCGAACTCATAGAGATCCACCTGTCTCTGCCTCCTGAGTGCTGGGATTACAGGCGTGCGCCATTACTGCCTGGCTTAAAAGGAGGGCTCTTATGTGCTCAACTATAGTCTTAAACGTGATTGGTAGAAAATGTTAAGAATCTGTAAGTTGCTAGGTCAATGGGAGAAAATAAAACTGCCTTCTTTTTTCCTGTGGCTCCTATCTGTCCAAGCTATCTGCTGTTTTTCTGCAGGGTGGGGGAAGGTGTTGGGGAAGGTGTGCTCGGTTGCTAGGCAACCTGTGTACAGCTAGATGCCTCTGGTGATAGTTAAAGGAAGATCTGGAACTAGAGGAAAGATTTGGGAAAGGAGGTAGTTAAGCTTAATTGGCACATCTGCCAGGCCTTCTCAAACAGGTAGCCTGGATGCTTAAGTCTGTTCTTAGAGAGTACAGAGGTATCTCTGATAAGGTACTTTCCTCCATCTGGGGATGGACCTGGCCGGATGCTGCCAATGATGATAATTACAGGGAGGCTTGAACTGGGGTTCTGGCTGACCATAGCTGTCAGTGCAGAAGGTTATCTAAATATTCCTAGAAGTGGTTAGGTAAGGAGTTAGAGGTCTATAGTTAGTAAGGCTGCAAGAAAGGAGGGTCCAAGCTAAATTGGGTAAAGCTATTACTTAACATCCACCTGACCTAGGTGGTGTCTCCTTGTGGAATTTACCTTAAATCAGGAGACTAGCATGTGGACTGTCATTACTGTTAGTCCTTGAAAGTGGCTAAGGGAGATATCTGATTCCAGAGAAAGCCTTTCCTGAGGCTGTTCTCCAAATACCTTGCATGTGTATGTCCAGAGAGTGATCAGTCCACACTGTTAGCCCTTCTTAGGGAAAAGTCAATTGGGAAAACTATGAAGGCACACATGATTTTCATAACAGAATACAGCTGATATATAACAAGCCAAGTAACACCAAAAGCTCCCTGGAATTTGGCTTCCTCTGAATGAATTCCTTGATCCCTTCAGGTAGTGACTTTGCCATAACCAGCTGAGTTCTTATGATATATTCCTGTGGCCCTCAGCACAATCTTCCCCCTCCAGCCAGGTCACCAGGCTTGAACTCCTGCAGGGTCATAAAGGCAAGTAAGAATTTTCCTCAGGCAGTGACTGTCAGGCTTTCTTTTACAACCCAAAAAGGGAGTGGTTAAAGGAGAAGGTCAGCTGAGAGTTAATCATCAGTTAGTATATCAAGAAAAGGGGATTTATGTGCTCAGTCTACATCCTAGAAGTGGTTAGGTAAGAGGTTAGGGGTCTACAATGTTAGTAAGGATGTGTAAGAAAGGAGGGTCTCAGCTTAAATTGCACAAGAGATAAAAAGCTATCTGCCTGTCCTAGGAGACAGGCATTGTTTCCACAAGGGTGTTACCTTAGTTTAGGGGATCGTTTGGCCTTGGATGCTTGATAGGTATTTTAGATAAATATACTGTTAGGAGTTCTTGGAAGCACATAGCATACAAGAAAATCCTTGTAGGAACCAACTAATAAAATATCACCAAGACTTCAATATCACCATGGCTTGACCTTTGGAGAAGTCCTTGACTTTTCCAAGTAGTAGCTTTTGGTGACAGTAGTGGAGTTCCATTACGTTTTCCTGCAGCTTTGCAGGAGTTTGCAGTTTGCTATCCTCTCTTGCCTCCTCTTTCCTCTTCTGCTTCTCTCGTCTTTCTTGTTTTGTGTGCCTTGCCTTTTCCCTGTTTCCACCAGGCTTTTTTTTTTTTTGGGCCACCGACACAGAGACTTTTCTTATTAGTTTTGAATGCTCGGCCTAGTTTAGGCTCGTTTCTGGCTAGCTCTTTTAACTTAAATTAATCTGTTTCTCTTTATCTACCTATTGCCTTGGGGCTTTTTACTTTTTCTGTATATCTTACTTTTCACTGCTTCTCATGTCTGCTGACTGGCCGCTGCCTGGCTGGTCCAGGGCGTGTCCGCTCTTTCTCTTCATTATCTCCTTCTTTTGTTTCTGTTTCTCTCTCTTCTCTCTGGAGACTAGATTTCTCCTCTTTTTTATTCCATCTGTCCACCAGCCTCGCCTACTCTTTCTCTGCCTAACTATTGGCCATTCAGCTCTTGATTAGACCAATCAGGTGCCTTAGGCCGGTAAGATGAAATAAATACAACACATCTTTACATAATTAAACAAATGCAGCATAAACAAAAGTAACACACCTTACACAGTTAAAGTAATATTCTGTAGCAAAAACAAATGTAACACATCCTCACATAGTTAAAATAATATCCTACAACACCTGTTCTATCTGTCTGTCTGCATCTCTAATGTCCCCACTCTGAGATGGCCTTTCACTAGCTCACTCTCCACTGCCCCCAATAAACCTCTTGCACTAACTCTTCTGTGCATGTCATGTTCACTTAGTGACATACCTTGGCAGGGCCCACCAAAGGTACCCAGTTGGCCTTTCTTTTTATCCTTTCAACCTATGCTGGGGTGGGCTTTGGTGACATGGTTGTCTTTGTGTCATTTCTGTTCCTGTAAGTGACCCCTTGAAGGGACACTAGCCCTCTCAAACATGTGACTCTGACAGGCCTTGCCGTTCTCCCCATTCCCTCTGCCTTGCTAAAGACCATTATATGACATTCCTAAAGCCAGCCACCAAGGTCTATTCCCTTATTTGGTCACTTCCTCTTCCTTAGGCTGACTACCAAAGTCCAGCAATCAAAGGCCTCTTTGATTTAATTAGGTGGTTCACCTAATTAAAATGCCCAATTCAATTAAAAAACCTCATCCTAACATGGGATTTCTCCCTTTACCTTTATAAACTGCCATTTGCCTATGTGTCTCCTCTCTGTCCAGAGGCAATCCTTTGTCCCTCTGGGACAAATTATTAGGTACACAATATATCACCACAGTGAGGGGACCTTGAGGGTGGCATTGCTGGTGTTTGTCCCCAGTGCCTTGCCTGTGCTGTGCCCCATTGCTTGTTGCTCCACCACCACCCCAGCGTCACTTCCCCAGGCCAACCATATCTGTGTCCCCATTTGCAAAGCAGCAAATGCAACTTGAAAGTGTAGAATGCAGATTACAGAGACAGAAGAGTGTCCCTGGGGAGGCCAAGGATTCTTAAATAGGTA
This sequence comes from Peromyscus eremicus, assembly GCF_949786415.1. Lineage (NCBI taxonomy): Eukaryota > Metazoa > Chordata > Mammalia > Rodentia > Cricetidae > Peromyscus > Peromyscus eremicus. The sequence goes on from NC_081435.1 coordinate 1,126,562, forward strand.
GATGAAGGGGCTGGGTGTTCAATAGATGGACTAGAGGGGAGACAGGCCCTGTTCCTCACATTTAGGTCATTCTTAGAGCAGTAACAATGTACAACTGCCACTAACAAACACTTCCCAGGGTAGGAGAAACTTCCCGGAGACAAGGTAGCTGCATTAAGTGGTCTCTGAAAAGCAGGGCATGGTGCTCAGTGATACGAGCATTCAGGAAGTTGAGGTGGCACTGCTGTGAATCCGAGGCCAGCCTGGGCTACATAGTGAGACCTGTCTCGGTGGGGCCTCCAAGTCCAGAGCCTTTGAGTTTCAGTAGTCCACCGAGCTTCTCTATCCTCACTAACTACCGCTGTCTAGAGGGGGGTGCTGAGGACCTAGTGCCTGTCAGAGTCAGGTATGGATACAGCCCAGTCTTCCATGCTAAGTGTGAGAGCTCTATCTTGATCCACAGGGCCAGGTCTCTAAGGCCTAGTGCCATGTATAGGGCATTGCCTCAGCCCTACCCTCCTTTCTGAACCTGAGGAATCTCTGACTCCAAAGAACCTCTGCCTATCTGACCTCTGCTCTACTCTCCGGTATTGGGTGGGCCGCAGGTCTGGAAGCAGGCTAGGATGAATGCAAATGAGTTTCCTATCAGGACCCACATTGGGATTATAATAATCCAGATGGCTCTCTAGCCAGGGATTAGTTTACAACCTGCCTCCTGGTGGGCCTCTGTAAAGCTGCCCTAAAACCAGAAAACTATAAAAAGCTAAAACAAAACAAAACAACAACAAAAACCCATAATTTAAAATATGGAATAAAATCCATCTCATGTCTCCCAGAGCTTCCGGACATCAGGGCTAACCTAAGCATCTGGAGAGAGGGTCCCTGACCTTGCAGGCAGAAGTCTCAGCTGTGGTATTTAAGGTACCATGGGAGAGATGAGAAAGCCCATGAACAGAATTGCCAAGTGCTGGCACATGCTATCCATGCGGCTGTATAGAGGCCTCTAGGTCCCTGTTTTAAATGTATGGCAGAAAAGGCCATGCGGACTAGTGCATACCCTGCCTTACTTAGGCCACCAATTGAGCCTTCGAAATGCCACCTAGAGAGATAATTGGCCAGCTGACTGCCCCTGTGCACCCAGTGGCATGGGGACATCAAACAAAGACCTCCAGCAGATCTCCTAGGCCTGGCCACAGGATCACAGGGAACCCAGGATGCAGCATGGGGCGATCCATTTCCTTCCTTGGGACACTGAGCCACTTACTCAGTCCTGAGGGAGTTTTGGGGTCCCACCTCTCCTTCTCATTTCCCTATTGTTGGGGTAGGGGGACTGCCTTACCCATGTCACCAGACTTAATTTTACTTTCAGGGGTACCTAATGGGAAGAGATTGCCTAGCTAAGGTAGGAGCTTTCATTTCATTTGCTTCCCCCATTTGCCTCACTCCAGACCTGTCAGAAGTACATCTTCTCCCCATGCACAGTGACACAGACAGGGCCCTGCTCTCTCTCAAGTTGCAGAGGACACCAGGGCCCACTGCCTTGTCACCAATTCCAGAAGAATGAGGTTTCACCCCACAAGCTCTTCCTTCCTGGTTCCCTCTTCTAATTAACTACTCAGCTAATTGTTACAGGATCACCATAGAGCTGGAGGCCAAGAACCATCAAACATATCCAGGCACTAAGGGGGGAGGCATTTAATTGTTCATGAATATTAATCAAGGATTATAGGTTTATCTTGACATTACAGAAACCATCTTGAGTGGTAACTATTACAATTACCCCTGAGTCACCCTGGTCAGTTTTCCCAGCATTAAATAGACAAAATCATGAGAGAGGTGTGTGAAGCTTTATGACCAGAGCTTGGCCTAAGAATGTGCCTGATTCTGATCTGATATTAGCTTGAGATAAACCAAGTATAGTCTGACTTGGGTGAAATCACTTTTTAGGGGAGGGGAAGGTTTGAGATAGTCTACTCATATGATAGATGACGGCCTCAAACTTGCACCACCGTGCCTAGCTCTGAAATAACTTTTGCCCTATTGTATAACCCACCTGTCTTCTAACCCAAATCCCAAGGACCTATGTGGTTTTCTTGATGCCCAGGCCCATGCATTTGTTGTGAGTCACCCATGAACTGCACACTGCAATCCCCATTTGCCTGCTCCCTCCTTTGGTCTCACAGGCCCTTGGGACCAGTTCCCATACACTGGGACAGGGCTGTTTTGTGGGGGGAAAAAAAGCATAGTACTGGAGATAATGGATGCTGAAACTATTTTTTTGCTTTCTGACACTACATTCTCCTGAGTGCAGTAAATAAGTAAATAAATAATTATAAGAATCAAACAAATATGATAATAAACTAGTATTATCCAAACTTCTTGTGATTGTGGAAATTATCCGCCCTGTAATCAGAGACCTATAGATGCTGAGTAGTTACAATGCGGTTATTGCAAATAAGGAGTTGAATTGCTTTATTTAACTTCAACTGAAATATCCACATACAATTTTTTTTAAATTATCGAAGTACTTACTATATAATGAAGTGTTTATTTAAAACTCTGTCCTGAGAATGGTTTTCCTAATTTTAAGAAGCTGCTCAGTAGCTCTGGGGTTATTACAATTCATGTCCCCAAAGGAAAACCATTCTGTCCAAAGATCTGATTGGCTCAGCTCAGTTGTCAAACCAACTAGGGACAACTTGCGGGACTGAGTTCTCTGCTTCCAACATGCGGGTCCCAAGGATCAAACTTAAGTCTTGGAGAGCTTCTCTCAGAACTTCTCTTCCTTCCCAGTGTGAAAGCTTCAGGCCATCATAAACGTTTGTTGAATCCTCCTGCAGATGTCTGCCGCCAGCCTCACGCGCTCAGAAGGCGCAAAGGACTCCTCCCGTCACTAGGGGCCGCTGTCGTTCTCCCGGCGGCCGGAAGACAGCGCGGCTTCCGCGTTTTCGCCGCGCATCCGCAGGCCTCCGCGCGCTCTTCCGGCCATTCATACGTCTACTCTGTGAGTCCTGGGGTCCTGAATTCCGTGTCCAGTCGGGCCAGAAGGAGGCTGAGCCGCTAGGATGAAGCTCGTGAGGTGAGAGGGTCCCTAGGCGCGGCAAGGGCGGCGGGGACAGGCCTCGGGCGGGCTCGGGAAGCCGGGCCTCCACGCCCGCGGGGAGGCGGGAAAGCCGCGTGCGCGCGGCCTGCTAACGGCCTCCGGCGCCCCGGCCCGCCGCGCCCTGCTCCTTCCCGCCGGAGCTCGGGCTGGGGGACGCCGCGCTGCGGCCCCGCGTGGCTTCCCGGAATGGAGGGGCCGAACTGCCTCTGCCCACTACGAATCCCGCGGCTTAAACGGAACAGTGGCCGGTTTTCCTTGCGAGTCGGGCTACTTGCACCTATGAGAACTCAAAACTAGCATGCTTTTATCCGCAAATAACGACGCCGATTTGCCAGACGTTTTAGATTAAGTTCTCCTTTACTTTTGACCGGTTATCTGAACTATGTAACTCGTTAATGTAGGCTTTCGATTCACGAAAGATAATGTCCCGGGATGAGGCAGAAGTTAACAAGTTAATTTCTCCCGATTGCACTGATTGTGTCGGTTAGTGGAGCCTGGTTTGCTGGTATGATTACTTCCAAACTAAATAGACTCGAGGCCGAGCCTGGAACAGGGTATAATACCTAAGCCAGTTATTAGAAATATTGAGTTTCTTGTTGAGTCAAGAACTGTTTTAGTTGACTAGACTGCCATTGGGCACCTCTTGGAGTAGTTGTACACAATTCATGAAATTTTTTTTTTTTTTTTTTTGGGTGGTGGTGGGTTTCTTTGCGTAACTTCTCTGGCTGTCCTGGAACTCGCTTTGTAGGCCAGGATGGCCTCGAACTCACAGAGATCCACCTGCCTCTTCCTTCCTAGTACTGGGATAAAGTATACTGTTGCTGTTTCCATGCTGCCTAATGTGAACTATAATGTATTTGGAGTAACTTACGTTTTTCTCATTTAAAGATTGAGTTACAATAAATCTGCTTTTGGGTGATGGTGCTGGGAGTTTACCTAGACCTGCAGCCATCATCCTAGGCAAGTGCTCACTCTGTTACTGATGTGATTTTTTTTTTTTTCCGCTTTGAGACAGGGTTTCTCTGGGTAGCCTCAGCTGCCCTGGAACTTGCTGTGTAGACCAGGCTGGCCTCGAGCTCGAGATCCACCTGCCTCTGCCTTCCAAGTGCTAGGATTAGAGGTGTGCACCATCACCTCCCGCTGATGTGCTTTTTTTTTTTTTTTTTTTTTTTTTTTTAATGACTGAGTCCTATTTTTTGTAGTGCACAATAGAGAAATTTTTTCTTAGAGGAGAATATATTTTGCCTCATGAAAATGGTTTAGTTTGCATTTTCAGTGGGCTTTCTTATTTGTGCGTCAGTTAATGGGACTGTGATGGGTCTTTATCCTGTTACCACCTTGCCCAAACCCAGGCAGTGAGCCTTCCTGGCTACTTTTCTCTTAATTGGTCTGTCATCTAATAAATTGCTAATTTTCTTATTTTTACAAATGAAGATACCTGTCACTGTCCATTTCTCTTTGGTTTTCTGGTTAACTAGTGAGAATTTAGATACTGAAGGACTCCATGTACCTGACTGTTCTGATGTCCCACTTGTATTAAAAAGAATTCGAGCCTGGCAATGGTGGCGCACACCCTTAATCCCAGCACTCAGGAGGCAGAGGCAGGTAGATCTCTTGAGTTCCAGGCCAGCCTGGTCTACGGAGCTAGTTCCAGGACAGCCAAGGCTACACAGAGAAACCCTGTCTTGGAGAGAGAGAGAGAGAGAGAGAGAGAGAATGAATATGAATGAGAATTCGAAGCCAGGTGTGATGGTACACACTGTGAATCCCAGCATTCCAGAGGCAGAGGCAGAGGCAGGGGGATCTCTAAGATAATTCACAAAATGAAGGATTCACTGGAAAATTGAGGCAGAATGTCACCAAGTTGTACTAGAAGTCACTCCAGGCTGACTTCAGACTTGCAATCATCCTGCCTCAGTCTCCTAAGTAACTGAGATTACAAGTCTGTGCCTAGATATCTTTTTTTTTTTAAGATTTATTTATTTATTTATTAGGTATACAACATTTTGCCTCCATGTAACCTTGCACACCAGAAGAGGGCACCAGATCTCATTATAGATGGCTGTGAGCCACCATGTGGGTGCCAGGAATTGATCTCAGGATCTCTGGAAGAGCAGTCAGTGCTCTTAACCTCTGAGCCATCTCTCCAGCCCCATGCCTAGATATCTTAAGGGAATTCTTTAGCAGAATATTATCTCCACAACAGGACTCTGTTTTCCCACACCCCCTTCTTTCTGAAATAGTTTGTTTCTTGAGTGCTGGGATTAAAGATCTTTGCTCTCGGGGTTGGGGATTTAGCTCAGTGGTAGAGTGCTTGCCTAGCAAGCGCAAGGCCCTGGGTTCAGTCCTCAGCTCCAGTTTAAAAAAAAAAAAAAAAAAAACTTTGCTCCCATGCTTGACGAAATAATTTTTTTAAGGTTAGATTTCCTTTAGTTGCTGAAACATTGAGCCTGTGCTCAGTATTTGTTATAATCCAGTGTTACCTATAGAAAGGCCTTGCTACTCGCCTTCATAGTAGAATGGTAGGGAGAATGGGCTAGGTACTTGTGCAGTTTAATGTAGTGGACACTGCAGTAGTTTACGAAGGCTATTGTAGAAAAAGAAGATAGACTAGAAAATTTGAATATAAAGTGTTGTTAGATGATAGTGTAGAATTGTCATTCCGTGACCATTTGGCTAAAGTAAAGCATGGGTGATGCTGTAGAGTTACTTTACTGCATGTAATTGTGAAGTGAATGATAGACTAGAAAGTCTAAACATGAAGTGTCTGCTCGGTGCGCTGTCCAGTTGTAGTGTGAAGTTGTGGTGTTAGGGTCCTTACTAATGCCAGCACCTTACTTTCAGATGACAAGGTGAAAGTGTAAATACTGAAGAGAAAGAAAGGGAGAAATGGCAACATTTTAATAGTTTGTCACCCTTCAGTTTTCTTCCTTTGCAGTATATCATGATAAAAAGAAATTAGGGCAGAAGAAGAGTAGATGAAATGAAGGACAGACTGCCGTCCAACGGGAGAATTATAAAGGCAGATTTGTTCCTTAGAACAGACAAGAAAGAGAAGAATTCCTGGTAGGTTACATTACATTTCTAAATATGTAAAAGTAAAAGAAGAGAATGTTTTTGCAGTCCTGGTGTGGGAAAGATCAACTTAAAGCCTGAGCTCCAAAAGGGTCCTAACAGAATCAAATGGACAGAAAAAAGCCAGGGGGCTGGAGAGATGACTCAGGTTAAGAGCACTGGTTGCTCTTCCAGAGGATCTAGGTTCAGTTCCTAGGACCCACAGCTGTCTAACTGCAGTGCCAGGGAATCTGATGACCTCTTTTGGCATCTGTGGGCACCCGGGACACACGTGTTGCACATGTACATCCAACAGGCAAAACACTCATACTCAGAAAATAAAAAATATAGACTTTCTCTGTTTGTTTTTTGAGACAGGTTTTCTCTGTGTAGCCTTGGCTGTCCTGGAACTCTTTGTAGACCATTCTGGCCTCAAACTCACAGAGATCCACCTGCCTCTGCCTCCCGAGTGCTGGGACTAAAGGCATGTGCCGCCGCTGCCACCCAGCTTAAATAACATTTTTTTTTTTTTTTTTTTTTTTTGGTTTTTTGAGACAGGGTTTCTCTGTGTAGCTTTGCGCCTTTCCTGGGACTCACTTGGTAGTCCAGGCTGGCCTCGAACTCACAGAGATCCGCCTGGCTCTGCCTCCCGAGTGCTGGGATTAAAGGCATGCGCCACCACCGCCCGGCTTAACTAACATTTTTTAAGGAAAAGAAAAAGCCAGGTGTGGTGGCATGCACTTGGAGTTTGTAGTCAAATGAGTGATGGACTGATAAAAAAGAAAAACTCAAACTGATGGAGAGTGCGTAATGATGCATAAGCAATTCTTAAGAAATACAGATTTTTGTATATTCACGAAAGATACCAAATCCCCGGCAAATTGCCACTATCTCTTCTTCCTCCTTTCTGTTTTATTATCATTATTGTAAAGACTTTATACCACATGTTGGTCTGATGTCTGTGGAGGCCAGAAGAAAGCATTGGGTTCCCTGGAGCTAGGGTAGTTACAGATAGTTTTGAGCTGGCATGTGGGTCTTCTGGAGTAAGCAGCTAATGCTCTTGACCAATTGACCAACTGCAGAACCATGTCTCTAGGGCCCGGCCCCCCCCCCCCCCCCCCCCCCCCCGCTTTTTTTTTTTTAAAGAGTCTCATTTCTCATTTGGCCAGGCTCATTTCAAACTCTGTACAGCTAAGCCCTGAATTCCTGTTCCTTCTGCCCCCACTCCTCAAGTGCTAGGATTACAAGCATGCATCTTTCCTAGCTTTGCTCATTAGGAAATACGTTATTACTTTTAGTGTGTGTTCATGCACACAATAGATGCACATGTACGTTATAAGACAACTTTTGGGAGTTTGTTTTGCCTCCCACCAGGGTTCCAGGGATTAAAACTCAGGTCTTCAGCCTGAACAAACAGCAAGTGCTTTTTGCCTGCTGAGCCATCCTGCCAGCCCTGCTTAGTATTTTAATTAATTAATTTTGTTGTTGATGATTGTTTTTGAGGCAGGGTCTCCATATATAGTCTTGGCTGGCTTGGAGCTTGTTGTATAGACCAGGCTGGCCTTGAACTCACTGATATCCACCAACCTCTGCCTCCCTGGTGTTGGTATTAAAGGGTACCACCATGCTTGGTTCAATTTTTTCAATTTTTTTTTTTTAAGATTACAATTATTATCATTGGTGGTGGCACACGCCTTTAATCCTAGCGCTTGGGAGGCAAAGGCAGGCAGATCTCTGTGAGTTCCAGGACAACCAAGGCTACACAGAGAAAACCTGTTTAGGGGGAAAAAAAGGTTACAATTATTTATTTGTGTGTTGGGGGGGGGGGGGTTGGCATCACTATGTGTGTACAAAGGTCAAAGGACCCTAGGGGGAGTTGATTCTCTCCATTTTGGTTCCACAGATCAAACTTGGATCCTTAGTCTTGGCAGAATGTGTTTTACCCTCTGAGCCATCTTGCTATTGTCTCCCCCCCCCCCAACACTCACTTTTTTTTTTGCATAGATAGAAAATTGGAAGATTGTTGGTATTGGCGAGTGCTTGCATAAATGAGTTTGTAATAACAAAAAGTTGAAAACATTCAGTGGGATACTTGGCATCTCCATTTAGTGGACTTGGACATAGCTCTTGGAATATTTATTTTTAAGGAATCATCTCCAGTGTAAACTGCTATGTAAGCTCTAAGTGTTACAGACACTTAGACACTTGAAGAATGGCCTACTTTATTTGAAGTTGGATCTTACATATGTGCTTAGAGGTTAGAAGAATAACCCTTTTCACTAAGAATGCAGGAAGAGAAAAGAGAGGTTCTTTATTTCTACCATGTAATCTTATGCTACTGATGATGATTCTTATTTTCTTCTTGTGGCTTAAAATTAGTCTAGGGTCTTTTTGTTGTTTGTTGAAACAGTGTCTCACTTGCTATGTAGACCAGGATTGCCTCCAGTTCACAGAGGCTCATCTGCCTTTGCCTCCCAAGTGCTGGAATTAAAAGTGTCCCACCCACTTGATACTACTCCAGGATCTTGATTGTCTTCATTTGTAATAGTTTCCAGTATTTTCTAGTCCAAAGCTCAGGACAGTTATGAATGTGGCCCAACACAAAATCACAAACTCAAACATTGTAGATGACATTATTGTGTCAAATAAACATTTGAATACTCTTAAAGTCCATGGGCTGTAGGTTGGACACCCCATAGAATATGTTGCCTAAGATGGTTCTTCACCCAATGTGGTCCCAAGAAGGTGGGCACACCTATAGTAGACAGATGCCAAATGACAGTTTATTACTTTGTTCTTTTATAAGTTTGAGAGTTTAGTTCAGGAAAAGTTAAACACACTGTACATTATTAATACAAATTGTTAAGATTTTATGTGTATGAGTGTTTTATCTGCATGTGTGCGCACCACAGCTTGCCAGATCCCCTAGGACTTGAGATACAGATGGTTGTGAGCTTTCATGTGGGTTCTGCGACTCAAACTGGGTCCTCTACAAGAGTAACAAGTGTTCTTAACTGCTGGGTCAAATGTCCAGACCCCATAGGAATTGTTGTAGGAACATTTTGATGTTGATATTGAACTCTTGCAATTTCACCCTACCAGTTTCACAAAAAGACTTCTAAATTTTACAGGTAAAAATTTAGGACTTTTTGTTTTATAGATTTTTGATGAAATTGAGTCATGAAACTGTAACCATTGAGTTGAAGAATGGAACACAAGTCCATGGAACAATCACAGGTGAGGAGGCCGCACTGTTTCTATAATGTTCGCTTTTCTCCCCATGGTCACCTGCTGGATAGTTTTTGGTTGCTTAGTGAGCATTGTTGTATTGAAGGTCCTCATTCTTTTTGTCTGAATTACTGAATGGGCCTTAGTTAAGCCTCATATTCTTGTGCTACAACCAAACCAAATTGCCAGGTGCTCTTGTTTTTATAGCTTGTATGTATACTTTTGCTTGTGTGTTCCTCTGCAAAGAATGTTGCTTCTTCCAAAACACATTTGAGACTTTACACTTTTATTATGTTTGTTTTTCACATTTGACTGTAATTTTTATTAGTCTGTTAATTATATATGTATGATTGATATCATTACAGTATTTTCATACACACTACTGCATTTTTATCTTCCTTCGTTAACCTCTCCTGTTCCCCTACTGCTTTCTTACTGCCACCTATCCCTCTTCCATGTTCCAGTCTTTATTTTTATTTATTTATTTGCTTTTTCGAGACAGGGTTTCTCTGTGTAGCTTTGGTGCCTTTCCTGGATCTCGCTCTGTAGCCCAGGCTGGCCTTGAACTCACAGAGATCCACCTGGCTTTGCCTCCCGAGTGCTGGGATTAAAGGTGCACGTGCCACTGCTGCCCAGCCAGTTTTTATTTCTTTGCTAATAGTAGGTATTCCAAAAGACTTTTAAAAAAAATGAAGAAGTGATTATCAAGAGAAAATAGTACCTTAGTATGTGTTCCTATTCTCGTGTAGGTCCAGTGTTTTAGTAAACAAGGAGACATGATGGGATGTCGTTTTATGGCTGTTCTAGAACTTTATAGTAGCAGTTGTGAATGAACTTACCTATTAAGTTTTGTATGGTCTGGCACCATATCTCAGGAAATAGAGTTGCTGCCTTTAGTAAAGTGTCCTGAGTAGTGATCTGGTCTGGTCCCTGTAGAACACTGTTGGGCATTGTGGGAGAGCTCGGGTGGGTTTTGTTGTGGTAGTGGTTTTTTTTCCCTCCCATTTTTAGATACAGGGTCTTATGTATCACAGAACTGGTCTCAAACTTATTGTGTATGGTTGAGGATGGCCTTCTGGTTTTCCTGCCTCCAGCTCCTGAGTGCTAGGATTACAAGTGTGCACTACCACACCCCTTTTATGTGGTAGTGGTGGTTGAAACCAAGACTTCATATATGCTAAGAAAATATTCTACCAGCTGGCCCCAACCCCCAGAATGGCATTCTTGCTTTATTTCCTTTAAGTCAAAATCTAACAATGAAAGCTGGAATACAAAAAAACCTAACACAGATTTCACCAAATACATAATAGGTGCTTAGTAAATAGATGTCCTAGGAGGAAAGTTTCAGTTAACTGAGAGAACAAAATTTAATAAAGATCTCATTCCCTCTACTGGACAATCACTATTGAGACTTCTGTATCTTACATGAACATACACACATATATGATCATGTGCTCAGTCATCACAGTGTACTATCTGCCTTGGAGGTAGTGAGAGTCTTGATTAGTATGACTTAATGTGTAGTTCTTAGAATATAAGAGATTGTAAGTCTCTCTGTTCCACCTTTCATACATAAATCAGTGTCTCTAGGAGACGGAGGACATGGAGGGGGAAAGGATTTGTTGTTTTGTTTTTTTCTTTTTTGTTATTTTTCGAGATAGATTTTCTCTGTAGCCCTGGCTGTCCTGGAACTCGATCTGAAGACCAGGCTGGCCTTGAACTGAAAGATCCATTTGCCTCTGCCTCCTGAGTGCTGGGAGTAAAGGCCTGTGCCCCCCCCCCCCCTCCACCGCCCTGCTTGTTTTGGTTTTCTGAGTCAAGGTTTCTCTGTGTAACAGCTCTGGCTGTTCTGGAACTTGTTCTGTAGACAAGGTTGGCCTTGAACTCACAGAGATCTGCCTCCTGAGTGTTGAGATTAAAGACATAAGAACTAGAGAAATGACCCGGTTGGTAAAGTGCTTATTGTTCAGGCTTGAGAACCTGAGTTCACATCCCAGCTTCCAAAAAAGTTGGGTACTTATATGTGAGAGACCCTGTCTCAACAACAAGGTGGAGAGTGCCAGCTCAGCCATGTGGGTAAAGGTGTCTGCTGCCAAGCCTGACAACTGAGTTTGTTCCTCGGGATCCTCACAGAGGAAGTAGAGAACTGATTGCTGTAAGTTGTCCTGATCTCTAGACATGCACCATAGCACATAGGCACCTGCCTTCCCACCTACCCATACTCATACAAATAAATTAAAAGTGGAGAACAAACTGGGTGGTGGTGGCTCATGCCTTTAATCCCAGCACTCGGGAGGCAGGGGCAGGGGGATCTCTGTGAGTTCGAGGCCAGCCTGGGCTACAGAGCGAGTTCCAAGAAAGGCGCCAAAACTACACAGAGAAACCCTGTCTTGGAAAAAAAAGAAAAAAATATGGGGTTGGGGATTTAGCTCAGTGGAAGGCACTGGGTTTGGTCCTCAGCTCTGAAAAAAGAGAAAAAGAAAGAAATGGAGAACAATTGAAGAAGACACCCAGTGTTGATTTGAATTTGTGCGTGTGCACACACATAGAATCATGTACACACATAGTAATACATACAGAATCTTTAAAGATTTCATTTTTTTTTAATTTAAAAAATTTATTTTATATTCATTGGTGTTTTACCTGTGTGTATGTCTGTGTGAGGATGTCAGAAACCCTGGAACTGGAGCTACAGACAGGTGTGAGCTGCCATGTGGGTGCTGAGAATTTAACTCAGATCCTCTGGAAGAGTAGCCAGTGCTCTCAACTGCTGAGCCATCTCTCCAGCCCCTAGGATTTTATTTTTAATTATGTATGTATGTGAGTGCAGGTGCCTTTGGGGGCCAGAGGCACTGGATCCTTCTGGAGCTGAAGTTACGGGCAGTTAGTTACGAGCCTCCTAATGTGGGTCCTGGGAACAATTTGGTCCTCTGCAAGAGCCCTGCACTTTGAACTATTGAGCCACCTCTCTGGCTCCTAAAAATACATGTTTTTTTTGTTTTTGTTTTGTTTGTTTTGTTTTTTCTCAAGACAGGGTTTCTCTGTGTTGTTTTGGTACCTGTCCTGGACCTGGCTCTGTAGACCAGGCTGGCCTTGAACTCACAGAGATCTGCCTGACTCTGCCTCCTGAGTGCTGGGATTACAGGTGTACACCACTGCCACCCGGCTACAATACATGTGTTTTTTTTTTTTAAGTAAATAAATAGACATGTTAAGCTGGGTGTGGTGGTGTTTGCCTGTAGACCAAGCACTAGGAGGACTTGGACAGGAAATCACAAGTCTGAGGTCATCCTGGGGTGCATAGATAGACTTCGTCTCAGGAAGGTGGGGGGAGTTCCTAGTGATAGGAAAAAATACCTTAGGTCTTAAAAAAGAAGAGCGAAAACAGCTTGATAGAATGTTGGTAAGGAAATTAGGTGACAGTGGGAGGATTGTGCCATAAACACTATCCAATCCTGGGACAAGAATTTGGTTCTGAAAGTAGTGGACGTAAGGTATACACAGTATTCATGGTTCCTTCACAGCTTGTTACATTCATTTCCTTTGCCTTCCGATAGGTTCTTTCTCTGTAGTCCAGACTCTCCTTGAACTCAGCACTCCTCTGTCTCCCTCTTGAATGCTGAGATTGCAAGTGTGACTTAACCACACCACCAGTGCATCCAGTTCCCTTCAGTTCTGCACATGCACTTAGCTCTGTACAGTGGTATTGTGGCTAGGAAAAGTTTTTATGAAGGAAAAATTACTGATTTATATTGCCCCCACCCCATTGCGTATGTATTAAGTTGTCTCAGAAACTTGCACTTAACATACCAGATAATACTCTTTTCTTTTTTTAAAGATGGATTTATTTCTTATGTATGCAGTGTTCTGTCTGTGTGGATGCCTGCATGCCAAAGGAGGGTATCACATCTCATTACGGATGGTTGTGAGCAACCATGTGGTTGCTGGGAATTGAACTCAGGACTTCTGGAATAACAGCCAGTGCTTTTTTTTTTTTTTTTTTTTTTTTTGGTATTTCAAGACAGCGTTTCTTTGTGTAGCTTTGGAGCCTGTCCTGGAACTAGCTCTGTAGAACAGGCTGGCCTCGAACTCGCAGAGATCCTCCTGAGTGCTGGGATTAAAGGCGTGCACCACCACCACCTGGCCAGCCTGCCTTCCTTCCTTCCTTCCTTCTTTCCTCCCTCCCTCCCTCCCTCCCTCCCTCCCTCCCTCCTTCCCTTCTTCCTTTCTTTCTCTCTCTTTTTTAAGTTTCTTGATTCTGTTTTTTGTTTTTTAATTTATTTTATGTGCATTGGTGTTTTGCCTGCATGTTTTACTTTCTGTGTGAGGGTGTCCGATCTTGGAGTTACAGACAGGTGTGAGCTGCCATGTTGGTGCTGGGAATTGAACCAGGTCCTCTGGAAGAGCAGTCAGTGCTCTTAACCAGAACCATCTTCCCAGCCTTGGGTATGATTTCAACTGTGGCAAGATAACTTGCCTTCTTTATCATGCTGGTGAGTGCTCTGCTTTCCCTCCTTCAGGTGTAGATGTCAGCATGAATACACACCTTAAAGCTGTGAAAATGACCCTGAAGAACAGAGAACCTGTGCAGTTGGAAACCTTGAGCATCCGAGGAAATAACATTCGGTACTTTATTCTACCAGACAGCTTACCTCTGGACACATTACTTGTGGATGTGGAACCTAAGGTGAAGTCTAAGAAAAGGGAAGCTGGTAAGTGTAATGGTGTTTTGTGTACAGTGTATTTAAATCTTCATTTACTCTCGCAAATACATTTCTGAACAACAAGGCTGTTTTCTTGCTTGGAACGTCAATACTCATGAGTGCTACTCATGCTTCTCTGCTGTCTTTTCCTCAGTGGATTCTAGATTTGGAGGCTGCACAGCTTCCCTTTCCTCTTGTTTTAGATACTTCGTGAAAATTCATTGTGAATTTTCTTGCCCATACAGCTAAGAAAACATTAAATTTGGTGATTTCCTTTTTGTTCTCCTTGGGATTCATGATAACTGGGCCTTTTAGCTGTTCTTTTCTCATCTCTGTGCCTTTTTGTTCTAGCTTCTGGGAAATAGCCTTGATCTTGTTCTCTGTCGGCACATACTTTATTCTCAAGCCTTCTTTGAGTTTTTATAAGATCCTGTTATTCTGTTGCTGTCTGTCTTTGGGTTTCTACTGTTGTGAAGAGACACCATGACCACAGCTCTTATAAGGAAACACATTTAATTGGGGTGGCTTACATTTTCAGAGGTTTAGTTCATTATCATCATGGTGGGACATAGTGGTATGCAAGCAGTCAGGTAGTGGCTACATCTTGATCAGAAGGCAGCATGAAGTGAACTGTTTTACTGGGTGTGGTTTGAGGATAAATGATACCTCAAAGCCTGCCTCCAAAGTAGCACACTTCCTCCAACAAGACCATACCTACTCTTACAGGGCCACACCCCCTGTTAGTGCCACTCTCTTTGGGAGCCATTTTCTTTCAAACGACCACACTCATAGTTTGTATTATTGATAGACCATTAATTGTTTTCTCCTTTGGGGGCACACATGGGGGAGGGGAGTGTGGAGATAGGGTTTCTCTGTGTAGCCGTGGCTGTGTTGGAACTCACTCTGTAGACTAGACTGGCCTTGAACTCACAGAGATCTGCCTGCCTCTGCCTCCCGAGTGCTGAGATTAAAGGTGTGTGCTGCCACCACCCATAAATATTTATTTTTAAAGACACTTGAGATGGCTCAGAGAGTAAAATTACTTGCCATGCAAGCCTGATGACCTGAGTTTAATCTCCAAATCCACCGTGGAAAGAGAAACCAATCCCAAAAGTTTTACTCTGGCTTCCACATGTACAGTGTGGCATGTTCTCAAGTGTACACATACACATCTTGAATGACATATACACATGTGATAATAAAACAAATAATTTTAATTTATTGAGAGCCAATATTGGAAGATTAAACCTAGGATTTTATACCTAAAAGATAAGCACTCTACTACTTAACTACATTCTCATCATTTTGCTTTTTTATTTTTATGTTCAGTTATTTATGTACTTGTGTGCGTGCACGTGCCTGAGAGTTTGGGCACATCTGTTTGTGATGTGTGTGGAAGTGAGGACAGCTTGCAGGAGATGATTCGCCTCCCACCATGTAGGTTCTGGGGATTGAACTTCAGTTAGCAGGCTTTGCAGCAAGAACCTGTTCCTGCTGAGCCATCTCACTGCACCCCATTTTACTTTCATTTTGAATAGTTCTTGGTATTAGTCCAGTCTAGCTTTGAACTTGTGACCCTCCTGCTCAGCCTCCGTAAGTAACTGGTCTTTTAGTCTTGTTCCACCAGTCTCAGCTTCTACAGGATTCCAAAGTAAGTTGGCCTCTTCACTAGGTAGATTCAAAGTTTCGGGATCTGGAAGTCTATCTTAGAGCTGTTTTTCTCATGGAAAGATTTCTGTTTCCTACTGTATTGAGCTACTTTCCTTGTTTCTGTGAGAAAATACCCGACAAGAAGCAGCTTAAGGAAAGAAAGCTTTAGTCTAGTTTGGCAGCTGTCAACATGTAGGTCAGAACCCCTGTGTGTTTGTGTGTGTGTGTGTGGGGGGGTGTCAAGTGACCCTTTTACAGGGGCCACTTGAGACCATCTGAAAACTCAGATACTCATATTATGATTCATAACAGTAGCAAAATTACAGTTATGAAGTAGCAATGAAATAATTTTATGGTTGGGGTCACCACAACATGAGGAACTGTATTAAAGGGTCACAGCATCAGGAAGGTTGAGAACCACTGTTGTAGCTGGTAGTTCAAGGGGTTACATTCCATTACCCTGGAGAAAGCAGAACTCCGGGAGCAGACTCTTGTCCTGTTACACTGTGTGCACAGGCAGGAAGCAGAAGGTGATCTGGCAAACAGTTCTACCAACTGGAGACCAACTGGTACATGCGAGTGAGTCTGTGGAGGACTTTTCATATTGGAACCACAGCATCTGCTTTGGGAGACATGGCTATCAGCCAGCAGTGTAAGGGTAGGGCAGGAGCTTTAATTCCAGCATTCAGGAGGTATAGGCAGGCAGATCTCTGTTAGTTTGAGGCCAGCCTGGTCCACAGAGCAAGTTCCAGGACAGCCAGGGCTGTTATATAGAGAAACTTGGTCTCAGAAAACAAAACAAAACAAAAGCCAACCAAACAAACAAACAAAAAAAGAGTAGGGTAGGAGAAAAGGGCCATTATTTTATAGATGTTTAATATGTTGATGTTGAGGGGTTTTTTTTGTTTTTTGTTTTTTTTAAATTTTTTTGCTTTCCACCCAGAAATGTGTTGTATCCTACTAGAATTAGTTATAACAATAAAAAAATGCTCTTGAGTTTCCTTTTTTTTTCCATAAAAAATTTTAATGCATAGCTTAAAAAGCACTGATTTAATCTGTCCCTTTAAGTCCTCACCTTAGGCTGCTGTTTTTCTAAATCTCAAGCCTTTCTGTGTCAGTGTCTTTTGATTCCTTCTGCTTTCTCTTTCCTACCTGCTTGTCAAGGAACCAGTGACAAGCTTTGCAGGCTGAGGAGGCAGACTGTCAGTCTAAATGACGTCCATAAGGAATGCCAACTTTGATTTTTGTTTTCAGTCTCCTGCCTTGTATCATCTTACTCTTTGTATCTAAAGATCCTAGTTTTTTTAGAAGCTATTCTTCCTTTACTAAATGCACACCTGTAATCCCAGCACTTGAGAGGTTTGAGAACAGCCTGGTCTACAAAGTGAGGTTCAAGACAGCCAGTGTTAGAAGAGACTGTCTTAGGGTTTCCATTGCTGTGAAGAAACACTGTGACCACAGCAACTTTTTTTTTTTAAACGTATTTATTATATATACAGTGTTCTGCCTGCATGTATGCCTGCACACCAGAAGAGGGCACCAGATCTCATTATGGTTGTGAGTCACCATGTGGTTGCTGGGAATTGAACTCAAGACCTCTGGAAGAGTAGCCAGTGCTCTCAACCTCTGAACCATCTTTCCAGCCCCAACCACGGCAATTCTTACAAGGAAAAGCATTCAATTGGTTTTGCTTACATTTTCAGAAGTTTAGTCCATTTTCATCATGGTGTGACGTGGTGTGCAGACAGATATGGTGCTGGAGTAGTAGCTGAGTGTCCTACATCTTGAATTGTAGGCAACAGGAAGTGGTATGAGACATTGGGTGTGGCTTGATTATCTATGAGACCTCAGAGCCTGTTTCCACAGTGACACACTTCCTCCAAAAAAGCCATGCCTACTCCTGCAAAGCCATAGGTCTTATTAGTGCCGCTCCTTTTGGGGGCCATTTTCTTTCAAACCATCACAAAGACCATATCCTAAAATGAGTGAATGGATGACTTCACAGGGGTGTGGGGTTATGGCTCAGTGATAGAACACTTGGCTGACCTTCCTGTATGAGGCCCTGGGTTTGATTCTGACCACCAGGGGGAAATAAACATCTCAATCTGAGTACACCAAGCAGGTGTGCTGTGGTTTCTTCTCTGTCTTTGCTTTTTTGTCCTCATGATGTTAAGTTTATGGCTGTGGGTTAAAGTACTAAGTTATGGTTGAGCCAAACAAGTTTTCAGGCTCTGATGTTATTAGATTGTTATTTGGTATAATGTACTTAGAGTTTCTTTATTTTGAATTAACTTGCTTGGCTTCGATTCATTAAGCAGAAATCTAGCACAGGGTGTAAATTGTCCCCCTGCTGGCCCTTCTTGGTTTTACACGATGGTGGTAAGTGGTCATGTTCGAGAGAAGCTGAGTTCAAGATATCTTAGTGTAGCTGCTAATTTAAGAGGTGTGGGTAGGAAAGGGGGCAGGGTAAGTCTGGATACTATGACTATTAAAGAGAATTTCACCTGCTTTGTTTTACTTTTTCCCCAGTTGCAGGAAGAGGTCGAGGCCGAGGTAGAGGAAGAGGACGTGGTCGCGGAAGAGGAAGAGGGGGTCCTAGGCGATAATGTCTTTCAAGATTGCTGTTTCAAAGTGATAAGGAATTGGGGGATAGTTTTTGTACAGGTTTTGTTTGTTTGTCAATTTTTAATAAACGTTAAGTGTGGGGATGGAGTTGTCTGCTGATTATCAAATCAAAGTTTCAGTGTCTCTTATGTACGCAACACAGTATATTCAGTTCCTGGCTTCAGTCACATGAAATATATGTGCACTGAACATGCATTAATTTCTTTGAGTACATTATGTGGTGCCCCTTTTGAGCTGAAACTCCTGGTATTTCAACAGAGTCCTTATGGGATGGCATCTAAAATTCACTCTTAGTTTTACTATATGGAACCAACCTTACTGGTAAAAGAAAAAAAAAATCTATGGTTTTTGCCAGCCCGTGGTGGACACCTTTAGTCCCAGCACTCAGAAGGCAGAGATAGGCGGATCTCTGAATTCCAGGACAGCCAGGGCTGCACAGAGAAACCCTGTGTTGGGAAAACAAACAAACAAACAAAAAACATTGATTTTGTCATTGTTAATGTGTTTTGAAAAGTTATCAATAGAATAACCACACCTCGAGTCAGGAGTTGCCAGCCAGATGCAGAGGAAGCAAGATGAGATTGTACTGAGAAAAGGTCCCAAGCTAAGTGTAGAATAGAATTATGGGTTAATTTAAGTGTAAGAGCTTGTTAGTAATAAGCCTGAGCTACTGGCCAAACATTTATAATTAATATTAGGCCTCTGAGTGGCTATTTGGGAACTGGCGGGTGGGAGAGAACTGTCTGGTTACAGAGGACAGGATTCCATTCCTAGTACCCACATGGCAGCTCACAACAGTCTGTAACTGCAGTTCCAGGAGATCTAACACCCTCATCTGGACTGTGGGCAGTGCATGCATCTGCTACACAGACATGCATGTAGGCAGGGTTGCAAAATATTTGCTCACACTGAACCCCAAGATTGTGTTAGTTACTCTTAAGACATGTTTCTAGTTGCCTGGCTCAACCCTAGCATACACCTTTAATCCAAGAGCTTTTTGCTTATTGTAAACAGGATTAAATAAAGTCAACCATAGGTCAAGAGGCAGAGCAAGCAATCAGTTGACAGGAAGTGAACAAGAAAATACCATAGAGAGTGAGAGGGAGTCAGGAGGATGGGTAGAAAGATGCACAGGAAGTAGAAAGGAGAGAGACATTGAGTTGGAAGGATCTTATTTGAGACAGAATAGGAGAAAGATCTTTCTGGGATGTCTATGGAGGAGGAAGGTCAGTTGGGTGCTTTCTCTGCCTCTCTGTGCTAGCAGGCTTTCACCCCAGTATGTGGCTCCTGAGTCTTTATTGGTAAAATCAAATGATTGGAATTTTGTTAAAATCAACAGGCAAAACACCCATGCATATAAATTCTTTTTTCCTTTTTTTTTTTTTTTTTTTTTTTTAAGTTTAGGGTATGGGTTATTGAGATGGCTCAATGGATGGTAGTACTTACTGCTGAGCCTGACAACCAGAGTTTGATCTCTGGGATCCACTTGGTAAAAGGTGAGAGCAACTCCTACAGGTTGCACTCTGACCTTCATGTGCATATATGTAGCATGTGCACACTTGTGCACATATATGAAAATGCACACAAAAAATAATTTTTACAATGTTTAATGTAGGGGCTAGTGAGGTGATTTAATGGGTAAAGAGATGTGCTGTGCAAGCCCAGTGACCTGAATTCATCCCCCAGATGCCACATAAAAAGGTGGAGATAAGCCGGGCGGTGGTGGCGCACGCCTTTAATCCCAGCACTCGGGAGGCAGAGCCAGGCGGATCTCTGTGAGTTCAAGGCCAGCCTGGTCTACAAAGTGAGTTTCAGGAAAGGTGCAAAGCTACAAAGAGAAACCCTGTCTCGAAAAACCAAAAAAAAAAAAAAAAAAAAAAGGTGGAGATAACTGGCTCCTGTGAGTGTTCTCTGATCTTTATAGGCATGCCATGAATGTACACACTGGCTTTTGCCTCTTTTCCTCTCTGAAACATGATAAAGGAACTATTGTGAAAGTGGTATACAAATTTCAAGACTGAAGATTGTGTAAGAGACAGATTGGGTAATCCCAGCCCTTACCATCAATTTGATGCCCATCCAAAAATGGGCTTAGCAGTATTTTAGCTAACTGGGTAAATTCAAGTACTTACTCCACAAATGACATGCTTATTTTGTTTATAGGGGGTTAAAATTCTACATCTGACCCATGATCAGATGGCTTTATCAAAACTGATTGAACAAAAAGGAAAATGTATGCGATCAATGATTAATACTTTATGTAAATACTCTTGTTTTATATTTATGTGTATGAGTGTTTTGTTGAAATGTATGAATGTGTAGCACATTTGTGCTTAGTGTTGGATGTCAGAAAAGAGTGTTACATCTGAAACTGGAGTTAGTTGTGCATCTGGGTGCTGGGAACAAGTTCACTTAACCACTGAGCCCCTCTCCAGCTTCTGGTGTTTGAGACAGGATCTCATAGTCCAGATTGACCTCAAACTAATCCTTCTGTCTCAACTTCCTGAAGCTAGCATTTTAGGCATGTATCATCGAGTGTGAATATCTTTTTAATAGTAAATTGTGTGCTGTCATGTACCCCACCCTTGGATTCCACACTAGGGAATTCAACTGTAGGTCTCTAGTCTAGGGGGATTACTGAACAGGTAAGGGCACTTGGCACTCTTCCAGAGGACCCAAATTCAGCACCTAGCACCCTCATTGGGTGACTTGCAGCTGTCTGTAACTTCAGCTCTAAGGGATCTGATACTCTTCTGCTTTCAGCACCCCCACACACATTTTTAAAAAAATGTGTTTTGTGGTGGCACAGGTCTGTGTTCTCAGTACTCAAGGCAGAGATAGGAGTTCAAGGCCATCTGCTATAGCAAGTTCAAAGCCAAGCTAGTCTACATGAGACCCTGCCTCATATATTGAAATATGCATTGTATTGTAGCTCGGTAATAAATCAAGTGATTAATATACATAAGGAGTCAGTACTCAGCACAAAAAGTACATGAGAGATGTAAATATCCACAGGTCTTGATACCTGCAAAGGATTCTAGGAACCAGTCCAAAGGTCAAATGTGTATTAAAATTCAGCTAGCAATGTAAAAACAAAACCCCCATGTAGCTGAAGTTTTCTTGGTCCCAACTGGCTCCCGTGGTCCCGCAATCCCTCAGTCACTCAGACCCAAATGAACACACAAAGGCTTAATATTAATTAAAACTGCTCGGCCATTAATTCAGGCTAACTACTGACTAGCTCTTACACTTAAACTCAGCCCATTTCTGTTATTCCATATGTTGCCACATCATCTGTGGCTTTACCTGTGTGCCATTACATGCTGCTCCCTGGATGGCAGGCTGATGTCTCCTGACTCAGCCTTCCACTTCCCAGGATTCTCTCTGCTTGTCCCGCCTATATTTCATGCCTGGCTACTGGCCAATCAGTGTTTTATTTATCAACCAATCAGAGCAACACATTCACAGCATACAGAGCAATATCACCCATCACCCCTCTGTATTTTCCCCCCATCTTTTGTTTTTGTTTTACTCAGGTTGCCTCTGAACTGCATAGTGGGTTACAGAAATATGTAACCATACCCAACTGTCATATCTTTCTAAATTAAGACACCAGGGGAAGGTGGAGATGTAAGTGAGAGGTAAAGCACTTGCCTGGAGTGAGCAAAATGCTGTGTTCAATGTCTCTCAAAATAGCAGCTAGGTGGGATTTTAAGTCAAAATAATTTTTAAACTGTTTTGTTTTGAAAGTTTTAGTGTCAGCTGGGAGGTGGTGGCACACACCTTCAATCCCAGCACTTGGGAGACAGAGGCAGGTAGATCTCCAGTTCGAGGCCATCCTGGTTTACAGAGTTACAGAGTGAGTTCCAGGACATCCAGGGCTACACCGAGAAACTCTATTTTGAAAAACAAAAACAGCAACAAAAGTTTTTGTGTTTGGAATATTTGCAATATTCTAAAGACAGTTTAATAGGACAAGCCACGATGGATACTTGGTGAGCTTATTCTACTATAGGCTATCATTTTGTTATTATTTATTTATTTTTGGAGACAAGGTTTCTCTGTGTAGCCCTAGCTTTCCTGGAACTCGATTTGTAGAGCAGGCTGGACTTGAACTCAGAGATCCATCTGCCTCTGCCTCCCAAGTGCTGGGCTTAAAGGCATGTGCCACCACCACTGACTATAAAAATGTTTAAAATGTGTGAGGAAAAATTTTAAACTGGCTTAAATTCTGCAACATAATAAAAAATGGATTGGATTTTTTGTTTTTGTTTTTTTGAGACATAGTTTCTCTGTGTCTATTTGGAGACTGTCCTGGGACTTGCTCTGTAGATCAGGGTGGCCTTGAACTCAATGAGAGCCCCCTGCCTCTGCTTCCCAAGTGCTGGAATTAAAGGTGTGTGCCACCACTGCCCGGCTGGATTGGATTTTTAACTTACTGTGTTGCCCTACCCCCAAAATAAGCATGTAGGATCTTAGTTATTCTTCATTTTGCACACATCTATTTCAAGATTTTTTTTTTAACTGTAAAATTTGTGTCTTGTGAGTGTGTGCACATATGAGAGAATTTTTCGTTGGGACTGCCAGTCAGCTCTGTCCTGCCAGCCTGCTCCCAAATAACCACACAGAGACTTATTCGTTATAAATGCTCAGCCAATAGCTTAGGATTGTTACTAGCTAGCTCTTACAACTTAAACTAACCATATTTCTTATCTACCCTCTGCCACATGGCAGTAACTTCTTTTAACACGGCATGTTCATCTTGCTTCTCTCTGCATTCCTTGACTCTCGTGACTCTGCCCTTCTTCCCAGCATCCTCTCTGCCCCAAAAATTCTGCCTAGCTATTAGCCATTCAGCTTTTTATTAAATCAATCCCAGTGGCAAATCTTCACAGCACACGTGTATGTTTGTGTGCATGTGTGTGTGGAGTGTGCATGTATGTGGATGTGGGAAGCTGATGCTGGCGTCTGCTTCAGTCTTCACCCTGCTCACTAGGACAGGAAAGACCTCTCAGAACTAGCTTAACCCAGAGCTCACCAGTTCCTTTAGTCAAGCTAGCCAGCTTGCTTCAGAGTTCTAGAGTTACATGCAGGCAGGTAGGTAGGTCATCACACCTACCCAAACTTTACTTGGGTCCTGGGGATCCAAACTCCTGTCCTCACACATAGTAAATGGTTTATCCACTGAGCTGTCTCCCCAACCCAGAATCCACCTTTTAAAAGATTTATTACAAGTGTGGATTCAAGGCCTAAGAAAAATATCAGAAAATCAGATTTCATAGAACCTTTCAAGTATTTCAGTTATGGCTCAATATCGAAAAATGTAGCCTGGTGTGATGCACACCTTTGATTCCAGCACTTGGGAGGCAGAGGCAGGTAGATCTCTCTGAGCTCGAGGCCAGCCTGGTCTACAGAGGGAGTTCCAGGACAGCCAGGGCTACACAGAGAAACCCTATCTCAAAAAAAAAAAAAAAAAAAGAAAAGAAAAGAAAAAAAAAGTAACATGGTCAGCAAACAAGACACCTTGACCACTGTACTACTACCTACACAAAACTTCTATTTTATCTCAAAGGCACACCATGGCCTTGAGCTAAAGAATACAGGGCAGAACTACCTGTACCTAGTGGCCATTGGGTTGCCAACCAAAGTGCAAAACAAGTGTCTTAAGTAGAGCATGTAAAGGACATTAAACAAAACTAGCACTTTGTAAGCCTCAGCTAGGAAGGTGCAAGTCAGGTGACAGACTTCACTCCTCTCTGCACACTCTTGTGACTGTAAGTATTTATTTTGGGGTTACAAATTTTAGCAAGCAGAATACTTACACAGCCTGTGGGTAATTAGCATTCGCCACACTTCATGTATTTTGGTAGAATTAAAGCTGAATACCTTGTGCAGTGGAAGGGAGCTGCCGCAGCAGCATTGAAAAGGCACAGCAGACCGTTTCCAAAGCAAAAATGTTAAGTTCTACTTTCTAGGTGATGGATTTGAGCTTAGTGGTAGAGCATTTGCCAGACATGCACAAGCCCTGGGGTCCAGTCAGATGCCGAGAAAAGAAATAACAAAAACTATGAAAAGTTGCCTATCTCGAAAATGAAGTGGCAGCACACTCTTGTAATTGCAGCACTCTAGAAGCTGAGGAGCAAGGTTGGTGCACGTGAGACGCTGGCCCGGCTTACACATTTGATCCATAGAAGTATCAGTTTGGCAGGAGTCAGCTTAAGATTCTCTGTGAAACATTTTAAAGCTGTGCTTGAGAACTTCCCTACAGAAGTCAATGCTAATCTGAGTCCTCTTGCTCCAACAACATCATCTTTGACAATGACATTGGTGTTGCACAATTCCTGCCCAGGGGGAGAAAAAAGCCACATCTACCCCTCCCCCAACATCCAATGACAACAAGCTCGACTCCACCAGAGTTCTCTAGAGACTCAATGAGCTTCTTGGGCTTTCTTACAGAGCATAGGTGAAGGGTTACTTACAGGGGTGCGGGCTTTCCTCCCCAACCGGCTGCACCAGGAGAGCCTTACCTGGCAAGAATGAGCGTTTTCCCATGGCTGCATAGATGATGGAGCCAGGGCTCTAGTCTGCCCTGGCCTATAAACATACTCTAGTCCCTCCCCCAGGCCACATGCAAAGTTACCAGTAGGTAGGAAGTAGTTGGATACTGGTGAGTGGGGCATGGAGTAGGGATGGGTGTGTACTAACAGTCCCATCTGGGATGATCTTTTGCAAAGGGGCATGACTGAAGGCCCCAAGGTATCAGTTTGTTGACAGAGAAGACAGTCACCACAATTAGTGAGTGTGGGAGTAAGGAAGGAATACTTGCTATGGTTCTGTTTGGTTGGTAAAATGTAATTGTGTGTGTGTGTGTGTGTGTGTGTGTGTGTGTGTGTGTGTGGGCAGGGGAGAGGAGGGGAGAGAGGGAGATGGAGAGGGAAGAGAGTCCACCTGCCTCTGCTTCCCAAATGCTGGAATTAAAGGCATGTGGTATGCTGGTAAATATTTAACACCAATATTAACCAGTTTATAAACTCTTGAAATTTAAAAAAAAAAGGCTTTTTATCTCTCTTTTTCTTTGTGTAGTTCCTTTAAGTTTTTTATTTTAGCGATTTTAGAGCTGGAGAGGAGCAGCACTTGCTCTTGCAGAGGACCCGGGTTCAATTCCAGCACCCATAAGATGGCTCACCGCCGTCAGTAACTCCATTTCCAGGAGATCCAATCTTCTAACCTCCAAAGGCACCAGGCACACACATGGTATACATACATAGTTAGACCAAATGTTCATACACATACATAAAATGTGTATTTTGCTAGTGTATGTATGTGTGCATGTGGTGGGGGGCACTTGTCAGAGAACAGTTTTGTGGAGTCGGTGCTCACTGTCCACTTTTACATGATTGTGAGGATCACACTCCTGTTACCCATGGAGCCATCTCTCCAGCTGCCCCCCCCCCAAATTCTTGAAATTTTGACAGTTTTCTCTTGTACATTGGTACCATATACTAGGAATCTCTCTCCTCCACCTGCAAAAATAAAGTTCTTTTTATGCTTTTGACACCGGCTCACTGTGAGACTGCAGCATTTGCAGTAGACTGCAGTGGTGTGTCGACACAGGCCTTGACAGTGAGGGTGTGCAAACCAGTAAGTCCTTCAGTTTGAGTTCCCTCAGAGCCGTCATGCATAGGCCTTTCTGACCAATACAATTCAGCTTATAACTTCCCTCACTCGGATTTCCTGAAGACAGAGCCTGTCTTTGGATAAACTAAACAGTCATGCTCTGAATTGCTTTTAAGGCCAGGTTTTCCCTGCTCTGTTCTCCCTCCTTCCCAGCGTAGCCACAGGTAGCTCTGCCGCCTTCCTCTCAGCTTCAGCGGAACATTCAGAGTAAGGTCTCCGTTCACATGTCTCTTGAAAGGAAAGACAAAATATTCCTTGGTATATTATGTAGAAGTTGTTCTTGAGTGTGGTTAGCTTTGGTTAAATATCAGGAGTTTCATTCCTGAAAAAAAGTAGGTAAACAGTCATTAGAGAATTGGCCCTATTGATCCATGGATGAATGACAGTCTTATCGCTCATGGACTGTACTCTCTTTATAGTTCTGACGAGTATCTCAGGATATGCCTGTGGGGCTGGGGAGAGAGATGCTTCAGCAGTTAACATCCGTTGCTGACCTCGTAGAGGACCCAAGTGCGGTTCCCACACCCACGTTAGGCAGCTCACAACTGCCTTTAATGCCAGCTATGGTCTCCACAGGCACCAGTACTCACATGCACAGTACTCACATGCACATACCCGCCCAAACCCCACATAATTAAAAAATTTAAAAAAAGTCTTTTAAAGATAAATTTGTTGCAGTTAGCTGGAATAGAAAGTAATTTTTAAAAGTATAGAAAGGACAGCTTTGAGGGTTACTATGCAGCTTAGTTTTGGATGACAGAGCTTATTTTGAGTAATTATAGGTTAATCACTTACCTCCCCCAAGTTCTATTTTCTGAGATTAAAAATTTTAGAATATGTCCTAAATTTCAGCATTTAATATTTAACATATTTTTTTTTTTTTTTTTTTTTTTTTTTTTTTTTTTTTTTTTTTTTTTTTTTTAGACAGGGTTTCTCTTTGTATCCCTGGTTGTCCTGGAACTCACTCTGTAGACCAGGTTGGCCTCGAACTCACAGAGATTCACCTGCCTCTGCCTCTTGAGTGCTGGATTAAAGGTGTGCACCCCACTGCCCAGCGCTGGATATTCTTATCTGAACACTACTTTCTCTATGTAAATGGCAATTTTTTCCCTAAGAATAATGCTACGCTGGGCAGTGGTGGTGCACACCTTTAGTCCCAGCACTTGGGAGGCAGAGCCAGGTGGATCTCTGTGAGTTCAAGGCCAGGCTGGTCTACAGAGCGAGATCCAGGACAGGCACCAAAACTACACAGAGAAACCCCGTCTGGAAAAAAGAAAAAAAAATAATGCTACATGTGAAACATGACAAACTTACATTAAATCACTGGAATTAAGACTGGATCTCCATCTGTTAAAGTGTGTTTAGGGAAATCGACACCAGTTAGATTTCGGCTTTACCGAGTCTGTGATAAGACTCCTATGGAGGACATATTAGGTCGGCCTGTGCTTAGGAAGAGATAACAATCCAGGAAATAGCCCAGTGACTGAAGCATTGTTCCATTGCTCCATGCTCTGGAGAGCACTCCCCCAGCTCTTCCTCCAGATCACTGCTGTGAGCTGCTAACAGTGGTCCCTGTCTGCTGGCTACAGGAGAGTAGCAGAGCTGGAGGCAGGGGCTCACTGCAGGCAGCTGAAGAAAGATTGTCCTGTGTTTACTAATAAACAGACTTCAGTAGTAGCAACTGGCCATCCGAGGACAGAGCTGTCCCCTGGGCCTTCCATTATGAGGCCCTTGGGTTCATTTAATGCATCTGAAGTAATAAAAGCAGTCACTGTCTTTGTAAGGGAACATTTGCTTCTGAAACAAAATGAACTATGGAAAGCTAACTCACCAAATCTGGGAGGAGGGTTCCCTCTTTGTCTCCATCAGCAAGGGGCTGAAAAGGCCAGCTGCTTTGTCCACTGTCAGCCTTACAAACTGAGGAGGAGAGCTTTAGTCTCCAGCAGGGAGTTTCCAGAATAAGAATCACTTCCACATCTCCCGGACAGCTGCAAAGCCTGAGTTCTACACTGATCTTTTCATGTCTCAGTCAGAACGTGGCTTTATCACTATTTTTTAATTGGATACTCCTTTTTAAGTGTGCACAACTAAATTATTTGGTGTTTGTTTCCTTTTCTGAGGGACTTGGCTGATACAAATCTAAATATGCTGGAAGATTAAAGAAAACCAATGAATTTGGTGGGGCTACATAGGATCTTCAGAGAAACAGCAACAGGAGGTGTCTGGAGACTCACAAGGAACTGGTTCCTGGGCTGATGGAGGCTGAGCACTGCAGGCTGTGGTCAGGAAAGGGGCTGAAAGAGTCTCGCACCACTCCAGCCTGCAAACCAGCTCGAACACACAGAGCAAATGCCCTTTTGACTCTGGGAAAACTCTCAACAGGCAGGATGGAGCCAGCCCACACCTAGCAAGGCATCTTCTTTACTCAGTCTACTTAGTTTCATTTCTTTCTTTTTTTATTTGGTGTTTGACACGGAGTCTTACTACATACCTGGCCTGAAGCTCACTCTGTAGCCCAGGATGGCCTCGAACTCATGAAGCTGCCCTGCCTCTCAAGTGCTTGGGATTAAAGGGCCTTGCCACCACACCCACCTTGGTTTATGGTTTTTAATTTTTTTAATAAAAATTTTTTAAACTTATTTATTTGGAGACAGAAGCTTGCTATGTAGTCCTGGCTGGCCTGGTACTTACTTTGTAGCCCAGACTGATCTTAAACTGCAGCTGTCCTCCTGCCTTGGTCTCCTAAGTACTAGAATTACAGGCATGAGTCACACACACAGTTCCAAAGTCTGGCTTTATATCCAACACCTCTACTAATAAAAAGGTCAGGCTGGTGAGATGTCTCAGTGGGTAGAATCCTGTGCAATCTTGGTGACCTGAGTTCAATCCCTGGAATGCATGTGTATTAGTTACTGTGTTGGTATAGTGTGTCACTGTGATAATGCACCATGACCAAAATCAACTTGAAGCAGAAAAGGGTTTATTTTAGTTTATGGTTCCAAGGAACAGAGAAAGCCAGACATGGTGGCAGGGGAAAGAAGCTGGCCTGTCACATTTTCATCCAATACAGGAAGTATGTGTGTTGCGGTGGACAGTCTATAAACAGTTAAAGCTTGCTCCAAACAATTGGAGACAAGGGTTCAAATACATGAGCCTATACTATACGTGTATGTTGAGATACAAACCACAGTATGATGTAAAGGTGGAGTGAGGAAACTAAGCTCTGAGGGTCGTTCTCGGACCTCCACACACAGTAAGTAATCTTCTCTCTCTCTCTCTCTCTCTCTCTCTCTCTCTCTCTCTCTCTCTCTCCACACACACACACATACACACACACACACACACACACACACACACACACTAATAATAAAACTAAAATAAAAAAAAACTGGATGGGCAGGGTGGTGCACACCTTTAACCTTAGCACCTGGGAGACAGAGACAGACAATCTCTGTGAGTTCAAGGCCAGCCTGGTCTACATAATAAGTTGCAGGCCAGGGGTCCAGAGAAAGATCTGTCTCAAAAAAAAAAAAAAGAATGAAAGAAAGGAAACTGATAATCTCAAGCCAGGTGTGGTGGAATATACATATAATTCCAGCACTTGGCATGAGAATCAAGATCGGGAGTTCAAGGTCAGCATTCACTCACTATGTTGTGAGTTCAAGGCCAGCGTGGATGCATGAGACTTTGTCTCTGCTACTACTAACAACAATAATAGTAGTAATAATATGAAATGCAGGTTAACCAACTCCATCTGTTTTCTCAGTTTGGTTCTGAACTCAGAAATGCGATGTGGCTAATTAGTATTTTGAAAAACCCCCAAACATCATTACATACATAGATAGGATCCTAATAATAAATTTGGTCATAAATTCCTGATGTATATTTATTATATACATGCATTCATATATCTGTTTATCTATTCATCTCTACTTTCCTTTAAAATGAATTTAGGTCAATTCAGAGCCATAAATTTGAAAAAACTGAAAATTTGGAGACTTTAGATTAAATGGAGTCTGTAGCTTTGCACTGGTGGGTGATGACCCAACATCTATTTTATACTTTTAACAGAGTCCAATTTGGTGTGTGTGTGTGTGTGTGTGTGTGTGTGTGTGTGTGTGTGTGTGTGTGTGTGTGTGTGTGTGTGTGTGTGTGTGTGTGTGTGTGAGAGAGAGAGAGGAGAGAGAGAGAGAGAGGAGTGCCTCTAGCTACTTGTTTACTTACTTATTTGTTTGTTTTCTTTTTGAAATAGGGTGTCACATAGCCCAGGCTGGCCTCAAGCTCATTATGTAGCTAATACTGAGCTTTCATTGTAACTCCTGACCCTCATGCTTCTGTCTCCGAGGGCTGCGGTTACAGGTGCACTACATCTGCATGGACTATGTCTAACTTTAAAAGTGTTCTTCCCCAGACTACCTTGTTCTTAATGGGAACTCTCTGACCCAGTTCTGATCAGTGATGTGTAAATGGAAATCCCTCAAAAGGGCTTTGAGGGAAACCATTTTCAGATAAAGGGCAGACTCATCGGCTCCAGCCTTCTACCCTTTGACCTTCTTTCTTTCCTCCCTCCCTGAGACACAGACTGGGTAACAAGCTACAGCAGTCCTCTCTCATCACTGAGAAGTCTGAGAATATGAGAGACCAAGGTCTCAACAGTCTTGAACTCCTGGGTCCATGCCACCAACTGTCATCCTCTGGAGCAGTGGTTCTTTCTCTACCTTCCAAGTTACCACCTTTAACATGGTTCCTCGTGTTGTGGTCATCCCCCACCAGGCAATAATTTTCACTGCTGCTTCAGAACTGTAATTCTGCTCTGTTGTGAGTCATAGCTGTGTTCTGATGGTCGTAGGTGACCCTGAGACCCTATGCAGTCATGACCCATAGGTGGAGAACCATTGCTCTAGACTTAGGCATGAGAATCCCTTTAGGAACAAATTGTCTTAACTGGTTCAGGCTGCTGTTACAAAATACCATAGACCAGTGCTGGCTGTAGTATGGATCTAGCCTCCCCCAGAGGCTCACGAGTTAAGGCTTCATCTCCAACTTCATGTTTTTGGAAGGTCATGGAAACTTTAGAAGTGTGTCTTGTTGGGGTCTTTAGGCCATTGGAAGCAGGCCTTTTCCTTTTCCTGTTCTTTTCTTTGTAATTTTTTTGTTTGTTTTTTTGTTTGTTTTTGAGACAGGGTTTCTCTGTGTAGCCCTGGCTGTCTTGGAACTCACTCTGTAGACCAGGTTGGCCTCACACTTGGGAGATCCACCTGCCTCTGCCTACCAAGTGCTGGCATTAAAGTGCTGCCTAACTCCTTTATAATTTTTTTGATTGGCTTGTGTGTGTGTGCGTATGTGTGTGTGTGTGGTGGCACATACATGTCATGGTGTTCATGTGGAGCTCAAAGGAAACTCTCACCTTTCACCTTAGTTTTTAAAAATTACAATTAGTTTGTTGGGTAGCACATGTGAGTCATTTCACGCATGTGGAAGACAGAGCACAGCTTGTAGGAATCAGTCCTCTCCTTCCACCTTGTGAGTTCCAGGGTCAAATTCAGGTCATGAGGCTTGCCATCACACTGGCCTGCCTTCCATTTCATTTGAGGCAGGGTTTCTTTCTGTGTGTGGAGGGGAGTGTGTGTGTGTGTGTGTGTGTGTGTGTGTGTGTGTGTGTGTGTAAAAGTGTGCTACAGTACAGGATGGAGGCCAAAGAACAACTTTAGATGTTGGTCCTCACCTTCCACCTTATTCAAGACAGGCCAGGGTCTCTGTTGGTTTTGTTGTTGTTTTTCTCCTCCTCCTCCTCCTCCTCCTCCTCCTCCTCCTCCTCCTCCTCCTCCTTCACCACATAGGCCAGGTGAGTTATTCTGTGAGATTCTCCAGGTTTTCCTTTCTGTGCCTTGCCTCCGTGTAGGAGGGTTAGGATTACAGATGCTCACCCTATAGCACCTGACTTATTTGAGTTGTGGGTATTCAAAATTAGGTCTTCAAACTTGCAGCAAGTGTTCTTACCCACTGAGCCTCTCACTTTTCTTTCACTTCTTGATCATGAGGTTAGTGGCTCTCCATATCATGTTCACCCCCCCAACCAAAAGCAACATGGCCAACCAATCATGGACTGAAGCCTCTAAAACTGTGAACCAAAATAATTTTTCTTTTTATCACTTGATTATCTTACTTATTTTTGAGACAGGTTTTCTCTGTGTAACAGCTCTAGCTGTCCTGAATCCCACTATGTAGACCAGGCTGGCCTCGAACTCACAGAGATCGGCCTGCCTCTGCTTCCTGAGTGCTGGGATTAAAGGCGTGCGCCACCACGCCCGTCCGGCTCTTACATACTTATATAGTGGCAGAAAGCTGACAGCTGGATGACTTACACACAACAAAGGTGTGTTGTCCAGACTTCTGGAACCATGGGAAATAAAAATCAAGCCATGACTGGCCTGTGTGATAGAGGCCCAAGTTCTCCCAGATGGCACCTGCTCGCTGTGGCCTTGAGTGGTAGAAGAATGAATGAGCTCCCTCAAAGCTCTTCTACAAGTGTGTCAATCCTGCTGTGGAAGTTCCATATACGAGCACACCTGAATTTACACTACTGCACATGGGTCAGCTGAGTTTCCTCTAAGTCTGTTGCTAATTGTCACCCAAACCAGTTCAGGTTTGGATAACAGAGACCATTTGTTTTTTTTATTCTTGTCCATCTTGCTTGTTCAGTTAAGTTAAGTGAATATGAACAAGACGAATCACCAAGGTAATGATTTCCACATCATGGGGTTTGTGAAGCCTTTGCTTGTTGTGTCCATTTGTCAAAGGGCAGAAGTGAGGAGATGGCATATCGTTTGCGCTTCAAGGGTGTGGCTGACAGCTGCTTGATCAGTACTGGGGATTCTAGAATATCACAGTACTTCAAACATGTCTTTCTTTGTGAGACATGATACTTATAACCCAGGTACTATGTACCAGGCTGGCCTTGAACACATGGCAATTATTCTGCCTCTGGCTCCTGATTATGGAGATTACAGCTGTGAGCCACACCAGCTTTCTCAGAAAAAAATTCTATTTTATTCTAGTTTTAATAAAAATTTGTGCCAGGTGTGTTGGCATATGCCTTTAATCTTAGCACTTGGGAGGCAGAGGCAATCAGATCTCTGTGAATTTGAGGCCAGCCTGGTCTACATGGTGAATTCCAGGACAGCCAGGGCTATGCAGAAACACCTGTTTCAAAAAACCAAAATACATACATGCATACATACATACATACTACAGAATTTGTTTATTATGGTATGTATGTTCTTGATGTAAGGGCAAGACAGGCATGTCACTACATACATGCATACATACTACAGAATTTGTTTATTATGGTATGTGTGTACATGATGTAAGGGCGGGGCATGCATGTCACTTGTGAGTGTGGAGGTCAGTTCTCCCCTTCCACCTTCATGTGGTTAGCCCCAGGAATTGAACTCAGGTCACCACACTTGCCTGGCTCGTGCCTTTACCCACAGAGCCATCTCACTGGCCTCAGCACAGTTGTCAAATGGGAGATGGTGATTAGCTGTATTCTTTTTGAAATGGATTTTCTCCAGTGAAATTACATGCCATTTTTATGTTTTCTTTATGGTTTTTGTAAGCATTGAAGTTGGGAGTTGGGAGCCAAGGAATACCACAAAGTCACCCTAAGCGTAGCAGCTTACCTCCTGCTCCAGGGAAGGGTTTCCCCAATGCAAATGTAACAACTGTGCTCTGGCAAGGGAAATCCCCAGAGAAGTTCTTACTGCTCTGTTCTGGAGAAGAGTTACAGTTCTACTCAGGCCCTTGGAGGGTAACAACTCTGCTCAGCTAGAGGAAGATTTCCCCAGGGAAAGTATTACACTTATGCTCCTCCCTCTGGCTCCAGCAAAAAGTTGTTACAGATGGGCTCTGCCCCAGAGAAAGTGTCACACCTCACAACAAACCTCACACAAGAGATTTACTGGGAAGGAAGAATACAGGGGGGTGGCTGCCTCTAGGGTGAGAAGCAGCAGTAAACCGAACAGGGCACAGAGCTTATATAGAGTTCTTCAGGGGCAGAGCTTTCCAGGGTGGCTTGGGATTGGTGGATTTTTGTAGCCTGATTCTGGGGAAAGCTCAGGGATTGGTGGGATTTCATGCTCAGGGACCTCAGGGATTGGTGGAATTCTGCAGTCTGACTTGGGCAAGCTCAGTGGTTGGTGGGATTTCAAGCCCTGGTCCTGGGGTCAAGTCAGGGGCAGGCTGTTTCTTCCTTGGCCCTTTTCACCCTACAGTTTTGTTTTCAAGACAAGGTCCTGTATCTCAGGTTGTCTTCAAACTTGCTACATAGCCAAGGATCATCTTAAACTTCTGATTCTCCTGCTTCTACCTCCTGAGTGCTGGGATTACAGGTGTGGATCACTGCTCCCAGTTACCTGGTGCTGGGTGTCTAACTCAGAGCTTTGTGCATGCTAAAGAAGCACTCTACCTACTGAGCTATAAAGCGAGAGATCCACAGATGTCTGGGAGGAAGACTTATTATTCATGAATACAGAACAAGTAAATGCCACTGCTGACCCAGGTGCCATTCTGCCCAAGGGCAATGAGGACCAACTCCAAGCTGCTTGATACAACTCTGACCATCCAAAGGAGTGCGACCCTTCTTCCTCCGCTCTTAGGCAGTCACATATGCAGACAAGACCATGCCCTAGGGCTACCCAGAAGCCATTGGCTGAACGGATTGAATTCCCACAACAGAGCTCTGTGCCCATTTCCTACTATTTTCATTATGAACCTTTCAAACATGCATGTGAGAGACTGCTACACTGAGCCCTGTACCTTCGAAGTATTAACTTGTGGCTAGTTCCATTTCCTATGAGTCATTGTGAGGGCTAAAGTATGTCAGGATGTATGCTTTCCTCCATTGTACAAAGGCAGGAAATGTGTAACCTTATGGGGTTTGCCTTTACAAACCCCTGTCTAATGTGTTTTGGTGCTATTCTCTGGGAATCCTGGGTATGGACCTGGCCAGTATTTAATAATAAAGTTGGCTTCAAATTTGGCTTCAAAATTATGGTAGTGGTCTTATTGTTGCCCAGGGGAATTAACATTACCTAACCCATCTCCTAATTCCCATGTCCATCATGATTATTCTGGAGCAAATCTGAGATATTTTATCTGCATCTTAGTGTTGTTGGTCCAAGACTCCAAAATAATCCCAGCAGACACAAGAGGTCATGCAAAGCAAGATTTATTACTGGGCAGCACAACAGAAACTGACCAGGGAGGGTCCACAGCACAGACTCGGAAGCTGACTGCATCCTCAAAATTCAGCAAGCATTTAACCACAAAACCCACACATATCTGTGTCAAGTTACAGTAACATTTTTCCACCAATCAGAACTCAAAGATTAGGGGTCTTCCCTACGTGTTCTATCATTGCCGACCTATACAGAATGGAAGCTTTTCAGTCCAACCAATCAGATTTATTTATTCTTTCTGTTGTTAGGGAGAGTCACGATGTTTTTAGAGAACTAAAGATGCACAACAGACAATTTCTGTTGTTTAAGGAGGAGGTTGGTCAGCTATTGGAAAGTCCCCAGCTTCCCTAGGGCTTGGGAACTTGAACTTTGGTTTCACTCCAAAGGTAAAATGGAGTCTAAAGTCAAAATGGCAGTACTTGGGACAAGGTGCTTTTTGCCCGTTCCCAACATTAGTATGTATTTCTGAAAGTTAAGGGCTGTTTAAAAAAATATGACTATATACAGACGGGGTAGTTCAAGTCTATAAACTTAGCTCTTGGGAAATTGAAACAGGAGGACCAGAAACTTAAGTCTTGTATATTATTAAAAGACTGAAGAACCAAAGCAACCCCATTTCAAGCAAGCCACTCACCCCAGCTTGAAACAGGCCTGGGTTTCAAAATTCTCAGAGCTGCTGACATAGGTCCCAGGAACCCAAAAGTACAAAGTTAGGATGTTTGAGGGACTATCTGGTAGCAATTGATTAACCACAGAATACCCCAGTGCTGGAGAGAGTCTATAAAGTTTGACAAACAACTGGTCAAAACTGCAAAGTAAGGTAACACAGAAATTCTGGAAAGCCCTGAAAACTTGAGTCTATCAGAATTGTACCCATACTAGCACCCCTAACTGATGTAACCTTGTGATTTTTGCCTTTAAAAACTGAGCTTGCAGGCTGGAGCGATGGCTCAGTGGTTAAGAGGACTGGCTGCTCTTCCAGAGGACCGGGGTTCAATTCCCAGCACCCACATGGCAGCTCACAACTGTCTATAACTCCAGTTCCAGGGCAAAACACCAATGCACATCAAATAAAAATAAATAAATTAAAAAAACAAAAAAACAAAAAACTGAGCTTGCAGAGGGGCGAGCACCTCCGCTAGCCTCTGCTGTGTTGGGGTGCTCAACGAGGTCCCTGCTGCGGGCTTGAACTGCTTTAATAAACCTTGCTTTTGCATTTCGGTGAGTTCATGTCTCTGGTGGTCTCTTTGGGGGTCTCGCTCCCAGGGCACAACAAGACCAGCCTTAATAATACACTTCCCAGGGGCTCAGAAGAGAAACTACGAATGGCGAGAACTATTTTCGGGAAATGAATAGAAGTACACCAAGCTCTATGTCTGTCTACTTTATTCCTCTGGGATAAAATCCTATCTACACAGCTTCAGTTCTGTACTCAAGCCTAGTTCCTTTCTTACCTGATTTGTCTCTACCTTTATCTGTTGTCCCCTCTAAGTTCTATCTTAATTCTCTCACCTTAGTTCTGCCTCATCTAGGTCCTTCTCATCTCGTTCTTACCCATCTAGTACTTTCCCATCTGGCTCTTCCTCATCCTCCATCCTGACCTCCAGTTCACTAGTCAAAAATCCTCTCCAGCCAAAATCCTCAATATTCTCTTTTTGTTCTCCTTATACCTCAGTTTCCCTCAGTCTCTGAGGAGTTCAGTTATAAACCCAAGCCCTAGCGATCCTCTGGCAGACACCAGGTTTGAATTCTTATGGGGTCATAAAGGCAGATAAGACTTTTCCTCAGGCAGTGGCCGGCAGGCTTTCTTTTACAATCCAAATGAGTGCTAATGATCAGTTAGTCAAGAATGAAATTTATGTGCTCAATCTACATTCCTAGAAGTGTTTAGGTAATAAATTAGGAGTCTATTAGTAAGGCTGAAAGGAAGGAAGGTCTCACCCTAAACTGCACAAGAAATAAAGCTATCCTCCTGACCTAGGAGACAGGTGCTATTTCATTTGGCCTTGAATGCTTGATAGGTATTTTACATAAATACACTGTTAGGAGTTCTTGGAAGCATGCATAGCATTACAAGAAAATCACTGTAGGTGTTGTGCCCAGATCGCGACCCCCAGAGAGACCACCAAAGACGAGCATGCCAGAATGCAAAAGCAAGGTTTAATTCTGGATATCCAACACAAACCTAGGCAGGGACTTTGTCCAATACAGCCAATGCAGTGGAGGCTGGAGGAAGCACCCACCTATCTGCAAGCTCAGTTTTTAAAGGGAAAAATCACAAGGTTACATCATTTAGTGGTGCTAGTATGGGTACAATTCTGATTGGCTCGCTTCTAGGGGCCTTCTAGAAATCATGGCTTAATCTTACTTCTAAGGGAGTGGTTGCCCGCCACTATTTCTCATTGGCTGTCCTCAGGTGGGGGCATTTTTATAGTCAGTTACCCTGGAAACCAGGGAGAGGACATTGCATAGTCTGGCAGGCATTACCTTGTGACTACCTTGTGACTCTGTACTTTTACACTTCCTGGTTTCTGGAATCTAAACTGACTGTAACTGGAAACTGAACTGAACAGTAACTAATGGCCTATTCCTAAAAAGAGAAATCTTAGGCCTTAATTTTAGGGTGAAAGCATTTTGGTCTTATTTCTAAGATGGCTCATTTTGGTCTCACATTTCCCCCTTCTCATGTGCCTAATGGAACCCAATCATGGGTTTTGGGCAGTTAGCTCATAAGTATCCCTCTCTAATAATGGCCATGTATAGTTAGCCATCTCGTCTCTATGACAGGGAGTTTTCTTTTGACCCAGCATTTCAGCCTTTTCTGAACAGGGAACATGGGATGACGTATTCTCTTCTGGAACTGCTTCGAGCTGGCATTGGGATGCCGATGTCAGGGCCCCCAAAAGGCTGAAAAGCTAGTCAAGGACTGGGCAAAGGGGCAATTGTCAGAAGTGTGTGGCTCTCTGACCCTGTAGAGACAAGGAACAATCACATTGGCTGGGCTGGTCCACATCAGCTTTTACCAAGTCCAGAGCTCACAGTCGTCTGAAGTAGTAGAGTCTGTGACTGAAACTTGGAGGTGACTGCCAGCCAAGTGGAAATCTGTTGAGACAAATTTAAACTAGGAACAGAAGTTAAAATTTATGAACTTATTTGGAATCCTTAGGTCCATACCCTTTAATGGGAAAAGCAGTAGTCCCAAGACCAGGAGAGAGGAAAAATACCATCTTTAGGAACACTTATCTAGGGTCCTTTTGACCTCTGTGAAGTGGGTCTAGGTTTTTATGACTCTTTGGATCCTTTGAGGCCTACTTACAAAATGACATAAAAGTTTTAGGTACATTAGTATTACCAATCTGTACTGAAATCTATATTGTAGACAAAGCAGGTAATGGGTATCTGTAAAACAGCAGAAGTGGACTCATACCTTTGAGTCCCAACAAGAACTACAGATTTGGGTTAAAAGCTTGTGCATTTTCCTTCTGTCCAGAAAGCCAGGTATAAACTGGACAGAGATTTTTGACCTGATGAGAAGCACTTTTAGGTTTACATTTAGACATATTTAGATGACATCTAAAAAAAATCCAAAATGTTGAGCTTGTGACTGAACAGTAAGTAGTCATTGCTCTACCAGCTCATCAGGGCTCCTAAATGTTAAACTCTGAACTATAGAACAGGAGAGTAATCTGAAACATATCTCATCCTAAATTATTTTTTTTGAGACCCTCAAAGCTTAGATGCTTTTCTATCCTTAGACCTTTCTTAGACTCATATCTGAACCTTTATGACTTAAACTTTTATATCTTAGAACATTTTCCCTAAAAGTGAGCTAGCAAGCTAGCTATAGCCTTGCAGAAGGATCTGGTTGTCTGATGCTGCCACGCTGACAAAGTTAGAGCTAGCCTAGCCATCAGTACTATCAGAAATCTGAGAAGGATAAACTATATCTGAGTGCAGACCAAGAAGCTTCCAATCCTGTAAATTACAGGGACCAATCCCTACCCAGGTCTCCATAGCGTTGGAGGCACCAGTCGGAACAGCATCAATCTTCTTTCACCATCTGGCCCATTATGATCCTGTTTCCTGACTTCAGCACCAGCCGCTCCATCACAAGCTTCCCATTAGCTCCTTCACCAGGCTCTAATGTGACCATCACTTCTCCATCAGGCTGAGGGATGCTTAAGAAGAGACAGTGTTGCTCCCGGATGAACTGTCCAGTCAACTTGATGTCCACATCTACCTGGCCAGCCCTGGTGACACCATCTTTGATGTGGTAGAGAAGACACTCAGACATCAAGGGGTCCTCACTCAGATTTACCAGATGGGGAGTCTCTCTTTTTTTTTTTTTGGAGAGCAGACACCCACAGTACCACCAGCCTCTCAGACAGCCATGCCCATCTCAGCCGGCAATGCTTCTCTCTCCATTCTCAGGGCTTTTGTCTTATGAAGCTTCTCCACCCAAGTCTCAGTCAGCTTGGCAATAATCTTCTCCATCTCCTGCAGCCTCTCCATGGCCTCCTCAGGTCCAATCTGGGCCTCATCACTTGGGGAGAAGGAAGACTCCAGCTCCCCATTGTGTGGAGGAGGAGACGAGGGTGAAGCTGGGGTGGGAGGAGATGATGCAGCCGACAGAGCACCTCCAGGACTGCCCTCTTTTACCTTCAGACCTCCTAGAGCAGAGGCTGAGAGTCCCTGAGCCATCAGCAGCTCCCGCAAACGTGTCACCTTGTCCTGCAGCTTCTTCTGTAGCTCTTGGGTAAGCCAGGCATTGGGGCATCTTGCCCTGTGGTCATTGTTGCCATAATCCAGGCAGAGACATTGTGGTGCCTCGTACGTAATCTTCTTTGGAGACCTTGGGTCACTGCTAGGATCTGGAAGCCTGTCTGATATAATAAGCTTTTGGATCAACATTTAAATGCCATATTCTGCAGATCTCTGAAGTATGAGGGCTGTCTAGGTATCTGAATAGACAAACTTTGTTTCTAGTTACTTGTTTCAAGCTCAACCCTGAAAACATATGTGAGGGACTGAGTAAATGAGTAAACTTATCCCTATAATATTACATCAGTACTTCCTTACCCTGACTACAATTAAAAAAACTTGATTATTTATTACTGACTATTTATGTTCTCTAACAGTCTACAATAAGTAGCCTAAAAACAATGCTTTTAAGTTGAAGCTCTTCTAGCATCAAATACAGGTTCAGTAAAGAAACCAAAACAAAATATCAATATACAACATTCTTTTTTTTTTTTTTTTTTTTTCGAGACAGGGTTTCTCTGTGTAGCTTTGCGCCTTTCCTGGAACTCGCTTTGGAGACCAGGCTGGCCTCGAACTCACAGAGATCCGCCTGGCTCTGCCTCCCAAGTGCTGGGATTAAAGGTGTGCGCCACCACCACCGCCTGGGTTAATATACAACATTCTTAAGCCTGAACGTACCTTGGTTAAGGAGAAACATTTTTTTAAGCCATTGGTTTTTAACTCTAAAAACTGTTCTTAAAAGATTAAGATCTCTCAAATGTCTTCTGTAATATCAACAATAAAGTATCTTCTTTTACTTTAAGGGGGAGAAAACATGGCATCATCACAATCTGTATAAAGTAAAACCAAGCTCCAAAGTGCAAACAATCCCAAAGTTTATATATATTTATTTATAATCCTTTTAGTTCTTTTAATTAGAGGCTTGGATGATTTCTTTGACCCTACCTTTGGCAACACATACATAGCCTACCTGCTCTATTCTTAAGATGAAAACCAGCCAGAATTAACTTTCAAATTCAGTATTTGCAGGAATAAGAAACTATAACAAACAGTTTACATCACATCCCCTCTGACCTTCTACAACCTTCCATGTACCCTCAGTCCGTTCCTTTGATCCCTCAGGCATTTAGACAAATTCTGCTTTTTCTTTTCTTTTAAAACAGAAACTCTTTCCAAAGTCATTCTTGTGATTTCCCTCAGTAATCTAGAATATATTGTAAAGTTACAATATTTTAAACAAGAACAGAAATACATGCATATACCATAACAAGAATAACTCTCAATTTGCAACCGCACTATACCACAGACAAGAAACTGTTGGTGACATTCCATTTTTGGAGCCAGACCTTGATCAGGTTTTAGCCCCAGGGCAGGTCTTGGGAGCCCCACCCAACAGCATGGAAGAGGAAGAGGACAGGGAAGGCATGCACCATGGAGACAAAAGATTGCTGTTAACCTCAGATTTTCAAGAACACGAGAATGGCAGACTGAAAGTGACTCCATGCTCTGGCTAGGCCCACAGACTTGTAGGCCACTCCTCAGCTGTGACCCTGGAGGGGCAGTTAGTTCTCCACCAGCCCCCACACTGAGCTCCTCGAGGCTCCTGCTGGCTCTTGCCAGCTCTGCTCCATGTCCACACGGGAGCCCAGCCAGAACCTGCCGGCCATATCTGGGCCCCACAGTGTTCACAGCCCACCCTAGCACACAGCCATGCCTAGTTCCCATGCAGCCAAGCCTCTACTCCATAGCTCTCTGAGCGAGCTGGGGCCTCAAACCCACTGCATCTAGGCCCCGTGATGCTCACAGGCTGCCTAGACCTCTCAGCAGCGCCCTGGGTCCCCGAAGTAGCAGCTGTGCAGCCGCTGCCTGCAGGACTCATTGCAAGCTTTCTGCTGCCTGCTGCCTGTGCTCTGGTCAGAGAGAGCAAGGAAGCAATGAGGGAGTTCAGTTAGTCTGTGCCAGTTCAACCACCGAAGGGATCTCCATCCCTTCCACTGGCAATCCGGCCCACAAGTCTCAATGCATACACAAGCTCAGGCATAAAACACTCACACATGTGGCCATAGTTCTCACACATTTATACATTTATATAGGTATAAAAAATCACACTGACAAACAAGATAGGCAGAAAAAAGGAAGAACAAGGGCCCTACAGATGGTCCAGGCAGATGAGAGTCCAGAGAGGGAGCCTTGATTATGCCAAAGACCATACAGATGGGACAGGGACAATTCAACAGAATCTCCCGATCCCCAGAATTACGGACCCCTCACAGGCATCCAAACAGACAGACCCCTCATGGGCATCCTAACAGATGGACCCCTCACGGGCGTCCTATGATGGGGGGACCTGTGGGGACCCTGCATCCTGATGAGGGGTTGGGACGTCTCCCAACTCCTCCAGGGTTACCTTACAGGTGCGTCCGCCAAGGTGAGAGCCTGTCAGATTCAACCGCCGGCTTCGGATAAGAAAATGAAAGTAAAAGGAAAGCAAAGACAATAAAATGGAGCACTCTTACCGATCGGTGCAGATGGACCTCCGGAGCTCTTAGGGGTCCCGGCGGGGGGGTCTCTGGGGATCCCAGACAAGCCCCCAAATGTTGTGCCCAGATCGCGACCCCCAGAGAGACCACCAAAGAGGAGCATGCCAGAATGCAAAAGCAAGGTTTAATTCTGGATATCCAATACAAGCCTAGGGTTACTTAATGGGAAAAGATTTTCCAGCTAAGGTAGGAGCTTTCATTTCATTTGCTCCCCACATGTGCCTCACTCCAGACCAGTCAGTGGTGCCTCTTCTCCTCCTCATGCACACAGACAGGGCCCTGCTCTCTCTCAAGTTCCAGAGGACATCAGAATCTACTGCCTTGTCACCAATTCCAGAAGAATGAGGTTTTTACCCCACAAGCTTTTCCCTTCCTGGTTCCCTCTTCTAATTAACTACTCAGCTAATTGTTATAGGATCACCATAGAGTTGGAGTCCAAGGACCATCAGATATACCCAGGTGGTGAGGAACAACCCCAGACCCAAAAGTGTCTGGGCTCTGCAAAAACAGACTTTAATATGACCATCAAATGCTCTCAACAATTGATCACCTGTGTCTCCTGGATGCTAAACTAATAAAGGAAATTGGTGCCTTAAAATAACCTGTCTCTGATAAAGCTTATCTCAGGTAAAAATTAAAAACATATTTCAATCTCTCTTTCTCTCTCATTAACAGTAACCAATATAAGCAGAGTACCAAACACTACAATGGTCACCAGCCTAAGACTTTAACTTTTCTAATGGCTGCTTCTTAATATATTCAAAATTTTTTTCTAAGCTGCAGAAACCAGCTTAAATCCATCTGGACAGGTCAGATCTACTTCAGGTAAGTGCCAAACCCAAACTTTCCTGGGCTCGGGACCCCCTCTATTACCCTGGGAACCCCCTATGGGAAAAAAAATAATTCTTTCTTCTAAGCTTTTCTCTGTCTCTCCAGCATCCTGTCAGACACAAGCAGCCAGAGTGCCAAGCCAAGAAAGATGAACAGCTCCAAGGCAGCAGACAACAGCCCACCACCCCAAGATACCTGTCTACCTCAGAAGCCCCCTTCCCTACCCTCCAAGAGTCAACTGATGCTCACCAAGTCAGCTGGAAGCAGTTTTTTTCCGGGAGAAATGACATCCCCATTCCTGTTCACCCGGTTTTTTTTATAATAAACAAAAACTCTGAAATGTTAGGATTCTGCCCTACTCCAGCTGCATGACCACATATGAACAGTTCAGGAGCTAAGCAAGAGCTCTTGCATCTTACATCATCCGTGTGCTGTGTGGTTGCACAAATGTGTGCAGCATGGTCATGCAATCAGCGCATGCCTGGCGTAGCTCCATTAGCCCACCTGTTCATGTACATTGTCATCCTCTCTCCTTTCTGCTCTCTCCTCCCCCACTTTCTGCTCTCTGCACATTCTTCTTCCCCAGACCTGGTTCCTTTGTCCCCTCTTTCTCCTAATAAAGTTCTGATACTGGGGTTTGTTGTGTCTCATGACCTTTTCACCCAGTAACCAGTGCCACTTAGTTTATCATTTTTTAAAACAACAGGTGGTCTACACCTTTAGTCCCAGCACTCCAGAGGCAGAGGCATGTGGATCTCTGTGAGTTCAAGGCCATCCTGGTCTATATATGTCGTACTAGGCCATCCAGAGCTATATAGTAAGACCCTATTTCAAAGAAAAAAAAAACCAACAAAAAACAACCAAACAAACAAAATATTACTAAAGAAA
Organism: Peromyscus eremicus; assembly: GCF_949786415.1. Classification (NCBI taxonomy): domain Eukaryota; kingdom Metazoa; phylum Chordata; class Mammalia; order Rodentia; family Cricetidae; genus Peromyscus; species Peromyscus eremicus. The sequence goes on from NC_081435.1 coordinate 1,170,840, forward strand.
ACATGATTAATTGTAGCCAGTGGTCAGGGAACACAGGTATGTTATACATACTCATAGAGACTAGTTTTTGTCTTACACACACACACACACACACACACACACACACACACACACACACATGTTTTCTTTTCTTTTACTTGAGAAAGGTTAGCCTCAAACTCCTATGTAGCTGAGGATGACCCTGAATTCCTGGTCCTTCTGTCTGTACCTCCCAAGTGCTGGGACTACAGGCATGTGTTACCATACTAGACTCATGATAGTTCATTTTATATCAAGTTTCTCAAAATGACCCTTTAATAAGAAAATATTGAGGTTTCAAAGATGAGATTGGAACACCTTTTTATGGCATTAGGAAAAATAAAATATATTGTGAGTCTAAGGATTAAGTATCATTCATTTTGACCTTGAAAATGATCAAGTAAAGAAAAGTAGATAAATGGTGTCTTAGTTACTGTTCTATAGCTTTGATGAGACACTATGATCAAGGCAGAGTATACAAGTAAGAGCTTATTTGGGGATTACAGTTTCAGAGGCTGAGTCCATGACTGTCATGAAGGGGAGCATGGCAGCAGGCAGCAGGTATTGTGTTGGAGCAGTAGCTGAAAGCTCACATCCTGAGACATCAGCCACAAGGCAGAGAGTGACATTGACAACTCTTGAAACATCACAGCCAGCACCCAACAAGGCTACACCTCTTTATCCTTCCAAAACCAAGGCAAACTTCCCCAACAGTTTCACCAACTCTAGACCGAGCATTCAAATAAATGAGCCTGTGGGGATCCCTCTCATTCAAACTACCACATTCCATGCTCTGGCCGCCATAAGCTTGTGGCCAAATCATAATGCAAAATACATTTAGTCCAACTTCAAAAGTCCCATAGTCTTTCACAGTCTCAGCACAGTTTAAAAGTCCAAACTCTCTTATGAGATTCAAGGCAATCTCTTAATTGTAACCTCCTGTAAAGTCAAAATCAAAAAGTAAATTTCATACTTCCACCTTATAATGGCATAGAATATACACTGCCATTCCAAAAGGAGGGATGGGTAAATAGTGACGAAATCTTGGACCAAAGCAAGATCAAAACCCAGCAGGGCAGACTCCAACTCCTGCAGCTCCATGTGTGATGTCAAAAAGGGCTTATCTGGCTTTGCCCTTCCCGCTTTTCTGAGTGCCAGACATGCCTCTCTCTTGGGTTACATCTACTCCTTGTACTGAGTTCTCCTTCACAGATTTCCCACAGCTCTGGCATCTCCAACATATTCTATGCTTCCCTTTCACCTTTCACAGAATGGCATCTCAGGACCTCCATGCAGGGAACTCCCCTGCCATGCCTGGCCTCAGCAGCTCTCCTTAACCACAGAGAAAGATTCCTCACCCTCTTCACTCCTGTATCCTTCATGACTCTAAAGTCAGAACCACATGTGTGGGACTGCCAAGTCTGACTACCATCTTGGTGTGAACACTGGTACCCGTGAATCTCATTTGCAGCAGCTTTAGACTTGTTGCTTATTATGAACGGAAAATTCCTCAGGCCTCTCTTTTATAAGTTGGAAGCTTAGTTGAGTTGGGTCTTGCCATCCTTTCCTTTATTCTATTTTGAATTAGGTCTTTCTTTAATCTTTCATCACTTTCAGCACAAGCCTTGGCTCCAACATTAAATTTTCTGGTGCTCTTTTTCTCCTCAAACACAAAGTTTGTATTTTCTCATCACCTTGCTGTTTTTCATCATATATCTGAATAAGAGTTAATTATAGTAACTATGTGATAGAATCAATATTAGGCCATCTTGAAATCTCCTTAGCAAAAGAAGTTCATTACTTTTCAATTTAGCCTCAAGCAGACTCTTAGGACAAGGGCAGAAAACAGTTACATTCTTTGCCAATATATCACAAGAATAGTCTCTAGCTCCTTGCTAATACTGTTCCCCTCTGAAACCTCTTAAGGTGGGCCTCCATAGTCCATATTGTTCTCAGCACTATTGTCTTCCAAGCTCCTGCTAGGATGGCCTGCTAAGTCCCACTTACAGTGTTCAAGTATTTTCACAGTCCAAAGTCCCATAGTCTTCCCCATTCCTTTGAAAACCAGTACGGTCAGGTCTGTCACAGCAATACTCAACTCTTGGTACCAACTCCTTAGTTACTTTTCTATTGCTGTGATCATGCCATGACCATGGCTATTCATAGAAGCAAGAGCTTATTTGGCGCTTACAATTTCAGAGGGTGAGTCCATGACCATGGAGGTGAGCATGGCAGCAGGAGGCAGGTATGGTGCTAGAACAATAACTGAGAGCTCACATCTTGAGACACAACCAAGAGGCAGAGAGAACAACACTGGGGATGGCTGGGATTTTGAAAAGCCTGCATCCAGTGACATAACAGCTCCAACAAGGCCGCACCTTTTAATCCTTCCCAAACAGTTCCATCAACTAGGGACCAACTATTCAAACATATGAACCTATGGGGGCTGTTCTTATTTCACAAATATGATATTTAAAACTTATAGGCAACAATACCAGTGTATTATTATGGAAGGGCTACACTCAGTAGAAAGTACAATTACACAATTTATCTAATGATTAACTGAGTTATGGTGCTCACTGACAATGAAGACAAGTCTTTCTTAATTGCTATATATTTACATTGTATAATATATATATATATATATAATATAGCATATAATTATCTTTCATTACAAATATATTCAAAGAGGCTGGAGAGATGGCTCAGTGGTTAAGAGTGCATTCTCCTCTTGCAGAGGACCTCAAATCAGTTCCTAGCATCCATGTCAGGTGACTAACAACTGCTTCTAACTTCATATAACTTTTGCTTCAGGAGGTGCAGTACCTCTGGCCTCAGAGGGCACCCATATACACATGTACATATTCACACATACACATAAAAATAACACAGGTCTTAAAAAATATTTCTACGTACACATACATACACATTCAGAGCTAGGTGTAGTGATGCATGGCTGTATTCTGCGCCTTTTGGAGGTAAGGCAGAAGCATCAAGAGTTCAAGGTCATGTCATTCTCAGCAACATATCAAGTTGGAGGCCAGCCTGGAATGCATGAGACTGTGTTTCAAAAAACAAAACAGAACACGAATAACTATATATATATATATATATATATATATATATATATATATATATATATATATATACATACACACACACACACACACACACAGATATGTACTTTGCACAGAGGTAAATAATTTTAATTATTTTCTCTCTCTCTCTCTCTCTCTCTCCCAAAGTCTTCCACATTCGTCTAAAAACAGCATGGTTGGTCTTTCACAGCTGTATCCTACTCCTGGTACCGAGTTTATTTAGGACACATACATATACTTTGCAAAGAGGTAAATAATTCTTTTTGAGACATGGTTTCTCTACATAGTCCTGGCTGTCCTGGAATTTACTATATAGGCCAGGATGGCCTAGGATTCAGAGATCCACCTGCCTCTGCCTCTTGAGTGCTGGGATATAGAGGTAAATAATTTTAATTATTCTTATTATTGCAGAATTCTTTCCTGTCTCTGTATTTCGCAAAGCATAAAAGTATTTAAAGTATTCCTATGTTTGGGTGGTTTAAAGGCAGAGCCAGAAAAAAAATGTCTCCAAGGTTTGGTATTGGGAATAGATCAAATGGCAGTTGAATAATTCCCAACTTTATAACACACTTAAGAAAAACAGATGGCCCACACCTTTAATCCCAGCACTCAGGAGGCAGAGGAGGAGGATCTCTGTGAGTTTGAAGCTACCCTGGTCTACAGAATGAGTTCCAGGCCAGCCAGGGCTGCACAGAGAAACCTTGTCTTGAAAAAACAAAAAAGAAAACAAAGAAAAAAACAGAGAGCATTAAAAAAAAATCAGATTATTCCTGAAATAGATCTATTCATTTAGAAATCAAAACAATAAAAGAAATTATATGTGGTAACTTTTACTGTATTAGTCAATGCAGATATTATAATGTAGGAAAATGAGTGTTAGTGCTTACTCTGTATTTTGCCTTGGTCTTAGAAAAAGTGGGGGCCAAAATGCTGTCTTTTTGTGAGAACAGGCACTAAAACAGCACATTTCCTGGGAATTCATTATCACCTGACCTGGCATATTGTCTTCATCTATTCCAAATTAAGTTCTAGGATGTTGAGCGCTCACCTTGTGACAAGAACTATATTAGGCTCAGAGTAACTGTGAATTTTTTTTTTTAATTATCACTTTACTCTGAGAAACTGCTTCAGCAGTTGCTCTCATTCAGGGAGAGGTTGAAGAAATCTGTGATCTCCTCGATCCACCCAAGTGACTTCATAATACTAATGTCTAGTTCAGGAGAATTGGGTAGAATTATGGCATATTCTGGCCTTCTACCTTAATAAGCATCGCTAAAATTTGCCAATCACCATGTTACCGGGTTTACATTTTTTAGAAAAAATTTGTATTTATTATTATTTTATTATTATGAGTGTGTGTCACTCATGCCAGGGTGCACAGGAAGGTCAGGGGTAGTTTTGGGGAATAGGTTCTCTCCATCCACTCTGTGGGCCCAGGGACTGGATATAGGTTTAGACTTGATGGCACATGCCTTAACTTGCTGAGCCATCTCGCTGGTCCAGCCCCACATTGTTTATCTCATTCAACACTCACAGCTCTTCCGTCCATTCTAATAAGATGTTATAGTGAAGTGAGAGCTGACATTGAAATATAAGATCCTGTCTCTTTGGTTTGGAGATGTTTTGTATTTGGGATTATAGGTGTATACCCCATTATACCCAGATGAAAATACTGTGTGTGTGTGTGTGTGTGTGTGTGTGTGTGTGTGTGTGTGTGTGGTGTATTATTTGTTTCTTGGTTGTCCTGGAACTCATGGCTAGCCTCCTGTCTCAGCCTCCCAAACGCTAGACTTATAGGCACAAATCACCACACTGGACAAGATACTGTTAGTTTGGTATTGGAGTTAACTGAACAATTGTCTATTTACTAAGGAGTCTGGCTGCATTGCATTACTTGGCAATACTGCAAAGCATTCACATTTGTTTGAATTTCTCACATTTTTTCATGAGTGGTTAACTAGCATTTGAATATCATTGTCTTGGGTATCTGGTCTTCTGCCCCAGCTCTTCTGCTTGCCGTGATTCTTACAGTCCTTTGAATTTGTTTTTGTATTTTAAAAATAAACAATGAATATGATCTATTTTTAAAAGTTCTTATTATTTTTGTGCGTGCATGTGTGTGAGCGCATGAGCGCATATGTATGAGCGCGTGTGTGTGAGTGCATGTGTGCTGTGGAGCATTGTGGAGGTCAAAGGACAACTTTCAGCAATCTGTTCTTCCCTTCTGCTGGTGGGTTCTAGGGATTGAACTCAGGTTGTCAGTTTTGGCAGCAAGTCCCTTTACCTGCCGAGCCATACACACAGTAGAGAAATGAAAAGATACATTCTCCATCTGTCTCCTATTCCCCAGACCATATTACTGTTAGCATTTAGGCATCTGTACTGGCCTGCCCTTAGGGTCCTTACAGGATTCATCCTCAGCTGCAGTCACCAAGAGCACCCCGTGTGCATTCTCTATGTTCCCTTATAAAAGGAAGGCTTTACCTAACTCTGTCTCTCCCTCCCTCCCTTCCTCTCCTTCTCTCTTCCTCTCTTTCTTCCTCTTCCTCTCCCTTTACTTTCATCCCCAGGGACCGGTCTCTGCCCCCTTCTCTCCCTTCCACTAAATAAACCTCTCATGTGGGCCCTGTTGTATAGCATGACTCCTTCCCACCACTTTTTAAAATACACCACTTGGATGTAAAATATATGACTTGGATAGGCTCTCCGGGCAGTCTGAGATGTGTCAGAACCCTGGAACTTGGTCCACCCACGACAGCCCTACTTTCCTACCTAAGGGATCACTGGGACTCTCCATCCAACACCGACGAATGGGAATGAGGTTTTGTTCTCGAGCACAGTCTTCACCCGGTTTTTCTCAAAGTCCTGGTACCAGGTGACTGTGTCTTACTCAGGCTTTTAGCCCATGGCCCCTGCTTTTTTTGGATGATGATCCACTGAGCAGCCTGTGCCTCCTTGTTGGTCCTTGTTGAATTTCTGAGACGCTAGAGATTCCAGCCCTTGGACCTTCTCTACCTCACTCAAGGAAAACGTGCCTACCTCCATATCTAGCACCTGACTTAAGGGCTTAACTTATCCGCCTTTGCAGTCAGACTTGGTCCCATACTCCTTAGACACCAATCAAAATGGTCGCTTACCAGCACCCCAAATCCTGGTATTTTACAGGACCTTTGTAACTTCTGCCAGGGATCTAATAGATGGAAGAAGGTACCCTACTTTCAACCTTTCTCTTATCAATTGTTGCGTGTGGCATCTTTGTTTAGTGGTATACCTTGGCGGGGCTTGCCAAAGGTACCCACTTCATGCTAGGACCTTATCTGCCTGCTCCGCCAGAAATGGATCTGCTCTCCTCCACTGCAACAAACCTGCTTTCTCATTCACTCTTCCACTGCAACAAATCTGCTTTCTCATTCTTCACTCTCTTCCACTGTAACAAACCTGCTTTCTCATTCACTCTTCCACTGTAACAAACCTGCTTTCTCATTCACTCTCTTCCACTGCAACAAACCTGCTTTCTCATTCACTCTCTTCCACTGTAACAAACCTGCTTTCTCATTCACTCTCTTCCACTGTAACAAACCTGCTTTCTCATTCACTCTTCCACTGTAACAAACCTGCTTTCTCATTCACTCTCTTCCTCTGTAACAAACCTGCTTTCTCATTCACTCTTCCACTGTAACAAACCTGCTTTCTCATTCACTCTCTTCCACTGCAACAAACCTGCTTTCTCATTCACTCTCTTCCACTGTAACAAACCTGCTTTCTCATTCACTCTTCCACTGTAACAAACCTGCTTTCTCATTCACTCTCTTCCACTGCAACAAACCTGCTTTCTCATTCACTCTCTTCCACTGTAACAAACCTGCTTTCTCATTCACTCTTCCACTGTAACAAACCTGCTTTCTCATTCACTCTTCCACTGTAACAAACCTGCTTTCTCATTCACTCTCTTCCACTGTAACAAACCTGCTTTCTCATTCACTCTTCCACTGTAACAAACCTGCTTTCTCATTCACTCTCTTCCACTGCAACAAACCTGCTTTCTCATTCTTCACTCTCTTCCACTGTAACAAACCTGCTTTCTCATTCACTCTTCCACTGTAACAAACCTGCTTTCTCATTCACTCTTCCACTGTAACAAACCTGCTTTCTCATTCACTCTCTTCCACAGTAACAAACCTGCTTTCTCATTCACTCTTCCACTGTAACAAACCTGCTTTCTCATTCACTCTTCCACTGTAACAAACCTGCTTTCTCATTCACTCTCTTCCACTGCAACAAACCTGCTTTCTCATTCACTCTCTTCCACTGTAACAAACCTGCTTTCTCATTCACTCTTCCACTGTAACAAACCTGCTTTCTCATTCACTCTCTTCCACTGCAACAAACCTGCTTTCTCATTCACTCTCTTCCACTGTAACAAACCTGCTTTCTCATTCACTCTTCCACTGTAACAAACCTGCTTTCTCATTCACTCTTCCACTGTAACAAACCTGCTTTCTCATTCACTCTCTTCCACTGTAACAAATCTGCTTTCTCATTCACTCTTCCACTGTAACAAACCTGCTTTCTCATTCACTCTCTTCCACTGCAACAAACCTGCTTTCTCATTCACTCTCTTCCACTGTAACAAACCTGCTTTCTCATTCACTCTTCCACTGTAACAAACCTGCTTTCTCATTCACTCTCTTCCACTGTAACAAACCTGCTTTCTCATTCACTCTTCCACTGTAACAAACCTGCTTTCTCATTCACTCTCTTCCACTGCAACAAACCTGCTTTCTCATTCACTCTCTTCCACTGTAACAAACCTGCTTTCTCATTCACTCTTCCACTGTAACAAACCTGCTTTCTCATTCACTCTTCCACTGTAACAAACCTGCTTTCTCATTCACTCTCTTCCACAGTAACAAACCTGCTTTCTCATTCACTCTTCCACTGTAACAAACCTGCTTTCTCATTCACTCTTCCACTGTAACAAACCTGCTTTCTCATTCACTCTCTTCCACTGCAACAAACCTGCTTTCTCATTCACTCTCTTCCACTGTAACAAACCTGCTTTCTCATTCACTCTTCCACTGTAACAAACCTGCTTTCTCATTCACTCTCTTCCTCTGTAACAAACCTGCTTTCTCATTCACTCTTCCACTGTAACAAACCTGCTTTCTCATTCACTCTCTTCCACTGCAACAAACCTGCTTTCTCATTCACTCTCTTCCACTGTAACAAACCTGCTTTCTCATTCACTCTTCCACTGTAACAAACCTGCTTTCTCATTCACTCTCTTCCACTGCAACAAACCTGCTTTCTCATTCACTCTCTTCCACTGTAACAAACCTGCTTTCTCATTCACTCTTCCACTGTAACAAACCTGCTTTCTCATTCACTCTTCCACTGTAACAAACCTGCTTTCTCATTCACTCTCTTCCACTGTAACAAACCTGCTTTCTCATTCACTCTTCCACTGTAACAAACCTGCTTTCTCATTCACTCTCTTCCACTGCAACAAACCTGCTTTCTCATTCTTCACTCTCTTCCACTGTAACAAACCTGCTTTCTCATTCACTCTTCCACTGTAACAAACCTGCTTTCTCATTCACTCTTCCACTGTAACAAACCTGCTTTCTCATTCACTCTCTTCCACAGTAACAAACCTGCTTTCTCATTCACTCTTCCACTGTAACAAACCTGCTTTCTCATTCACTCTCTTCCACTGTAACAAACCTGCTTTCTCATTCACTCTTCCACTGTAACAAACCTGCTTTCTCATTCACTCTCTTCCACTGCAACAAACCTGCTTTCTCATTCACTCTCTTCCACTGTAACAAACCTGCTTTCTCATTCACTCTTCCACTGTAACAAACCTGCTTTCTCATTCACTCTCTTCCACTGCAACAAACCTGCTTTCTCATTCACTCTCTTCCACTGTAACAAACCTGCTTTCTCATTCACTCTTCCACTGTAACAAACCTGCTTTCTCATTCACTCTTCCACTGTAACAAACCTGCTTTCTCATTCACTCTCTTCCACTGTAACAAACCTGCTTTCTCATTCACTCTTCCACTGTAACAAACCTGCTTTCTCATTCACTCTTCCACTGTAACAAACCTGCTTTCTCATTCACTCTCTTCCACTGTAACAAATCTGCTTTCTCATTCACTCTTCCACTGTAACAAACCTGCTTTCTCATTCACTCTCTTCCACTGCAACAAACCTGCTTTCTCATTCACTCTCTTCCACTGTAACAAACCTGCTTTCTCATTCACTCTTCCACTGTAACAAACCTGCTTTCTCATTCACTCTCTTCCACTGTAACAAACCTGCTTTCTCATTCACTCTCTTCCACTGTAACAAACCTGCTTTCTCATTCACTCTCTTCCACTGCAACAAACCTGCTTTCTCATTCACTCTTCCACTGTAACAAACCTGCTTTCTCATTCACTCTTCCACTGTAACAAACCTGCTTTCTCATTCACTCTTCCACTGTAACAAACCTGCTTTCTCATTCACTCTCTTCCACAGTAACAAACCTGCTTTCTCATTCACTCTTCCACTGTAACAAACCTGCTTTCTCATTCACTCTTCCACTGTAACAAACCTGCTTTCTCATTCACTCTCTTCCACTGCAACAAACCTGCTTTCTCATTCACTCTCTTCCACTGTAACAAACCTGCTTTCTCATTCACTCTTCCACTGTAACAAACCTGCTTTCTCATTCACTCTCTTCCTCTGTAACAAACCTGCTTTCTCATTCACTCTTCCACTGTAACAAACCTGCTTTCTCATTCACTCTCTTCCACTGCAACAAACCTGCTTTCTCATTCACTCTCTTCCACTGTAACAAACCTGCTTTCTCATTCACTCTTCCACTGTAACAAACCTGCTTTCTCATTCACTCTCTTCCACTGCAACAAACCTGCTTTCTCATTCACTCTCTTCCACTGTAACAAACCTGCTTTCTCATTCACTCTTCCACTGTAACAAACCTGCTTTCTCATTCACTCTTCCACTGTAACAAACCTGCTTTCTCATTCACTCTCTTCCACTGTAACAAACCTGCTTTCTCATTCACTCTTCCACTGTAACAAACCTGCTTTCTCATTCACTCTCTTCCACTGCAACAAACCTGCTTTCTCATTCTTCACTCTCTTCCACTGTAACAAACCTGCTTTCTCATTCACTCTTCCACTGTAACAAACCTGCTTTCTCATTCACTCTTCCACTGTAACAAACCTGCTTTCTCATTCACTCTCTTCCACAGTAACAAACCTGCTTTCTCATTCACTCTTCCACTGTAACAAACCTGCTTTCTCATTCACTCTCTTCCACTGTAACAAACCTGCTTTCTCATTCACTCTTCCACTGTAACAAACCTGCTTTCTCATTCACTCTCTTCCACTGCAACAAACCTGCTTTCTCATTCACTCTCTTCCACTGTAACAAACCTGCTTTCTCATTCACTCTTCCACTGTAACAAACCTGCTTTCTCATTCACTCTCTTCCACTGCAACAAACCTGCTTTCTCATTCACTCTCTTCCACTGTAACAAACCTGCTTTCTCATTCACTCTTCCACTGTAACAAACCTGCTTTCTCATTCACTCTTCCACTGTAACAAACCTGCTTTCTCATTCACTCTCTTCCACTGTAACAAACCTGCTTTCTCATTCACTCTTCCACTGTAACAAACCTGCTTTCTCATTCACTCTCTTCCACTGCAACAAACCTGCTTTCTCATTCACTCTCTTCCACTGTAACAAACCTGCTTTCTCATTCACTCTTCCACTGTAACAAACCTGCTTTCTCATTCACTCTCTTCCACTGTAACAAATCTGCTTTCTCATTCACTCTTCCACTGTAACAAACCTGCTTTCTCATTCACTCTCTTCCACTGCAACAAACCTGCTTTCTCATTCACTCTCTTCCACTGTAACAAACCTGCTTTCTCATTCACTCTTCCACTGTAACAAACCTGCTTTCTCATTCACTCTCTTCCACTGTAACAAACCTGCTTTCTCATTCACTCTTCCACTGTAACAAACCTGCTTTCTCATTCACTCTCTTCCACTGCAACAAACCTGCTTTCTCATTCACTCTCTTCCACTGTAACAAACCTGCTTTCTCATTCACTCTTCCACTGTAACAAACCTGCTTTCTCATTCACTCTTCCACTGTAACAAACCTGCTTTCTCATTCACTCTCTTCCACAGTAACAAACCTGCTTTCTCATTCACTCTTCCACTGTAACAAACCTGCTTTCTCATTCACTCTTCCACGGTAACAAACCTGCTTTCTCATTCACTCTCTTCCACTGCAACAAACCTGCTTTCTCATTCACTCTCTTCCACTGTAACAAACCTGCTTTCTCATTCACTCTTCCACTGTAACAAACCTGCTTTCTCATTCACTCTTCCACTGTAACAAACCTGCTTTCTCATTCACTCTCTTCCACAGTAACAAACCTGCTTTCTCATTCACTCTCTTCCACTGTAACAAACCTGCTTTCTCATTCACTCTTCCACTGTAACAAACCTGCTTTCTCATTCACTCTCTTCCACTGCAACAAACCTGCTTTCTCATTCACTCTCTTCCACTGCAACAAACCTGCTTTCTCATTCACTCTCTTCCACTGCAACAAACCTGCTTTCTCATTCACTCTCTTCCACTGCAACAAACCTGCTTTCTCATTCACTCTCTTCCACTGCAACAAACCTGCTTTCTCATTCACTCTCTTCCACTGCAACAAACCTGCTTTCTCATTCACTCTCTCCCACTGTAACAAACCTGCTTTCTCATTCACTCTCTTCCACTGTAACAAACCTGCTTTCTCATTCACTCTTCCACTGTAACAAACCTGCTTTCTCATTCACTCTCTTCCACTGCAACAAACCTGCTTTCTCATTCACTCTCTTCCACTGTAACAAACCTGCTTTCTCATTCACTCTTCCACTGTAACAAACCTGCTTTCTCATTCACTCTCTTCCACTGTAACAAATCTGCTTTCTCATTCACTCTTCCACTGTAACAAACCTGCTTTCTCATTCACTCTCTTCCACTGTAACAAACCTGCTTTCTCATTCACTCTTCCACTGTAACAAACCTGCTTTCTCATTCACTCTCTTCCACTGCAACAAATCTGCTTTCTCATTCACTCTCTTCCACTGTAACAAACCTGCTTTCTCATTCACTCTTCCACTGTAACAAACCTGCTTTCTCATTCACTCTTCCACTGTAACAAACCTGCTTTCTCATTCACTCTCTTCCACTGCAACAAACCTGCTTTCTCATTCACTCTCTTCCACTGCAACAAACCTGCTTTCTCATTCACTCTCTTCCACTGCAACAAACCTGCTTTCTCATTCACTCTCTTCCACTGCAACAAACCTGCTTTCTCATTCACTCTCTCCCACTGTAACAAACCTGCTTTCTCATTCACTCTCTCCCACTGTAACAAACCTGCTTTCTCATTCTTCACTCTCTCCCACTGTAACAAACCTGCTTTCTCATTCACTCTTCCACAGTAACAAACCTGCTTTCTCATTCATCAACAGCTTTGCCTTCCATTTAATACCAACAATTGGGTCTCTGGGTGTGAGACTGGCCTCAGTATTTCTTGGAGCAGGCAGTCAGGGAACCAAGAAAGAATTCTCCACTTTCTTTTTCCTTGCTCCAAGACCTGCTTGTGTCTGTCTACTCTCTCTCTAAATGAACTGTTTGCTGCAACATGCGAGGTGAATCTGAGACGGAGAAGCCAGCTTCATCTGGCTCAGCACACATCAGTTTTCCCTCTTTTAATTTATTCAACTTCTGTCTAATGTGTGTGTGTGTGTGTGTGTGTGTGTGTGTGTGTGTGTGTGTGTGTTGAATTTAACCCTATATGTGTACATTTAAGCTGGGTTTAATTCTGCGTGTTAACAACTTGGATCCAACTCTATGTACATGTGCTTGTAACTATTGTTTAGAAAAACATGTTTTAAACAGCAGCTGTGTGTCTTTTCTCCATCTTGGCTGGTGACCCCATCATGATATAAGCAGCTATATGGCTGGCAGACATCTTTTACTGAGGTTAAAGAGTACATTTCTTAGTCCTAATGAGCTCTCTGTTCATTCTATCTCTTTTAAAACCAAGAAAGCAGCAAGCCTCAAATATTTTGACTGTCCTCAGGAATCAACCACCTGTGTTTCCTGGTAAATGGGATAGAAGGAGGGTGTCAGGGTGATGCTGTGGTGATGGGAAAGGAACATGTGCTTTACGGCTTCTTTATGTGAAGATAGGAAAGCTTAAGTGATAAGGAGAAAGTGATTTGAGGTGTATAAAAGAATGAAACAGGTTCCAGACTTCTCTCTTACTCTATGTTACTGTTCACAACCTTGATATTAATTGATGAAATTCTGATAAGCTATTAATCTAGCTCTGGTGGAATACTAAACACTGTACCCCACCACTATAGTATTATAGCCACAAGCTCAGGATTTAAAATTCCCTTTGGTTGCTTTCTAATGTGTCTAAAACTTACCTCTTTTTGTAAACTCAAAGTTCTTGTGAGCTCCAGGGAGTTGACTTGGATTCACCTCGAACAACATCTTGCTAGGTCCAAGAGGCACCTGACGGTTCCACAGAGCCTGGACAGTGAAGTGAAACAGCGAGCTACCCCAGGACATGGCCAACACCCTAGTTCTCTCAGGTGCCCCAAAGATGATTGATGCCCACCCCAGGCCAGCAGGAAGCAGTCTTGAGACCATGGCACTCTCATCTCCCGCCCCCACCCCCGTCACCTGCCACCCCGTTCTAACTCTTCACCTTTTTATAATAAACAGAAGGGAGGTGTGTTAGCATTCAGGCATCTGTACTGGCCTGCCTTAGGGTCCTGACAGGATGTACCTCAGCTGCAGCCACTAACAGCACCTTATGTGCATTCCCTAATTCCCTTATAAAAGGAAGGCTTTGCTTCCCTTTCTCTCTCCCTCCGTCTCTTCCTCTTCCTTTCTCGCCTCCCTTCTCTGCCCCCTTCTCCCCTCCCCTCAATAAACCTTCATCATGGGCCCTGTTGTATGGTGTGACTCCTTCCCGCCACTTTTAAAAATACAACAGCGTCCCTAATTTTTCTATATCGTTTGTGGAATTTCCCTGTGTGTAATTTTGTCCCATTGCACACACTGCTTTGCACCCCACTTTTTTTTTACCCTAACATCCCTTTATACCATCAAAAATGCCAAACACTCCAAATAAATCTCAAAATAAAAAATTCGAACCTTTATTTTTTGAGACAAGTCTCCTGTGGCTCACATGGAAGGAGAACTGACTCAGTTGTCCTCTGACCATAACACACTCACCATGGCACTCACGCACAGGTGCCAGTGTGCTCTCTCTCTCTCTCCCCAAAATTAAGTAAAATAAAATAAAAATTAAAGTTCTATCAGCTAGGAGTGGGACTTTGTGAGCCCCTCCCTCGTCCACAGTTTTGACAGGCTTGACCTTCTGCAGGCCTTGTGCACACAGTCACAGCCGCTGGAGTTCCTTGTGCACACACTCACAGCCGCTGGAGTTGACGTGTGCCATGGCCTGGTCATGTGGGGAGCAGAGGCCCTGAGCGTGTGCAGTTCTGAGTCAGCGTGTGCTGTTAACACAAGCACTGTCGTGTCCAGGAGCCTAGCTTCATACCACTCGGGGGAAATGGCAAAGCCTTCCTCGGGGGCCTGAGAGTGAATGGTGACAGTGTGCAGACAATGTTCACCATAGCCTCACCACCCATGCTTACTGCTCCTGTCTAGGGGAGCTAAACCTGTTTCCTTGATCCAGATCTATACCACAAACCCTGTTTCTTTATTTATCTGTAACAACCCCCACTTCATTATTCAGCTGTATGATAAACATGCTGAGCTTCTGGGACCCTGCAGCTTTCCCATCAGAGATTGGGGTCCACCCTACCCCAGTTGTTCTGTCTGTTAATCTTTTCTTCATTTCTCCCGTGCTCCAGTCAGGTCAAGTGCCTTGGCTGTGCACAGCTGCTGCACACTCTTTTGCCACAGTCCTCCACGACCACTGGTTCTCACAATCTTCCCACCACATAATGGTCCCTGAGCCTTGGGAGCAGGGGGCACTATTGGCAGTGAGTGGCTACTGGGGGAGGGGGAGTTCATTCTCTTTGGATGCAGACCCTGATAGGCTGTTGTTCATGTTGCAGTGGATGGGCTTACACTAAGCGGATTCACTTTAATTAAAAAAACAAAAACAAAAACCAAAACCAAAAAACAACACATGAGGCTGGAGAGATGGCTCAGTGGTTAAGAGCACTGGCTGCTTTCCCAGAAGACCCAGGTTTAATTCCCAGCATCCACATGGCAGCTCACAGCTGTCCATAACTCCAGTTGTAGAGCATAGGACACCCTCACACAGACATACATGCAGGCCAAACAACAATGCACATAAAAAAGGCAGGAGTGGGTACAGAAAGAATTGAAGGGAAGAAGTAGGGGCAGATTTGATCAAAATACATGATATTCATGTATGAAATTATCAAACAATAAAAAAGTTTTGGAGTTGGACATGGTTACAACTTTGAATCCCAGCTACTCAGGAAACCGAAGCTAGAGGACTGAGAGCCTGGAGTCAGCACAGGCTACATAATGAGGCATGTCTTGATGGTGCACACCATTAATCTCAGCCTAGGAAAGAAGAGCCGGTGCACCTCTGTAAGGTGGAGGCTATCCTGATTTACATAGCAAGTCCTAGGCCAGCCAAGCTAGACAGACAGTTTTGGTAACAATGGCAGCACTGCTGTTAGGACCACAGAAATGGTACAACTTCTATAAAAGGTCATTTGCCAATAACTACCAACTTACTGTTTTGTTTTGTTTTGTTTTTTTCTGCAGTATTGGAGATTGAACTTGAGGCCTTAGACATGGGCATACACTCTACAGCTGAGCTAACTAACCCCTGATGCTCAAACTATTTTTTATTTTTTAATTTTAAAAACCATCACATATAGAGCGTGTGTGTGTGTGTGTGTGTGTGTGTGTGTGTGTGTGTGTGTGTGTGGCTTGTGATACCTCTCAACCCAATTAATATCCTGTAGCTCAATGTGTCCTCCTCCACTCTTGGCAGAGGCTCATGTGGCTCAAGTTGCTGTTAAACAAACTCCATAGTGCTGGGATTACAGGCTACATGCTCAGCCACATGCTCAATTTTCTATAGTTCTGGGGATTAAACCAAGGTTCTCTGCATGCTAGGCAAGCAACCTACCAACTGATCTGTGCCCCAGCCTGGAAAGTGTTCTTAAGTGGTGTATGACGTCAGCCTATATTCTGCAAACAGTGAAGTAAAAAGTGTTTTGGGGTAATACATTCATGACATTATCATTAACATACTTTTCAGATATTATGCTCTGAGCTTCTTTTCTTTTCTTTTCTTTTTTTGAGACTATATAGCCCTGGCTGAGTGGAGCTCACTACAATCTCGGCTGGCCTCACACTCACTGTAATCCACCTGCTTGTGGCTCCTGAGTGCTGAGATTAAAGCTGTGTGCTACCATACCCAAAAGGGCTCTACTTTTGTAGATTAAAAACTCACAGAGAAACAATTTAAAATGATAGAATTTATTTTAATATAATGATATACGTTTGCACATGTACTATTTTAAAAATAAGCATGTAAATGATAATTATAAAACATAAGTCAGCCCTAATTCAATATTATCAGAATAAAAGAGCAGGTACAGGAGTCAGGCTAACATTGCTGCATCTGCCCTTTCAAGTCAGAACAACACTCAGTGCACTGCTGTTCACCCTTCCTCAATGTCGTGTTATCATGAATGCCCCTCTTATAACTTACATTCAAGTCATGAAAATCTCTCAACAGTTATTAAAGTACTAGTAAGTCACTGAACTGAGTGATCTAAAAATACTAGCCTAAATTAAAACCCTGAGGAATTAAAATCTTTTACACAATAGTTTTGGTTAAGTGCAATTCCTGTTTGTAAGGACTACTTAATTTAAGGTCATACTTGGTAAGGCAGAGTAAAAATAAGATCTATGACAGTTACAATCTAAACTATCTTTAGTTTCTTGCTACAAAGTTGTTTTGTTTCCCTAGGAAGTAGTTTTGCACATCACTGGACCTCTTTCCATCTTCTGCTGCTTATCAGCTTCACCCTCAGTAGTTGACGTTTGTGCATTAGGCTGAGGTGCTTTAACAATGGTGGCTCAGACTTCACGCACCCAAGAGCTACATGTCGGAGAGTTCATGTCCATGCTCAACCATGGCCTGCACAAACTGCTTGAAGACTCGATCCATGTAAGTGCATTGCCTAGGCCAGATTCCCTCCAGAAAACCAATATGGCCTCCATAAGAAGTAAGGACCAGAGCGACATTAGGGTTTTGCTTAGCAGTTTCTATTGGGATAGCTTGAGGAATTGAAGCAGTAAGATGGGGGTGGTGGTGGTTGGTGGTAAAGAGGTGGGGGGGGGGAGAGAGAGAGGTCATTAACATTTTTCATTAGGAAAAGTATACTTTATCATTTCTAATCAGTAAGAACATCATTAAACAAATAAATGGAATGAGTTTGACTAATTTATACCAATCATCTATATTCTTAAAATAATCTCTATTTGTAGTCTTGTACTAGATCATTATTTTTAAAAGAATCAATCTAAGATTTTATATAACCTAAACACACAGGCTGTTTCTCGGCTGTGAGATGGCTCAGCTGCCGAGGTGCTTGTGTCCTCCTGAGAGACTGCGTTGGCTCTCTGGGACCCTCATGGCAGTGCCAGAGCTGACTCGGAAATTAAAACTAAGCTAACCTTTGTGAGAGTTGTAAATCCATCCTGTGTAATTTTGATTATATGTGAATCTAGATTTCTAAACATGACTGGTAACTGTATAAAGGACTTAAAATCCCAAATGTGATATATACAGTAAAAGCAAAAGTTATAAAGATATCAAAAACAAAAAGAAATAAAATTCTGGCTAATAGTAATGAGTGTACCTTCTGTTGCTGAGACATTTAAAACAGGGTAATTATTTTTTTCTATCTTTCTGATTTTCTGTTTATACTCAACAGAAAAGAGAAACTTAATTGGAAAATAGAGCTCTGAAGCAAAACACAGTAATTCACTAGTAACAGCAGTGTTTACACACCCTCTATCCAGTTAACTTTGAGCAGAAACTTCAAGGGCATGAATTAAAGTTATTTTCTTTTTTCTCCTAGGCTTTAGAGTTCAGACAGTGAAAAAATAAAGTGTGTGAGTGTGTGTGTATGTGTGTGTGTGTGTGTGTGTGTGTGTGTGTGTACACACGCACATGTCCACAAGTGCATGGGCGCATGCCCCAAAGACTAACCGGGGACCTCGTGAGTGCTCAACCTAAGCTCACCCACTGGGCTCCACCCCAGCACTCTGAGTGTCTAACCCTGACTGCTACAGTCATATCAGAACAAAGGCTCCACCACACTGCAGTCATGTGAATGATGGCGGCCGCCTGTTCCCTCAGGCTGCAGACAATTGCCCAGTATGTGGTAAGACTATTTTAAAGGCCTGGGAAAAAAATGGAAAATAATTGAGTTCAAACTTCACCCTAGTGTGTCAGGTTAAATGTTGGGATCTCTTGTTTGTAGCTGAGGCAGCAAAGGATAAGAATGGGTGGAGAAACATCAGACCTTATCTAGTGGAATTATGGGAAGCAACCTTGTAATAGATACTACCAGCCAGTTTCATTTTCTCATCTATAACTAAAGGCCCAAAGTGCTAGCTATTGAAAATCACCTCTAGAAAATTCGACCTCCCGGAGAAATGATGTGTGATTTAAAATATTTGTGTATGTTGGGATGTTCTAAAACTTTACAATGCATGTGTTAGGTTTGGGATCTGGGTAATTATGCTGTTTAGTGGTGACTGAACTCGGGGCCCCAAATGTGCCAGGTAAGGACCCTACATTGAGCTCCAGCCCAGCCCCAAATAAATGTTTTTAATTAAGTATTTGGAGAAAATGTTTAAAAGATTTTTTTCTTAAGGTCCTAGAAAGATGACTTAGTGGTTAAGAGCACTGGTTGATCTTCTAGAGGACCCACGTTTGATTCCCAGCTCCCATGTGGCAGCTCACAATCATCTGTAACTCTAGCTCCAGGAACTATGACTTCCTCTTCTGGCCTCTGTGGGTACCAGGTCCAGACACACAAGCAAAACACCCAAACACATTAAAGTTTAAAAACTGATTTAAGAAGATTTTTTTGAGTCAGGCATGGTGGCTCACACCTGACATTCCAGAACATGGGGGTGGAGGCAGGAGGATCAAGAGTTCCAGAAAAGCCTGGGCTACACAATGACATCCTGTGTTGACAGCAAAATAATAACCATCCTTCAACCCTCACACAACAATTAGAGGTCAAGCCTTCTGATACTGAAGTTTGTAAGATTACTTTCAATAAACAAACATGTATGCTTACTGCTGTTCTTTTTTATTTATTTTAAATCAGGAGGCTTCTTTTTAAGATTTATTTTTATTACTTTAAATTATGTATGTGTAGGACAGGATATGTACACATGAGTGAAGAGCCTGTGGAGGCCAGAAGGTGGTGCTAGATCTGGAGTTACAGGTGACTGAGTTGCCTGATATAGGTGCTGGGAACTGAACCAGGGTCCTCAACAAGAGTAATACATGCTCCCAACCACAGGGCCATCTCTCCTGCCCAATTGCTATTCTTAAATTAAGAGAGTATGAAAGTTAATTTTGGAATAATTTTCTTCCTTACTGTATCCAGGAGAAAAAAAACTAGACTGTTTTCCTTTAGAAATACACTTTTGTAACAAATTTGCTTCCAGCATTGAAATACTCAAGGACACTGTGTTTCTAAAGTCTCAAGTCCTCTTCCACGTTAAAGGGGAAGAAAAACTCAACTCCTTTTATTTTGGAACTCCAGGAAAAAGGGCAGACAATGCCAGTGTTCCCCAGGCAAAGATGCTGGAGCATCGTCTGTTTAAAGGCCTTGCATTTGAGAGGAACCAAAGGTTATATACACTCGAGAACACACAATCAGTTCTAACTGGGCCTGAGTCTCTGACAGCAGACAGGATCCTGAAAACACTGACCCTGTGGTCTGAAATACTTTGATCCTAAGTTATAAAGCTAACTTTTGTTTGCTGGTTTTTATGTTTTGAGATAATGTCTTCCTGGCCCAGGCTGCTCTTCAGCTTGTTAAAGTTCAGGCCAGCCTCAAACTCATTTCTTCTTCTTGCTTCAGTGTCTAAAACGCTGGGATTATAGGCGTGGAGCTCCACGCCAGGAAGCATTTTAATTAAAAAAAATCATAATAGAAGACACTGTATAACTGTTATATTTTTATTATCATAGTTTCTTGAAAAGAACACCATTTTAAAAACTAACCCAGGGAACGGGGAGATGACTCGGTAGTTGTTGCTCTCCCAGAGGATCCAGGTTCAGTTCCCAGCACCTGTGTCTGGTGGCTCACAACAATCTGTAACTCCAGCTCCAGGGCATCTGTTGCCCTCTTCTGGCCTCCACGGCCACTGACACACACATGGCATATACTCACAGATATACACAGAAATAAAACTAAAAGATAAGTCTTTGAAAAAAAAAAGTTAATTCACACCAAAGTGTGTAGACAGATGGTGTTCTTACCATGGCTGGGGGAGAAAACATCATCCACAGCATTCAGGCACAACACTGGGATTCCCACGGACTTCAGTCTGCGGTTTGGACTGGCATCCATGTAATAATCATCAATTGTTCGGTATCCAAACATGACTGAGGTGAATCGTTTATCAAATTCTCTAATAGACTTAGCCTGAAAAGCAAATCCAGACTGAATCTACTCTTGGAGTCACAAAAGGAAATAAAAATATTAGGAAAAGCTACCCCTTACCTTCATGACCTGGTCCATGTCAATTTGTTTGACAAACATATGCTGGTGCCTGAAACAAAAAAAATTTCAAACTACAAATTAAGATCACTTCTACTTCAGTCATATCTAAAATATATAAGAGCAGGTAATTAAACAGCCTAGCACAGGGTACTAAAATATTATCTGCTGGACCAGTGAAATGGCTCAGTGGGTAAAGATACATGCTGTCAAGCCTGATGGCCTGAGTTCAATTCTGCCCACATGGTAGAAAGACAATTTCTTTACACAGACAACACAGACTGTTCTCTGACCTACAGAGCATACTGCCCACATGAAGTAAGTTAATAAAAGTGTAATGAAAATATTTTAAGTTTGCCTAATCTCTCTCTCTCTCTCTCTCTCTCTCTCTCTCTCTCTCTCTCTCTCTCTCTCTCTCTCACACACACACACACACACACACACACACACACACACACACACACTATGGTGCACATGTTTTGGTTAGAGAACAGTTTTGGCGAAGTTTCCCATTTTCTCACCAGGATGATCAATATATAGCCATCTTTTGGCAGTGACAGAGATTGAATTTAGCACCTGGAACACGACGCCCATATGTTGTAACACTGAGCTACATCCTTAGGTCCTCAATTAATACTTTAATCCAAATGATTCTTCATTTTTCTTGCTACTGTTCCCATTTCAATGACCAGTGATAGTTAGCACTGCTATAATAATGACACAATGATTTTGTGGTACTTTCAGCATTAAATCATTAAGTCATGTTTATATTTGTCAATTCATTTTAAAATGCATGGTAGGGCTATAGTTGGGGCTGTAGAGGTTGAGTATGTACCCAGCATGTTTGAGATCGTGGACTCAGTCCCCAGCGCTGAACAAACAAACAAATAGTAACGGCCATTAAAGGAATAAAACAGAAACATCTTGATGCTCTGTGCTACCATGCAGGTTTTCACTGTTAGAAGATGAACAATTCCAGAAAAACAGATGCAAAGACATTATTTTGAAAATATGAGAACCATGAGCTATAAATATATTAGACAGAAATAGAACTGTATTCTATTTCTTTCTTGTTTTGAATACATTTTCTTAAAATTAAAAAATATCATTTAATTTGTGTTCATGTGTGTATGCCACAGTGAGTGTGTGTGTGTGTGTGTGTGTGTGTGTGTGTGTGTGTGTATGTGTGTGTATGTGTGTGTGTGTGTGTAGGGAATCTGTTCTCTCCTTCACCATGAGTCATAGGGTTTGAACTCTGGTTGTCAGGCTTGGTGGCAGGTACCTTTACCCACCAAGCCATCCTGCCAGCTCACATTCTCCCATTTCTAAAACACACCACACTTGTAAGAACATGCTTAAGGAGCTATATTATTCAACATGTGATGGGGAATGTCTTTCTGTATACTGTGAAAATATGTTGCTCTGATTGGTTGATAAATAAAGCTGTTTGGCTTATGGCAAGGCAGCTTAGAGGCAGGCGGAAAATCCAAACAGATAGAGAGGAAGGAGAGAGACAGAGCAGAGGAGACACTGTCAGCCGCCGCCATGAGAAGCAAGATGTGATAGCCACAAGCTTTGTGGGAATGTATAGATTTATAGAAATGGGTTAATTTAAGATGTAAGAACTAGCTAGCAAGAAGCCTGTCATAGTCGTAATTTAAAAATAATATAAGCCTGTGTGTGTTTATTTGGGTCGGAGCAGCTGTGGGATGGTGGGTGAGAGAGATTTGTCCTGACCACGGGCCAGGGGACACAGGAAAACTTTCAGCTACAAACATGGGACACTGCTTCCTTTTTTTTTTTTTGAGACAGAGTCTCTCTATGCAGCTCAAACTGTCCTGCAGCTCACTATTTAGATCAGGTTGGCCTTGAACTCAGAGATATGCCTGCCTCTGCCTCCTGAGTGCTGGGATCAAAGGGGTGAGCCACCACACCTAGCTACACAGGACATTCTTAACACATTACCTGAGAAAGAATTAGGTTTGGAAAAGGCTAACAACCAGAAAATTTAAGGAAACAACCAAACGTATCACCAAACACTCTGCACTAATGTTGTAGTTTTCAGAATAATTGAGAATAGCAACCTTCAATGCAGGGTGGGAGTACAAACAGAAAGAATGCATTCTGTCTTTTTTTTTTTTTTTTTGGTTTTCAAGACAGGGTTTCTCTGTGTAACAGCCCTCGCTGTCCCGGAACTCACTTTGTAGAACAGGCTGGCCTCAAACTCACAGAGGTCCAACTGTCTCTGCCTCTCAAATGCTGGGATTAAAGGTGTACACCACCACCACCCAGATGCATTATGACTTTTGTCTATATTTTTACCTTATAATTTTTGGTATGCATTCATAATGTAGAGAATATCTTAGTACAGTAATAAATTTATTGTATAAACAAATACACATATACTGGTAGTGTTATACTCTAAAATTTCATACTGCTGAGTCATGTAATCTAAACTGTTCGGTAAGAAAAGGCTTTAAATGTGACTTACTTCTTAACCGAAGACTGGAGGCAAGTTGTCAGGTAGTAATTAAAAAGCAGCCAATTTAGTGGTTTCTCCAATGACTCTGAACAGGCGAAAGTATTCCAGCCAACTGAAAATGTTGCGGCTGCCATCAAAGGAGTTTTGGACCCAATTTTACCCAAGTAATTTAGAAGCAGCATTCTAAAATGGCAAGAAACAAGATTTTGACTGGCTACGTCTCTCAAAAGTCCCTTTCTAACCATACACATCACAGGACAAGGCAGATACCAGCAAGTAACCAATGCTTAGTCTCTTTTTCTTTTTGAGATAAGACCTCAGGCAGCCCAGAATGACCTTGAACACTCAACTCTGTAGGATTACCTGGACTGCCTTAGCCTCCCAAGAGCCGGTCTGTGCCATCACCCGTGACCACTGCTGAAGTCCTGCACACTGGAAGGGTTTCTTTGTTCCTTCCTCATAGTCATAGTCTCTGGAACTTTTTACATTTATCTGTGCACGTGCACATGCCCGTGTATGAATGGAGGTCAGAGGACAACCTGCCAGAGTCAGTTCTCACCTCCCATCATGTGGGCCCAGGGGGTCGAACTCAGGACATTTCACCTGCCCATGTTCATATTTGTATAAAAGTATTTTTTTTCCTTCCTGAAACAGGGTCATGCAATCTCCCATTTCTGCCTCTTGAGTCCTTGGAGGATAAAGTGTGCAGCCCCATGCCTGGCCCATATACTTACTTACTTACTCTGCATTTGACCAAACTATGAGTGAGACAATTTATTCCTATGTTTCCTTTTATGGAGTAAATCAAACCATAAGAGCATAAAAGATATTTACCAAGTGGTTCCCAAACGCAGCTGGGCACTGGGATCACCAGGGACTACGTGAACTACTGGTGTCTGGACCTCCCGTCCTGAGCTCCCGAGTCTACTGGTCTGGGTGGTCAGTCACCCTGTGTGCCTATGCATCTTGCATCCCATGGCGAGTCTCCAAAGCACTCTACAGTCTACTGTTAGACTTTCTGAGCTGTGGCAGAGCATTTGGCCCCTAAAGTTATTGAACTTCTCTTCCTTCCTCTATTTCTTTTATTCTATCAATTTCTTCAATTCTAGCCAAGTTCTATTTGGATAAGAGGGACAAGAGTTGAGTTTGAGTTAGCGCTCAATGGCTCAAACTAAGAAGGGTAATGCCCTAACTCCACCTCCCATTATATCCTCCGTACATAGCTTCTTCAACAGACTAGGCTCTGAAGTAGGAGAATGGATAAAATACTTCCTCGTTACCTTTTACAACTCAAATGGTTTACAAGGACAGGAAATTTTTGTTTGTTTGTTTTTTTTGTTTTTTGAGACAGGGGTTCTCTGTGTAGGCCTCGCTGTCCTGAAACTCACTTGTAGATCGGGCTAGTCTTGAACTCATAGAGATCCAATTGCTCTGCTTGCCAAGTGCTGGGATTAAAGGTGTGGGCCACCACTGCCCAGCTTAAGGGCAGGAAATTTGTATGAAAAGTGGACATCTGGCTTTTGAAAATAATTTTTTTTGAAAAATTTTTAAAATAACATTTATTTAGTGTGTGTGTACATGTATGTACACTCTATAGCAAGTTTGTGGAGGCCAGAGAACAATTTGAGGGAGTCAGTTCCTTCCTTCTGTGTAGATCCCAGGATAAAACTCAGGTCCTCATGCATGGCAGCAAGTGCCCTTGGCTACTGAGTTGTCTTACCAGTTCCGAAACCAATTGCTTTTTTTTTTTTTTTTTTTTTTGAGACTGTATTTCACTGTTTTTAGCTGAGGCTGGCTTGGGACTTGTAACCCTCCTGCCTCAGCCTCCAGGAATGCTAGAAATACAGATCTGTTCCATCACATGCGATTTGAAAATGACCTTTTATAATGACTATATGACTTACACACAGAGCTGTGGTCACTAATCCATTTGAAGCATCCTAGTGTTCTCATATAGTAACTTGACACTTCAGCTAGAGGTCAGACAGTGGCTAGAGGCTGGTAAAGTACACAAACCAGAACAGCTGGAAAGGATCTAAAGCAGAAAGACCCTGAAACAGGCACAGCCAAATCTTTAGAGGCAATTCAGGAGTGATAGAATGTCAAGATGCTACCTCAAAAGGTCATTTTTACATGGAAAGAAGGCCCCCATTTGCTCACCAGTGGGGGGGGGGGCAAACACTACAGGGGGTCTAGATGGAGAAAGAACTCATGGATGAAAGGATTTAAACACCAAAGAATGGATTTTATTTGGCATCTGTATTTCAAACTATATAATTAAATAGCAGACACAATTGGGAAAACGTGAACACTCAATACTCACTGATGCTTAAGAATACTGCTAATCTTGTTCAGGTATGTAAGAGTACTGGGCCTTTTTTAAAAAAGACACAGGTGTTCCATTTAGAGCTACCAACTGAAATATTAATATAATGACTTTCTTCTGTGTGCTCCACTCCAGGAGGTGCTGTGATACAAAGCTGATGCACTGTGTAGAAAAAGCAAGATTCCATCCCCTCTCCTTGCTCCAAAATCCACTTATCTATTGTCCTGCGGTACGAGCTTCATCAGACACTAAGGTGAGAAGAACAGAGTCCACACTTACTGGCTCACAGCCAAAAGGCCAAGAAGTGATTCAACCAATTGATTTATTATTCTGAGAAGCTAGGAACTGAACCCAGGGCCTCCCATGTTTTAAATATGTGATCTACTTAGTACCATCTGAAATAATAATAAAATGATTGTGAGGTTTGGTTAATAGTAACTGGAGTTGGGAATGAACTGGACAAGTGGGTGATATTGATGAAACAAGATTACCCACGAGCTGATAATTACTGAAGCTGAGGCATGACTGTATGCAGGAAATATTCTTATTTTCCATTTCATGTGTTTGGAATTTTCTATTCATTTAAAAAGTATTTACCAACTCACTGGGAGAGCAGAATCTGGGTCTAGAGCTGCAGAGTTTCTTGACTTAACTCAGTTCTGGCTCAAAGCCCACACTTGGCCTCAGGCATTGCGGGCACTGGGATGACCCCAGTCCATGGCTCACTGGGCATAAAACTCTTGCTTAGACTCTGCTTTTGTCAGCTGCATCTCAAAAAAGAAAGAAGGAAAGAAAGAAAGTGCACCCACTTGGGAACGTGTCACAGTGCTAGGCAACTAGAAGGTGTGACTCCTTCAAATAATTCACAAGACATTAATATTCGGCCAGCTGGAAAAGCTAATCTAATGGTCAGACCCGGCCTTTGGGCACTGAGGCTTCAATGCTGGATGAATAGGCCTTTCCCAGGAGCTTCTGAATTGACAATTGGGGCCTCTTTATGTAAGGGCTTGCTTTGAAAAAAAGTCATGGATTTATATGATTAAGGGAAAAAGTTCAGCCTTCACTCTGTCTTTTCAGGTTCACTCTGTGGCTGAAGGAAAGAGGCTAAAATATGTCCATTAAGCACAACCTGGAGTCTCTGCTTGTTTCCATGCTGAGTCAGAGAGTTCCTTCTTTACTGGGTCAAGTCAGACCTTCCATGCTAATGTAAGGGATGGATTCTCTATCAGAATCTAAAAAGCTCTGGTCAGCGCCTACTCAGCAGGGCCTGTTGTCCATGTCTACCTTTCGCTTTCCAGCATGTACACTCTCTGAAGATGTTCTGAAAATTGAGATGGTAGACACATCCAGAATAAAGCTAAAAAAAAAAAATTCTATTTTCAATGTTGACTGGCTTTTAAAAAGGTGAAAAAAAGAGCAATTTAATTCTATTTTATGTATGTAAGTGATTGCCTGCATAATGTCTGTGAACCATGTATGTGCAGTGCCCGTGCAGGCCACAAGAGCTCACGTAGGATCCCTTGGAACTGGAGTTACATAGAGATGGCTGTGAGCTACTATCTGGGTGCTGGGACTGAACCTGGGCTCTTAAGAAGAGCATGTGTTCTTAATTGCCGAGACATCTCTCCAGCCCCCCATAATCAGCTTTTAAAATAAAGACAAATGGTCATTTAGTGTGCCTAAGTACCAAAATGTAGAATAAAATATATGTATGGTAAAATATTCCAATGAAAAGGAGATAATTAGCATTAATCTTATAGGGTTTGGTAGAGGCAGATGTCTATAGTTATATATATATAATATATATATATATATAAATTAATAATTTATTCTGCAGATAGGAAAAACAAAGTCTTGCAAAAGAGAATTTTTCATTTTTAGAAAAATGAAATACAATAGCTTGGGGTAGAGGTATGGGGCTCAGTGGTAAAGTGTCTGCCTAACATGCATTGATCCTAGCTTCAATCCCCAGCACTACAAAAAAATAAATTAATTAAATTAAAAAATAAGTTTGGACAATGGTTAGGGGGTCTAAAGTCCAGGAAAATACTAGATAATAACTTTTAGATTTCTTTAAGCTCACTTTCTCTATCTACACACACACACACACACACACACACACACACACACACACACACACACACACACAACCAGTTATTAGTGTCAGGTATCACTCAAATCTAAGTGTGGCAAGAGAGAGTTCCAAAAAGGGGCTGGAGATGCTCCACCATGAAGCCCTTGCTGTCTTCCCAGAGGACCTGAGCTCAGCCTCCAGCACTCAGAGCTGCTCACAAACACTTGTAACTCCAGCTGCAGGGGTCCAATGCCATCTTCTGGCCTTCTCAGGCACCCACCCCCAGCATGGGCATATATACACACAGACAAACACAAAATACATAAACAAATCTTCAAAAAGTCCCAAATAAACCCCAATGGAAGGGTAAGTGCACAAGCCATCTTAGCTTAACAGCATCTGGAGTGGGACATTAACAAAATTAAGTTTATTTGATTGCTCTCCAAAAGGACTCACTGTACTTTTGCATTACAGAAGCCAGGAAAATACTGAAATTTGTCTGAGCTGATTCCTTCCTGCCTTCCTTCAGCCACAAGTGAGAGACTCAAACATTCGGAGTCAAGTGTTGAGCTAGTTTGTAGTCCTCCTAGAGAGAGCTGTGAGGACTGTTCCCTTTGCCGGAAGTCCCAAGAGAGAGAGAAAGAGAGAGAGAGAGAGAGATAGAGACAAAGACAGAGAGAGAGAGAGAGAGAGAGAGAGAGAGAGAGAGAGAGAGAGAGAGAGCGCCAGCCTTGAGGCCTGCTCCCCTCTCCACATGTAGAAAGAAAAGTCCTTACCCTCCCATTGAGACGCCTGCTGCCAGAAACGGGGCCAAAGGGTACAGGCTGTGGACATGCTGGATGACTGTCTCCAAGTCTTCAGTGTTCGCACAGCAGTAAGTCCGTGGTGTCTGGACAAGAGACCATTGTTAAAATATGAGCAGAATGATTTGTACAGAGTAGAAATGTTTAGTTAAAAAAAAAAAACAAGCAAGGCTGGGTGGTGGTGGCCTTTAATCCCAGCACTCGGGAGGCAGAGGCAGGCGGATCTCTGTGAGTTTGAGTCCCGCCTGGTCTACAGAGTGAGATCCAGGAAAGGCTTCAAAGCTACACAGAGAAACCCTGTCTCGAAAAAACCAACAAACAAAAACCCAAAACCAAAAACAAACAAACAAACAAGCAAAAAGTCATAAATATTAAAAAAAAAACCTTTCAAGAGGTGGGTGTGGGTGGTGGCTGCAGCGGCAGACACGGTGCACCCCTTTAATCCCAGCACTCAGGAAGCAGAGGCAGGTAGATCTCTGAGTTCGAGGCCAGCCTGGTCTACAGAGTGAGTTCCAGGATAGCTAGGCTTACAGAGAGAAACTCTGTCTCAAAAAACAAAAACAGCAACAACAACAAAATAATTTTGGCTTGTACATATTATTAATAATAATATGTTCATATCTTCTAACACATCTGTCACTTAAAATCAACATGATCTGGTAGCACTAAGAAAAAGACCTTGAATGTGGAAGGAAAGCTTGGTATGAGTGGGACCAGCCCCGTGTAAACACCTTCAATTAAATCAGGTGCAAACACACAGACATGTGAGCAAATACAGGGAAGTACATTATATAGAAAAATTATGTATGCTCCCTAAAAGGCAAAATAATTCTTTATTTAAAAAATAAAAAGCCAAGCAAGCAAACAAGACTTTCTAATAATGCTATAGAAGGTTAAATTCCAGGGCATGCTGGGCATGGTGGCACATGTCTTTAATCCTAGCATGTAGAAGGCACATTTAGTGGCTCTCTGTGAGTCCCAGGCCAGCCTGGGCTACACAGCGAGACCCTGTCTGGGGGAGGGAGCTAAACTGCCACCAGTTTCTCACCAGGGAACTGTTTCCTCCACCTGAGAGCTGTCCGCCCAATGAAGAAGTGAGGTTTCTAAACACTGCCTTTATCTAGACAATGCAATATAAAGTCTGACTTATTAAATATTTTCTATTATGATACTGTATCCATTTAGTCCCAGCTGTGCAGTGTAGCTTCTAATACTGAATCAGGCCTCCTAAGATTTTAGTTTTCTATCTGGAACTTAGAATATTTAATTTTACAGTTCCTCACTCAAGGCCTAGTGATCTGTATCCAATCACTTAATGATTCTATTTAACGCAACTCTGATTCTTGTGTGGCTATGCCTACCAAAAGGAGTAGTTCTTGGCCGGGCAGTGGTGGCGCACGCCTTTAATCCCAGCACTTGGGAGGCAGAGGCAGGTGGATCTCTATGAGTTCCAGGCCAGCCTGGACTACCAAGTGAGTTCCAGGAAAGGCGCAAAGCTACACAGAGAAACCCTGTCTCGGAAAAAAAAAAAAAGTAGTTCTTATAACAGGACTAATTGTGTTCTTCAATTCATCTCTACAGTGTGATCTGTTTTAAAATCATACCCATCCCATGTCCAGTTCCTACTGAACTGCCCACATTATTCCTAAGAAAACTGATTTTAGTTTTAGAATATAAATTTATCAAGGAGTCAGCAAAGAAAAAGCATAAAAAAACCAGCATTTCAATGTACAGTTGTTCCTCTTGTTACTGATGGATGTACAAAAATGACCAAGTGTCAAAATTTGCCTGAGAGCATATTACTTTAAAAAAAAAATTAACCATAAAATAAAAAGCCCCAGAAAATAGCCCCATCAGCCCCCTGGAGACCAGGGTGACCTGTGTGTCATGGCCCCAGATGGGAATAGTGCATGCTCCTGTAGTTGTTCGCATAAGGCACAGGACACCCGTGATTCTGGGCATGCTTTAGAGCAGGTTAACCAGCCAGATCTTTCCAGTGCAGAATCCTAAGAGGCCCATCTCAAGTTCTCCATGGCTGGGCTTTGGACTACATGAATGATGCTGGGCTGGGAAGACTACATGAGACATTCAATGAAGACAGAAGGAGTTCATGGTCAGGGTGTCTCAGCCTTCTCAGAGGATCCCAGGTGTGCAGCCAGGGTTAGGGACTACTGGTCTAAGAGGGAAGAAGCAGAGTGAGAGCTGGACCAAGAGCGGAAGGAGCCTGAAGTGACAATGAGGAGGTCTATGCTGAGTGCCAGGAGAAGCACCTCTAGCTGGTGGTGTATCCATGTCTGGGGTTCCCTGTGGTCTGAGGGCTGTCCTACGTGTCTCGGACCTTACAGGCTCATGGACTCATGCTAAGCACTCATCAAACAGGAGCTAAGCTATTATTATTTCTAAAACCACTTAATCATTTACGTCTGTCTTCCTCTTTCTTTCTTTTTGAGTAAGAAAGGGTTCATTTCAACTTATCCTTCCAGATTATAGTCCATCACCTGCTGTGGGATGTCTTTCTGTATGCTATGAATATGTGTTGCTCTGATTGGTTGATAAATAAAACTGCACTGGCCTATGGCAAGGCAGCTTAGAGGCAGGTCGAAATTCAAGCAGACAGACAGGAAGAGAAAGGAGAGGCAGGGAGACACCAGCCTGCCGCCCAAGGAACAACATGCCAGCAGACCGGTAAGCCACAGAATATGTGGCAACATATAGATTAATAGAAATGGGCTGAGTTTAGTTATAAGAGCTAGCTAGCAAGAAAATTGAGCCATAGGCCATGGTCATGCAATTCGTAATTAATATAAGCCTCTGTGTGTTTACTTGGGGGATGTGAGTGGGAGAGATTTGTCTGGACCACTGGCCAGCCGGGACACAGGAAAACTTTCAACTACAATCACCTAAGGAAATCAGGGCAGGAACTCAAGCAAGAACTGAGTGAAGCAGAACCTATGAAAGAATGCTGCACCCTGGCTCATGTTCAGCTGCCTTTCTTACACAGCTCAGGCTTACTTGCCTAGGGATGGTGCCAGCCAGTAATAGACGCTCCTAAAAAAAAAATCAATGAAATGATTCCTAGTCTATACTCATACTCCTAATCTATACTCTGATGATGTCCAGACATCATCAGAGAGGCTTCCTCCAGTAGCGGATGGAAACAGATACAGACATTATGCAGACAGAACCCCTTGGAAAAAGGGCGAGGAAAAACTGTAGGAATCGGAGAGGATGGAGGACACCAGAACACGGCCCACAGAACCAACTAGGCAGAGCTCACATGGGTTCAAAGAAACGGCAAGCATAGGGCTTGCCTGGGTCTGCACTAGGTCCTCTGCGTTTGTTATGGCTGTTAGCTAGGTGTTTTTATGTGACTCCTAACAGTGGGAGCCAGTGTGTCTCTGGCTCTTTGGCCTGCTTTTGGAACTCTTTTCCTCCTAGTGGGTTGCCGTGTCCAGCCTTGATATGAGGGCCTTTGCATTGTCTTACTGTATATTGTTTTGTCCTGTTTGGCTGTTGTCTTTTGGAGGCCTGCTCTTTTCTGAAAAGGAAACTGAGGGGGAGTGGACTTGGGGGCCAGGAGTTGTTAGGGGGAGCTAGGAGAAGTGGAGGAAGGGGAAACTTTGTTTGGGATGTATTGTATGAGAGAAGAATCTATTTTCAGTAAAAAATTACAAAAAAAAAAAAAAAAGAAGAAGAAGAAGAAAAAGAAAAAGATATGAAGAAAATGCCCCATGATTTGCCTTCAGGCCAAACTGGTAAGGCATCTAGACTCATGGACTGTGCAGAACAGTGTGAGCAGAACAGTGTGAGCAGAACAGTATGGCGTGAAGTGCCTGAGGAGCACATCTGACGGCTCAATCATGACCAGCTGCACTGTCCTCTGCAACTTGTCCTTCTCCCTCAGGCCAAATCCTTTCTAGAAGCCTCCTTCTAGCTCTTGTTTTTTGTTTTGTTTTTGATCAAGAAACTTAGGTTGGGGAGTTATCATTCCCAAGGTTAATTTAGGAAGTGACCGTAACAATACAGAGTCTGTGGGCAGCGTGGACTCTTGGATTCCTGTCTTCCCTGCAGGGAAGCACTGAGCAGCCTCAGCAAGGCTGAGTGGGTTCTCAGTTCCTCAGAGGAAGGTCTTGGCTTTTCCTCATCCCTGCAAGACTGAGAAGAAAGGAGGACAACATGGTGGAAACATCTACCTCCTGACCCTCTGCAGAGGCCATAGCAACCCCTAGTGCATCCCAAGTGTATCTCTGACCTCTTCTAGAAAGGCCTTGACTTCTACAGCTTTTTCCTATCCTCGGAAAACTGCTTACCTGAATACCATTTCACCGTTGCCAGTTTTTCTGGGGTAAATTCAGTTAGAGACAGTTCCTTCCAGTTTGATCTTTGCTGACTCATCTTTTGTTCTTTTTTTATGCCTACCTAAGGTCTTTCTTACTCTGGGGCTCAGCCACACTAAAATCCTTTCTGAAGCAAGGAGAGGTATAAATAAACACAAAACTTCCTTCACACTTGAAACAGAAACCATTCACGGCTCTATGATGGAAAGAAGGAATACCAAGGGCTCTAAATGCCAAAGGTAGACCCCATCATCAATACTGGCATCTTGCTTTGTGATCCTACTTAAGTAATTCTCAAGATGTTGGACGACTAACCTGCAACCAGAAGTACATCCTTTGGAACACACTATTAATTGTCTAAAATATAGTTATAAATACTTAAAAAGTATTATAATTGATATATTAACACATTGTGAAGCATTGCTGTGACAGACCTGACCATGTTTTTTTGCGGAGGAGTGTGAAAGGAATTTGGAATTTTATGCAAAAAAAGCCGTTGAGTATTCAATGCTTGGTGAGCTGCTCTGTAGGAGCTTGGAAGGTAAGACTGTTGAGGGCTTGTGAAGTTTCAGAAGGGATGTTTAAAGACTCTACCAGGGGCATTTGTTATTTTTTAATTAAGATTCTATGGTTCTGGTTAGCTAGGGCTGAAGAATCAGCTGTGATTAACAAGATACCAGAACTACTAAAGTGAAACCTTTGCTTTGCTGGGATACTCTATGCTGGTTGGCAGGAGCTGAGAAATTCAAGGTGATTAAGAAGAGACCAGCATCACTGAGGTGAAATCTTCTGGGAAGTGTAAGCCAACCCTTTCCTCCCCAAGTTGCTTTTGGTCATGGTGTTTTGTCACAGCAATAGAAGCCTTAACTAAGACACATATACTGATTAATTATAATTGAATATATCCTTCTTGTGCCCTAATGATGTAATGAGTTAACACAGTAGCAATTAAGCCTTGGATGGCGAAACTCTTTAATTTTACAAGAAAAATTTTGTATTCATAATTCCATGTGAACTTCAAATATCCTTGTGAAGTGGCATGTATTTACTGTTATTGTCTTTTGCTAAACAGAGAAACAGGTGAATTGATGTATCACTTAGCTGGTTACTCATGAGAAGAAAACTTGAATATGGGACTTATTATTGAGACTTACTATACTAGTTCTCGTCAGACTATAATAATAGAACTACCAGGAGGTGTTTATCAGGATTTAACAGCCACACTGCATAAAACCCAGAGAATAAGTTACTTATTGTTATTCTCTTGCTTAGAAGTCAGTGAATTCTTTAAAACAAACAAACAAACAAACAAACCCAAACCAGTGTTCATCTACACAGCATCACCATACGAACTCAACTGCCTTTGGAGATTTGTGGATAAATGTTACAGCATTCTTTCAAAGTCAATTTCCAATTTAGTTTTTCATTTTTGTTTCTTGCCTCAAACTCACTGTGGATCCCAGGCTGGCTTCAAGTTCTCAGCAATCTTCCTCCCTCAGTCTCCTGAATCCTAGGTTTGTAAGTGTACACCACTACATTCAGCTTCCACAGGTACTTCTCAAACCAATCACTCCTTGTCACCCTGGCAACCAAATGCATTGCCACTTAAGACATTCCAATTGTGGCCCAGCAAAGCTCATGTCCATCTCTCTAAGCTCCCACATTCTTAGCAGTTCCAACATTGTTTGTCAAGACAAACTCTTGGCTGTGAGTCCCTAAAAATCATGAAGAAAGTTGTATACTCCTGAGAGAATGATAACGGTAGACATTATCATTCTAAAAGGAATAGAAACCGCAAGAAAGGACTGGACCACACAAGAATGAAACACGGCTTCCTGCTTGGTCCAGAGCATGTGATGATGGAATGAGGAGCTCAGACAAGCTTGGGCCCTTACCCTATGTCCATGGCATTTGCAGCCCACGGCCTGTGTCTTGATCTGGCTTCATTTTCCACCTGCAGCTTTCCATATTCCTCATGTTTCCAAGTCCTGGCATCTCATCATGCATTCAGTCTCTAACCTCCCAGCATCATGCATCACCCTCTCAAGGACTTTCTGCAGAGACCACTACCCTGTCACACACTGTCTGCTCTTCACCACACACAACAATATTGCTTTGGAATCTAAGAAGTTTTATCCTGGAAGTTAAAAATAAAACTCCTGCAATCTTGTGTGCCTGTAATTAGCATCACATGAACCTCCAAGTCTGCTAACATCTCAAAGATTACCGTGGACCACAACTGCATCAGTCCATAAGCAGCTGAGCATGACAAAGTAGATCCTGGGGAAACAACCTCCTAGTTGGCCCTATGAGAACAAGAACCCTAGAAGTATTCTCTCCTCTTCCTCCTCCTCCTATTATGTATTTTTCTTTCTTTTTTGGTTATTTTGGTTTTTTTTTTTTTTCAAGACAGTGTTTCTCTGTGTAGCCCTGGCTGTCCTGGAATTCTCTCTGTAGACCAGGCTGGCTTCAAACTCACAGAGATCCTCCTGCCTCTGCCTTCTGAGTGCTGGGATTAAAGGTATGCACCACCACTACCTGGCCAAGTATTCTCTTCTTAAGATAAAAAAAATATTTCAAAGAGTTTACTTTGTCATATCTTTGAGCTTGCCATGTGTAGAATCAGGACAGGTCCACACATGCCATGAAGGCATCTGCTCTAGTGTTCCAGTGCAGAGTGACTGGCTTCCTTAATGGCACTGGTCTCTTCAGAAACCACGCCTTCTTTACTCTCAACTTCAACTGGTTTTTCTAACCAAACTTCACTTTTCGGGGGGAGGGTGTCTTTCTCCTCTGCTTTTTTCCCCTCAAGTCTCATAAAAAATGGAGCTAGCAGCTGGGCAGTGGTGCATGCCTTTAACCCCAGCACTCGGGAGGCAGAGGCAAGCAGATCTTTGTGTGTTCGAGGCCAGTCTAGTCTACAGAGTGAATTCCAGGACATCCATGGCTGTTATACAGAGAAACCCTGTCTAGAAACAACCCTCCCCACCCCAAATGCAGCTAGCAATAACCATGTCATGTCTTGAGTATTTGGCTGCCTTCTTTAAAATCTCAAGACACAGACTAAGTTCATTGCCAGAACATAACACAGTTTCCAACAGAGTCCTTGTTTCCATCTGAAATCACAGTCAGAGTCTGCCAGTCCACATTTCTATCAGCACTCGAGTCATCTGAGCACCTACCAGAATCACCCACTGATAACGAGACTGTGCCATCCTAAGCTTTCTAGACCAGATAGCCAAGCTTTCAAATTTCTTCTGAAAACCAAGTCCAAGGCTTAAAAGCCCAACAGGAAGGTTTTGTCGCAGCAACCACCACACTCCTGGTACCAAACTTTTGTATTAATTTTTTTCATTATTCTTACAGAACAGCTAAGAAAACAATTTAAAGGATGAACAATTCAGTGATTTCAATTCATCATGAAGGGGGGATGGCAGATTCTATCATGATGGCCAGGAAGGATAGTGGGAAGGAGTAGGAGAGGGTGAGTGAGAGATAAGGAGAGACAGAGAGAGAAGTCCAGACTGACTGACTTTCTCCCTTTCCCCACAGCCTATGGAATGGACCTATATTCTGAGTAGGTCTTTCACCCTTAGTTAATTTTCTCTAGAAGAAGTGTGTTACTAATTCCATAGGCACTTTTCCATTAGATCAAGTTGGCAGTCAAGATTAACTCTTGCAGTATGTGTAATATTTTACAACATGGCTCACAGGTTTTTGTTTTGTTTTTGGTTGTTGTTCTGAGGTTGAGGTCTCACTGTGTTGCCCAAGTTGTTCTTGAATTCCTGAGCTCAAGTGATCCTCTTACTTAGCCTCCCAAGTAGCTGGGAAGAAAGATGCTGCACATCACCATGCCTGATTCAAGTTACAGATTTAATTATCAAATGCAGCAATGATGTGGAAGAACTCTTATCCTAGTAAAGACTAACTAGGAGTTAGAGGTCATGACTTAAATTTAAAATGATGTTACTAATGTTACTTCTTTGTAAAGCCTGCCTGTCAAATATACAGACAGAATACAGCCTATCTGTGTCATGACAAAATTAAATCTCTTTTCTTTTTGTATTTTGTTTTGTTTTGTTTTTTGAGACAACGTTTCACTGTGTAGCACTAGCTGTCCTGGAACTTAACTCTGTAGACCAGGCTGGCTTTGAACTTACAGAGATCCACCTGCCTCTCCCTCCCTAGTACGGGGATTAAAGTCATGTATTACCACTGCCTACCTAAATCTCTTTTCATGACAGAAAAACAAGTATCACTATACTGTTTTTGTAGTTTGGGGTGGTTTGACTAAGAATGGCCCCCATTGACTCATATGTTGAAATGCTTGGTTCCTAGGTGGTGGAACTGTTTTGGGAAGGATTTGGAGGTGTGGCCTTGTTGGAGGAGGCATGTCACCAGGGGTGGGCTTCACATCAGACCCAGTCTTGCTTTCTCTGTCTGCTGCCTTTGGATCAGAAGCTCTCAGAGCTACTGCTGTCTGCCTGCTGCCATGCTCCTTACCATGATGGTCACGTACTCACCCTATGAAACAGTTAGCAGGCTCCAATTAAATGCTTTCTTTTATAAGTTGTCCTGGTGTCTCTTCACAGCAACAGAACAGTAAGTAAGATCCCACCCCCAATGCAGTACTGGGATTGACCTAGGACTTCACACATGCTAGGTAAGAACTCTAACCACTTAGCTTTATCTCCAGACTATATTGGTTAATTTGTAAAGAAAATGTATTTTGCATTAAAAATGATAGACACAGCTGGATGGTAGTGGTGCACACCTTTAATCCCAGCACTCATGAGTGGATCTCTGAGTTTGAGGCCAACCTGGTCTATAGAGTGAGTTCCAGGACAACCAGGGCTCTATAGAGAAAACCTGTCTCAAACAAAACAAAACAAAACAAAACAAAAAAACAACAAAAAAAAACCCAACCCAACCAACCAAAACAAAACAAAAAAGATATACATTAATATCTACTGGTGTTAAAATAGAGTGAATATAAAAGTTGTTATAAAATAGAATGTTGGTGGCTGGAGAGATGGCTCAGTGGTTGAGAGCACTTCCTGTTCTCCCAGAGGACCCAAGTTCAGTTCCCAGAACTCATGAAATGGCTCACAACTGCATATAATTCTAGCTCCAGGGTATCTGATACACATACTAACACATACACATAAGCAAATAAAAAATTATAAAGTATACTAATTTGGGCCGGAGAGGTTTCCTACTATGATCTTATATTAACTGCAAAATTAGTTCAATAAAAATAATATGCTTTTCATTATAAAACAGGAAATGATTCTTTTTCAAATTGAGGCTTGTTGTTTAAATTTACTTACCAAGAGATTCTCTCCTGCCACTCCTCTGTTATTAAAAACCACACACCTGAAAATGAGGACAGCAATTTTGTTACTTCTCCACACAGTTCTTCCTAGTGATGTACTATTGAGATCCTCTCACAGACACTATCCTACAGCATTAAAACAGTAAAAGTTGGACCAGGGATGTAGCGCTTGCCCAGCATGCATGAAGCCCTGGGTTCAAATTCCAGTACTGTATCAAGTGGTTATGGTGATGCATGCCTACAATGCCAGCACACGGGGAAGCAGAGGCAGGAGGATCAGAAGTGCAAGGTCATTTTTTTTTTTAACCTATGTAGCAGTAGAAAGTTTGAAACCAGCCTGGGAGATGGAGACCCTGTCTCAAAACCCAGCCTGAGGGATGGAGACCCTGTCTCAAAACCAGTCTGAGAGATGGAGACCCTGTCTCAAAACCCAGCCTGAGGGATGGAGACTCCGTCTCAAACATTTGCCAAAACAGACTGAAAAAAAAAAAGATGTTTCAGGGACTTTGTGATAGCTTAGCTGGTAAAGGCACTTGCTGCCAAGCCTGATTTGGGTTCAATCCTATGACACACAGGGTTTAAAAAGAGAACTGACTCTTGCAAGTTGTCCTCTGAGCCCCACACAAGCACAATGGTGTAGGAACACACACAAACACACACGAACACACACACACACACACACACACACACACACACACACACACTGCAATTACAAATGCCTGTAATAGTATACAATTTTAACACCAAGCAGTAGCATATTGGTAGTCCAAAAGTGCTTAACAATTCTCTCTAAGTGACTACAAATCCTTATTTTTTTTGCAGCACTACAGATTGAACACAGGGCTACATGTTTGCTAGCAAACATTCTTACCACTGAGTTATATCACCAGTCCTAAAGAGTTAAAAAATGCTGTATGTTTGTTCAATTAGAAAGTTATATAATAGTCTTGTTACTTTTTCCTGCTAAAGAGTGTATACTTTACATTTTCTATACATATATGCCTCTGATAAGCATTTTAAAAACAATTTTAAGTCAAATTTATGTTTTTTTTTGTTTCATATGTCTTCTCTACATTGTATTCACAGCACTAATAAGAGTCTATCCATATATTAGAGAACAACTCTTATTCCTCAAGGTTCAGCAACACAGAAACCAGAATTAAAAAAGATTACTTTAGTCGAGTATGCCTTTAATCCTAGTACTCAGGAGGCAGAGGCAGGAGGATCTCTATGAGTTTGAGGACAACCAGAGCTACATAGTGAGACCCTGTCTCAAACAAATATTTACTTTATTTTTAATTATGTGCTATTTGTGGTGGTTTGAAAAAAAATTGCCCCCAAAGGGCGTGGCACTATTAGGAGGTGTGGCCTTGGAGTGGGTGTGGACTTGTTGGATGAAGTGTGTCACTGTGGAGGTGGACTTTGAGCATTCATATATGCTCAAGCCATGCCCAGACCACTTCCTGTTGACTGTGAGTCAAAATATAAGAACTCCCAGCTCCTTTTCTAGCACCATGTCTGCCTGCTTACCACCATTGATGACAGTGGACTAAACCTCTGCACTGTAAGCCACCCCAATTAGATGCTTTCCTTTATAAAAGTGGCCGTGGTTGCCGGGCGGTGGTGGCGCACGCCTTTAATCCCAGCACTCGGGAGGCAGAGCCAGGTGGATCTCTGTGAGTTCGAGGCCAGCCTGGGCTACCAAGTGAGTTCCAGGAAAGGCGCAAAGCTACACAGAGAAACCCTGTCTCAAAAAAACCCAAAAAAAAAAAACCAAAAAAAAAAAAAAAAAAAAACAAAAGTGGCCGTGGTTACGTGTCTCTTCACAGCAATAGAAACCCTAACTAAGACACTATGTATCTGTGTGGGAATGTGCACATGAGTGCTGGTGCCTTTGGGGACAAGAAAAGGGAATCAGATCGCCTGGGGCAGGAATTACAAGTAGTTGTGAGCCACCATTTGGGTGCTGGGAACAGAACTCTGGTCCTCTGCAAGAGTAACAAATACTCTTAGCTCCTGAGTCATCTCTCTAGGCCTTAAATTTTTTTTAAGCATCTTATTTGTTTGCATGTGTGCTGCAGGATGCGAAAAATATATGAAGTAGGAATTCAGCTGATTATGACAAAGCTGTACCTGAAAGAGTTCAGAACTCTTTCAGAGGATGAGGTCAAGGCTCAAGAAGTCTTGGTGATATTGGCTTTTGATTATTAGCCGTTTCCTGCTATGAACTTCTCATGTGCTTGTGGCTTTTCCATCATTCATTGGGCACAATTTCCCCCATACAATTAAAGTAACCGTCTCCAACTGTGCTACAACAGACACAGTCAAAACCTCTAGTTTCAGGCCATTCTGTAATTATCGTCGTTAGCAGCATCCAGCCAGGACATTCCCTAGACGGATGAAAGTATCTTATCTGAGGTACCTCACAGATTCTCTAAGAACAGACTTAAGCATCCAGACTCTGTTTGAGAAGGCCTGGCGGATGTGCTAATTAAGCTTAATTTTCTCCTTTCCAAAGTCTCATCTCTAGTTTTAGGTCCACCCTTAAAATTAACTCAGAACTGAAGGGTTCCTACTTACAGGTACATCCAGCTGTGATGGAAGTTGCTTAGCCAAGTTGCCTAGCGACTGAGCACACTCGCCAGAAACTGCAGGAGCAGAGATAGCTTGGAGAGGTAAGGGTCAAAGGGATAAAAGGCAGTTTTATTTTCAGAGAATGATGAGGTGGAGAAGAGAAAAGAGAATGGAAGAACTCGATGGGTAAGAACTGGAGGGGAATGAACTGAGATGGGAAGACCTAGATTGGAGGAATAGAAGAGAGAACTAGAAGGATGAGATGGAAGATGAGGAAGAGCCAGATGGGAAAGAACAAGATGAGGAAGAACAAGAAGAAAAAGGAGGAGATGGGAGAGGAGCTGATATGGGAAAGACCTGATGGATGAGAACCTAGATGGGGCAGAACTAAGATGAGAGAATTAAGATAAAACTTAGAGGGGTCAGCAGATAAATACAGAGAGAAATCAGGCAGGAAAGGAGCTAGGCATGAGAGCAGAACAGAAGCTGTGTAGAGAGAGAACCGACACAGAAGAATAAAGTGTATGGACTAAAGAATTTTGTGTACGTAGATTCATTTACTATCGTCAAAGACTAGATTATCAGCTGGTTGTAGATTCCTCTACGGACCCTGGAAGAGGACTATCAAGGGGCTGGACCCCAATAGTCTCTGATATGTGTGTGTGCGTGTGTGCATGTGCGCATGCGTATGCGCAAGCGCAAGCGTGAACGTGTGTATTTACCATGCTATTAAGTATAGAAGTTCGAGGACAAATCTGTCCTTCCCTTTTGCCATGTGGGTCCTGAGGATGGAAATCATGTCATCAGGCTTGGTGTCAAGCACATTTATGACTTAGTCAACTTACCAAACCAAGGCCAGGATTTTATACATGGTAAAAACATTACCACTGGTAGTGCTACAAATGCCCGATAAGGTGGAATGGAACAGCAATACACTACTGCTTAGTGTTAACAATTATATATATTATATATTAATACATATATTATATAGTATATATTACAATTCTTGGACAAAATCTTGACTCATACCTATATAGGTTCTTATAGATTTAGTAAATGTATATATGTATGTATATATTTTCATGCCAATTAAAATTCATTTTTTGTCTGTTTACCTATGCAATCAAGCCTGTGTAAGATCCCAAGTTTCTTCTTTTGGAGTACTGTGAGCATTGCGCAGGTTCAGAGCAGGGATAAGCTAGTAGTCCTCTAGGACATGCTCAATTCTGACTCACCTCTCAGGGTGCTAGGGTTCAAGGCACACTACCTTCATTGAAGGTGGTGATTTAGATCTGGTTATTAACTTATTTATTTATTTATTTATTTATTTATTTATTTATTTATTTATTTATTTATTTTGGTTTTTCGAGACAAGGTTTCTCTGTGTAGCTTTGCGCCTTTCCTGGGACTCACTTGGTAGCCCAGGCTGGCCTCGAACTCACAGAGATCCGCCTGGCTCTGCCTCCCGAGTGCTGGGATTAAAGGCGTGCGCCACCACCACCCGGCTATTAACTTATTTATTTATCCTGCCATTGTTCTTTGCATATGAAGTGCTAACTACAGAATTTTTAGGTCTAGCTAAAAATAAATAAATAAATGGTTAAAAACCTCAGAAATCAGGCTAAGCAAATGGCTCAGTCTAGTAAAACCCACATAACCCACATAAAAGTCAGAGTAATGGAGCACACTTGTCACTCCAGCACTGTGGAGGCACAGACAGTGAGTTCTCTGGGCTTGCTGGCCTGTGAGTCTCAGGCAAGTGGGAAACTGTCTCAAAGAATAAGATGAATAGTAACTGAGCCTCTATATGCATGTGCACAAATGTGTACACACATGTATCCACTAGCACCTCTGTATGCATGTGCACAAATGTGTACATGCACCCACATGTGCACGTGCATCCACCAGCACAAAAATCTAACTTGAGAAAAACAGTAATATTACATCACAGCTAGGTGTGGTGGCACAAGCCATTAATCCCAGCACTTGGGAGGTTGAGGCCAGCCTGGTCTACAGAGAGAGTTCCAGGCCAAGCTAGGCTACACAATGAGGCTTTCTCCACTAATTGTTGTCTTTTTGTTTTAAGAGATGGGAATCTCTGAACTGGAGAGATGGCTAAGAGGTGAAGAGCACTGGCTGCTGTTCCAGAGGTCCTGAGTTCAATTCCCAGCAACCACAAGGTGGGTCACAACCACCTGTAATGAGATTTGGCGCCATCTTCTGGCCTGTAGTGCAGGCATACATGCAGGCAGAACACGGTATGCATAATAAATAAATTAATCTTTAAAAAAATAATAAAAAAAAAAGAGATAGGATCTCCTACCT
Source organism: Peromyscus eremicus (assembly GCF_949786415.1). Taxonomy (NCBI): domain Eukaryota; kingdom Metazoa; phylum Chordata; class Mammalia; order Rodentia; family Cricetidae; genus Peromyscus; species Peromyscus eremicus. Next base: position 1,214,090 of record NC_081435.1, read on the forward strand.
TTCCCAGGCTGGTCCTAAACTCAGGTTGAAGTCACCCTCTGCCTAAGCTTCCCAACTAGCTGGACTGACAGGCACATTCTACTATACCTGGCTTTCTTCTATCTTAGCTCCCTCCCCCCACCCCACCCAAAAAGAATGGGAAGACAGACTAGATATAAATAAAATGTAAGTTGGCCACTAAGATTCACTTGCATAAGCACCTAAGCCACGTGTGTGACCTTGAGCCTGAAGCTCCTAGTTAGGTAAGAACTGCTTTAGGGAGCAAACATTAAGGACAGAGTCAAATGGCTTCTGGAGTAAGATGTCATATGACTGCGGTGTGAGAAGGCCACAAAGCTAGAGAGGGGAGAGGAAAAGATGGTTTGCAAATGCATGCAAAAGCAACTTATCCACCTGGGACTGTCCTCCAAGCTGCAGACTGGGCAACCACAGAAAGTGGATCACAGTCTGGGTCTCCTGTTAGAGGGGAAACTGATTTGACCTCTCCATCTCTGTCACAGCTGTCCCTTGCTAGTCTGGACATGGGCAGAGGGTAAGGAGGAATAAAGAAACTGCCCAGCCAAGCTGTCCTCTCTCCACCAGCTGGTGAGAGGTGGTGACAAGCCCGTTAATTAGCACTCTCCAAACAATTTTTTTCCATTTGCCCAAATGACTTTAAATGTTGTGCACATAAAAAAATGGGACTGCTAAATGTTCCTCCTGCATATTTTAACTATTTAATTTTTTTCTTCTCAAAACAGAAGCAAAGAGAAGACATAACAAATGAACACACATGGTATGAAGAGGGCGGAGAGATGGGGTGGTGGTCTGAGTGAGAATGACCTCCACAGGCTCATTATGTTTGAATACTTGGTCCCTAGTTGGTGGAACTCTCTGGGAAGGATCAGGAGGTGTGACCTTGTCAGAAGAGATGTGTCACTGTGGGTAAGACTGAGGTTTCAGAAGACTCACGCCATTCCCTATAGCGAGCTTTCTTTGTCAGACTATCCTTGGACTGCCAGCCCACAAACAATTACCCAGAGACTATTATTAATTATAAAAGCTTGGTACTAGCTTATGCTTTTTCTCAATTAGATCTTATAACTTAATTAACACATTTTTAAAAAAATCTATGTTCTGCCATGTAGCTTGGTTACTTCTTAGTATGGCACATTGTTCTGAGTCTACTCACAAAATCATGCACCTAGAATCTTCCTCCCAGTTTCTCTCTCTGCCCAGAAGTCCCGCCTATTCTCTTCTGCCTAGTTATTGGCCTTTCAGCTCTTTATTAAACCAAGCAGAGGTACCTTAGGCAGAGACCCATCGTTACAGTGTAAACAAATATTCTGCAGCAATTCCCAGTGTGCACTCTGCCTCCTGCTGTGGTTTGAGACGTGAGCTCTCAGCTGTTCCCGCTGCCATGCCTTTACCCCACCACTATGGACTCCAAGCTCAATCAAACACTTTCTTCTCTAAGTTGCCTTGGTCAAGGTGTTTCATTACAGCAATGGAAATATAACTAACCCAGTAGTTAACCTCAGCGGTCAAGAGCTCACAGTGCCTGAGCAGAGGACTTGAGTTTAGTTCCCAGAACCCACATCAGGCAGTTCACAACCACCTACAACCCAGCTTCAGTGGACATGATGCTCTCTGGCCTCCATGGGTACCTGCACACATGTATGCAGACACATAATTTAAAAAAACGAATCTTAAAAAGAAATCTGGTATGAAGAACTTTCAGCAACAAGAGAATACATTAACCACAGTTGCACATGGCTTGCATATGCCCCCTAAGGGTTCCTGTGTGGGAATTTAATTGTGAGGTGTTAAGGGATTAGAAACTTAATCTATGATCTTCATAGGTGGGGCCTTTGGGAGATGACTGGGATTAGATAGAGTCATCCAGGTGTATTCCTACTATTCAAGAAGAGTGAAAGATAGGACACACACGTGAGTGCTCCATATCTCTCACCATGTAATACCCTGGGCCATTTTGGTACCCAGCCAGAAGGAAGGTTATTACCATATGCAATACCTTGATCTTGGACTTCCGGAAAGCAAATCAAAATAAACCTCTTTTCTCTATAAATATCCAGCCTCAAGTATTTCATTATAGTAATGCACCAGGGAAGCAGATTAGTTTCTCTAATGAAGGTTAAACAAAAGGCAGGGAGCTAAGTATAACCCAAGGTTTTTCAATCTTCAACACTATAGGTGTTTTGGTTAAATGACTCTTTGTTGTAGGGCTGCCACATAGATTGTAGAATGTTCAGTAATATCTCTGGTCTGTGCCAACTAGAAGCCACTGTTGTGGAATATTATTTTAAGATGTGTTACATTTGTTTATACTGTGGAACAATGCAAAGATGTGTTACATTTGTTCAACTCTGTGAAGCTGTGTTACTGTGCCTGTCTAAAATACATGATGGTCTAATAAATAGCTGAACATCCAAAAGCAAGGCAAGGGAAATGATAGGCAGGGCTGGCAGGCAGAGAGAATAAATAGGAAAAATCTGAGAGGAGCAATAAGAAGAAGAGAGAAAGAACAAGGAGAGGAGGATGTTAGGGGTCAGCCATCTAGCCACACAGCAAGCCATGGAGTAAGAGTGAAAGTAAGATATACAGAAGTAAGAGGAAGGTAAAAGCCCATAGGCAAAAGGCAGACAGGATAACTTAAAGTTAAGGAAAATTGGCTAGAAAACAAGCTAAGGCCAGGCATTTATAAGTAAGAGTAAAGACCCATGTGTGATGTTTTTTTAGGATCTAGGACCCCAAAAAAGCTAAGAGTAAAAAGCAAAAACAACCAACAACAAGCCAGTGAAAATGCCCCAGGCACAACAATCAATAATGTTCTCAGAAGTGGGGAAGTAGTTCAGTGGTAGGAACTTAACTGTCACATGTGAGAGCCTGGTTCTGTCCTAGCACTGTTTGAAAAAAAAAGTCTCTAGATGTTGCCACATGTTCCTCAGTGCAAAACTGCCCCTTGCTTGTAAAGCACTGTTATCATGAGTAATAGTGGACCGGAGAGTCTAGATCTGCTCAAGGTACAGAACACAAGTGGGCGTTTCTACTACACACACCAGACACACTTGGGAGCAGACTGTCAATCAGGTTCCCAGGAAAGGAGATGAGAACAGAAAACTGAAATTTGTAAGATAAACAGATTTTATCAGACAGTCTTAGATATTTTCTAGCTCTATTACCACCCAGCAGGTTGGTTGGTTGTTTTGTGAGACAGAATTTCTCTGTGTAGCTCTGGCTGTCCTGGAACTCCCTCTGTAGACCAGACTGGCCTGGAACTCAGAAATCCACCTGCCTCTGCTGGAATTGAAACCATGTGAGTCCCTGATCCCACTGAATGTAAAGGACAAGGAAGACACTTTTGCCATGGTATTGATGACTGCAGAGACACAGCTGAGAAAGAGGGACAGAGGCTTCAGTGTGTGCTGCCAACCCTGATCCCCTGGACTGCATCCCTGGGACCCACGTTTCGGAAGGAGAGGACCAGTTCCCAGAGCTTGTTCTCTGACCTCCGTGCACACTTGATGGTCCATTTGCACCTTTCCCCACAAAACAAATGATAAAATACAATGATAAACATAAAAGTAGAAGCAGCAACCAGAAAGCGGCAGGGTGAGAGGAACCTTCAGGAATGAGCTGCATTCCAGGTAACAGGCACTGTGACTGTTTACCACCTTGACAGAGCATGTTTTACATACTTTACAGGACTACTAATATTAGAATGACCCATTCATTCAAAACCTTCATGAACTAAAAGCAAATCAAAGCCTGTAAGAGCTAAGTGAGAAACAAAACAGCAACACACCAACAGTCACGGTCAAGTGCAGCTCTGACCATGTGCAGATGGACCAAACCCATCATAGCTCCGGCTGGGCCTGGGGCCTGTAACCCCTGGCCGAGCTGGGGCCTGTAACCACCAATGGTTTTTAATGAATTCTTGCCATGTTGGGCGCCAAATGTAGACGAAATTCTAAACAGTCTTATTAAATAAGAAACACAGCACCAAATACAGAGTTAAAGCCCAAGAGATCCAAACATTAGCGAAGAGCCAAGACATCTTATCTTAGCACTTGCTGCCGTCCTTCCCTTGAGAGACCTTCTTCCTGTCTGTCTTGTGTTTTATTGCTTTCCTGTTCTGCCTTCTCATTGGCTCTAAGCCCAGCCACATGACTTCCTCGTCACTACCTGTCTATACAGACCTCCTGGTCTCTATGGTTGGTACTGGGATTAAAGACTCAAGGGTCACCATGCTTGGCTGTGTCCTTGACCACACAGAGACTCTGCCTGCCATGTGATCGGATTAAGAGAGTGGGCTCCCACCACCTGACTTCTATTCCTGGCTTGCTAATGACCTCTGATCTCCAGGCAAACTTTATTTATTAACATACAAATAAAATCACATTTCAGCACAATTAAAATATCACCAAAACACACAAAAAATAGCAACACACAAACAAAACAGCAACACACAAAAATAGCAACACACAAACAAAACAGCAACACACCAACAAAACAATAACACACCAACAAAACAGCAACACGCAAAAAAACAGCAACACACCAACGTCCTCTAAGGAACACCTTCAGTGAGAATGCAGAGCAACGAGCCATACTTTCATCTGACAACAAGAGCAGTATGACATGACAAGAGGGTTCGACGTCCAGTGAGTGGAAAGCTCGAGAGTTCAGCACGGGCAGAACTGACATGGTGAGTGTAACAACCATACAACGTAAGGGCATATAAGCTGTCGTAAGGCTAGGGAAGGAAGATGCTGTCTCAGCTGAAACATGGCTACTGTGGTGGTTTCACTGAGAATGGCCTCATAAGTGCCTATGTTTTAAATGCCTGGTTCCCAGTTGCTAGAACTGTTTGGGAAGGATCAGGAGGTGTGGCCTTGTTGGAGGTGTGTTAGTGGGGATGGGCTTCACACCAGACCCAGTCTAGCTCCCTCTGCCTCCTGCTTGTGGATCAGATGAGAGTTCTCAGCTACTGCTGCAGCACCATGCCTGCCTGCTTGCTGCCATGCTTCCCACCATGATTATCATGAACTAACCCTCTGAAACTGTAAGGAGGCCACCAATGAAATGCTTTCTTTATAAACTGCTTGGTCATTTGTGTGTCCTCATAGCAAATGAATAGTAACTAAGACAGTGACCTAAAGGATAATCAATGTGCACAGTGTGTGTCTTTATGTGTATGCTGGTGCCTCAGAAGGCCAGAAAGAGGGCATCAGACCCCTTGGAGCTGTAATTATAAGCCATTGTGAGCTATTGATGCAGGTACAGGGAACTGAACTCAGGTCTTCTGCAACAGCAGCAGGCATTCTTAACTGCTGAGCCATCTCTCCAGCCCTAGGTGCAGAGCTCTAGTGCCAGGTTAGAGAAGATGGCAAGGACTGTCAGGGCAGAGCTCCTCAGGCCAACCCTTCCACAGACAGTAACTATAAACTCTCACAGTGTAAGAAGCAGGTAGAGAACAGCAGCAAAGTGGGCAGGAACTGAAAGCCAAGCAGACAGAATGAAACACACTGGGGCGGGGGGGTCCCTGTTCAGTTTTGTGAGGTGTGGCAGTAGCTGGTATTTTCAGTGCAGACAAAAATCCAGTAGAAGTACTTCATCTTATGATCTTTTTTTTTTTTTTTTTTTTTTTTTTGGTTTTTCGAGACAGGGTTTCTCTGTGTAGCTTTGCGCCTTTCCTGGGACTCACTTGGTAGCCCAGGCTGGCCTCGAACTCACAGAGATCCGCCTGGCTCTGCCTCCCGAGTGCTGGGATTAAAGGCGTGCGCCACCACCGCCCGGCCCCATCTTATGATCTTAAAGAGTATAAAGCCTGAGACTATTCTAGTTGGAAATAGAGAAGACAGAGAAGAACTCTAAATTCTAGATGAGCACTGGGCCCCAATCTCCACATTACTCCCCTGGTCCCACCCCTGCCCGTCAGGTTCTAAGCAGCAACCTTAAGAATGTCAGTTACACAGATGGTAGTGGCTGTTCATCACAGATGACTCAGAGTTGAAGTCTGAGTTTGGCCAAGCTATCTGCTGACAGAATAAAGAAAAATCAGTATTATTCAGGAAAATGTAACAGAATCCAGCCTTTTTATTTATTTATTTTTTCTTAGACAGGGTTTATCTGTGTAGCCCTGGCTGTCCTGGAACTCACTCTTTGTAGACCAGGCTGGCCTCAAACTCAGAGATCTGCCTGCCTCTGCCTCGCAAGTGCTGGGATCAAAGGTATGTGCCACCACTGCACAGCTCAGCACCCAGAAATTTTTTTTTTTTGTTGTTTTTTGAGACAGGGTTTCTCCATGCAGTCCCAGATCTCACTCTGTAGACTAGGCTGGCCTCAAACTCACAGAGATCCACCTAACTCTGTCTCCTGAGTGCTGAGATTAAAGGCGTGCACCACTGCTGCCTGGCTTACACCCAGAATTTTTAAAATGGATCATTCATAACACAACTCAAAAATTAATAAACCATAAAAAAAGGGAAAACATAACCCACATTCAAGAAATAAGACAACTGTCTCTGGGTCACATGGTAGAATCAAAACTAACTTAGAACACTTGGGTTGGGTGTGTGTGTGTGTGTGTGTGTGTGTGTGTGTGTGTGTGTGTGTGAAAAATTAAAAAAGAAAACCCTAGCAGAGGAACAGCACCTACAGAAACAGAAGTTCATGAGGCTCAGCAGTTAACAGCACTGGCTGCTCTTTCAGAGGACCTGGGTTCAGTTCCTAGCACCCAACAGCTGTCTGTAACTATAGTTCTGGGATATCTGAAGCCATCTTCTGGCCTCCTCAGGCATCAGGCACACACACAGTGCATAGACATACAAAATAAAGATAAATAAATCTTTTAAAAATGGAAATTCCAAGAGGCTGAGGATATAGATAAGTGAGTACTTGGCAAGCACAAGGCCAAGTTCATTTCTCTAGTATCATAACAAACAGAACCTCAGTCGTTAGTTTAATATAAAAAGAGGCAGGTGTGTTGGTACATGACCTAGCACTCAGGAGGCAGAGGCTGCTAGCATATCTGTGAGTTCAGGCCAGGTTATCCTGGCCAACATAGCAATTTCCAGGCCAGCTAAGGCTACACAGTGAGATCTTGTCTACAAACAAAAAAAACAAACAGTATCCACATACCTGCTACAAATGTAATTGAGACTCCAGAAAGAAAAGACAGGAAGAATGAAGAAAAATGGAAGAACTAATATCCCAAAGCTTTTCAAATTTGATAAAATATGTACATTTATAGATTAGAGAAAGGGGTAAGTAATAGGAATTTAAAAGACAGAAACTGAATTATAAATGTTATACCTTAAATCTACCATAACATTAATTGCATTAAATACAAAAGGACTAAAAATTCCAATTAAAAAGTAGAAACTGTTAGGCTAGATAAAACAAGGTCCATATATATATAGTTCGTGGGCTTTTGCTTGCTTTGTTTTTTGAGTCAGGGCTTCTCTATGTAGTGCTGGCTGTCCTGGAACTCTTTGTATAGACCAGGCTGTCCTTGAACTCACATAGACCAGCCTGCCTCTGCCTCCAAAATGCTGGGATTAAAGATGTGCACCACCATGCCTGGCTTGAGTATACAGTTTCTGAGACAATCTCTTGTAAACTGAAATCATTGTGTAGCTGAGGACAATCCTGAACTTCTAAGTCTCCTGCTTCTACCTCCCAAGTGCTGAAATTACAGTCTACTATATGTGCTATTAAGTTTAAAAATAGAGACACTTTGAAAGTTAAACAATGCAAAAGTATCATGCAAACAATAAGCAAAAGAAACCTAGAGTCGTCATAATAACATCAGTTAATTATATACTCTGTAACATGAATTTAAAAATGATCTATCAGGTGTCTGACTTAGGCTCAGTGAAGGGACAACAGGTACTCTGTCAGACTACAAAGATAAGCCCCTGAGATGTTCAAGAAGCAGGCCAAGGAGATGGATGATGAAGACAAGGCTTCCAAGCACAAACAAAAGGAGGCACAGAAGAGGTTTGAGGAGTTAACGCAAAGATGGAGGAAAGGGCTCCCTGACTGTAAGTGAAATAAAGAGCCAGGCAGGAGTAACCTGCTCCAGATGCCTGAGATTACAGTTACCCTGGATTCATTTCTGCTTAAACACCTGCATTTCAAGCTGCCAGCTTAAGTCATGCTGGGATCAAGAAAAATGGGCCTTGGTGGTTCGTGTTCCTGGAGTTGTATCCATGCCAGTGGATGCCCACATGCTCCAGAAGAGAATTTGACATTGCTGCTGCCATTGTTGCTATTATAGCAGTGGCGGCCACCGCTGCTACTGTTTCTGGGATTACCATTTCATAATTGGTTACTACAGCTAGCACAGTGGAGACACTGGCAGCAAAAGTAGCTACCACAGCGGGTGGTGGTGGCACACGCCTTTAATCCCAGCACTCGGGAGGCAGAGCCAGGCGGATCTCTGTGAGTTCGAGGCCAGCCTGGTCTACAGAGCGAGATCCAGGAAAGGCGCAAAGCTACACGGAGAAACCCTGTCTCAAAAAAAACAAACAAAAAAAAAGTAGCTACCACAGTTAGTTAATCTTTCATTCTATTGGGCATGATAAATTTAATTCAATAACTATATACATTTTGATTGGCTTTGAAAATTATAAATTTATAAACTCAAGTTCCATTTGCTTTTGGGATACTATCTTACAAGGACTCCAATTTGCAGTAAAGCTCATTAAGGAAGGGAATGGCTCAGGTGCCTTTAGCCTACTGGCTATGGGTGGGTTAGGACTTCTGTTGGTCTTTTCTGTGTCAAACACACAGATTGCAAGCCCAGCGCCACTTTGGGATCTTTGGCAGCAGTTAACTCTACAGCTCACACACAATTGAGCCTATATGATAATGAGTATTTAGAGACGGGTAATGCCTGGGGGGGGCGCTCACCAACCTAAGACAGAGCACCTGTGTGGCCTGGGCAGGCGTCTCCATGACGGGTAAGGTGACCTGCTGATGTCCCACGCAACCTAAGTCAGAAGCTCATTTTTTAGTAAAAGGAGGACCTGTAGGGCCCTGGCCCCCATTTTGGGTAACTGTTGCCTTGCTTGCTGACCTTGACCTTGATATCCTCCCTATGCTAATTCCCTGATGGGTTCCACCCCCCTGAATGCTTAAAGGAAGTTCTTTGTCTATGTATCCTGCATAATGGGCATTAACAGCTTAGATGTAAGATTGTAAAACATCGGTAGCGAACTTCTGCCCTCCGGAGTTCTCCCATTGTGCTGTAAACCTGTATTTAAGACCTCCTCCCTCCTTCAATAAACGGCATTCGGCATAAAAAAAAAAAATAAATAAATAAAAAACACCTGCATTTCTTGTTATAACTTCTTTTGCCACCTACACTGGAAGCTGCCTGACATGGGTGCTCAGAACTGAATTGGAGTCCTCTGGAAGAGTAGTGAACACTCTGAACTCACTCCCGAACCATCTCTCCAGCCCTACATTGTCTTGGTAAACAATATTTATGGCATTTGAAGAGTTACTTGTCATAAACTGAGCACCTAGACATCCAAGGGTATAAAAAGTTATCAAAGGAGTTTCATTTGGTGGTGCATACTGATAATGCCAGAATGTGGAAGGTGAAAGTGAGGGGCATCAGGAATCCAAGGCCGATAACAGCTACAAAGAGAATTCAAGGTCAGCCTGGGCTACATAACACCCTGTATCAAAAAATGAAGTTGTTAGGGTTCATCAAGAACTATTAACATTCCAAACAGCCTAATAGAAACCATACAATTATCTGTAGCAAAGCTGTGAAGTTCAATTTGATCTTGTTACATACTAGCCATATACTTTGGGTTAAACTATTACCAAGTCATTAATGTAGCTTGGTGAATTCAAGGCCATCCTGGGCTATATGATGGTTCTTAAGACACCATGGGCTACATAATTGAGACCCTGGTTCAAACAAAACATGTCTTGGACTTAGTTGTATATGAAATAAGATTATGTATAGCACATAGTAGGGAATCTATTACTGGAAATCAATCAACAAAGCTAACTTGAAATTTTCATTTCCAATTGACATGACTGTACAAATCAGCAGATGATACTGCATGATAATTCAATACATGTATCCAATGTGAATCATCAATTCAAGGTAATTAAGTTCCTGACTTTCACTATTTCTTTGTGTTGGAGCCTTTCCAGGGGTCTCATCTAGTTATTTAAAAGACATAGAAGCTACTGCTGTAAACTACATGTACCCATCCCACACCGGAGCTCCAGAACAGCAGGACTTATTTTTCTCTAACTGTATTTTGGAACTCTTATTCAACTCACCACTTCTCTGTCCCCTCCCCTCAAAGGCTACATTTAATTGCCACAAGCCAAAGTAGCAATTCTGGTTATCTTTAAAAACCAGAACAGCCAGTTACTATTTTGAGAATACAGTTTAATTTTTAGACACAATATTTTTTTATACCAGTGGCTGCATGGATGAAAGTGTCAAACACTTCCCACACGTGAGGAAAGAGACAACCTCAAACACAGCTGGCACCAAGACTGCTCTTTCATCAGTTTTGGCATGTGGAAGGCAGAGGCAGGGGGATCTCTGTGAGTTCCAGGCCAGCCTGGTCTGCAGAGCAAGTTCCAAGACAGCCAGGGCTACACAGAGAAACCCTGTCTCAAAAAGCAAACAAACAACCAAACACCCTCCCCTAAGAAACATACAAACAAAAAGACTGCTCGTTCAAAGGCCATCTCATACTGTTTTATTGGAATTCCCTTTTCAGTCTAATCGCCTCTGACTTGAAATTTATTCAGCAGCTTTCTAATGTTCTCATGTTTTACCTGACTCACTTGCATTCCAGTCCAGGTCTCTATTCTTTTTACATATATTTTGTCAACTAAATATGTAGTCAAATTAGCTGAGTGCTCATAGGTAACAGCAGCATCTCAAGACACGGCAAGAAGTGTGGATTGTAGGTTGATAAGGCAGCCAGCAGCCGCCCTGTCTCAGCAAGGCATGTCCTTTCATTTGGCTCACTCACTGCCTGCCAGGCATGCTACTCTAGGCTTGCTTGAAAAGGTTTCTTGGGGCAATAGGTTGCCCAGTGCACCTTATTTCTATCTGTCCCTTCTAGAATGACTAGGCTCTTCCAGAAGCCAGACAATGGCCCTCATTCATTCCCAAAGACTTCAAGAACAATACTTTCTAAATGTTTGTTCTTGGTGAGGGACCAATGTTCTTTACATAGACTACATGTGAGTCTCCTAATTCTAGGAGGTGAAAGGCATCCCTCTGCAAAGGAGAGAATGGACGAGCAGGTAGATCAGAATAAGATGTTCCTGTAAGCATACGTAGTTTGTAACCCAGCCGGAAGTTGAACTCCACAGAGTCCACTCAAAGATCCCCCAACCAAGCTCACTGTTCCGTCTTTGTTATCTAAGCTAACATTCAAGTCTCTCTTTCCAAAGAAGATGGGAGTTCTGAGCACAGAGTGTATCTGATGGGCATGCCAACTCTTATAATAAAGCTCTGACCCTGAAAGGATTAAGGTTACTTCTGTTTTCGCTTCTGTGTGGGTATGTGTTGGAGATGGAAGCAAAGCCTTGGGCATACTAGGCAAGTACTTGGCCACTAGGACACATCTTAATCTCTGATGTGTATTTGACAGTGGATGATCTCACAATGGGATCACTTGTCAGTATCCATCATAATTATTTTTCTAGTCTATTATCATTACAGAATCTAAACTTTTCATCAGTGTTTTCTAATATCCTTAACCTAGCTAGTCTCAAGAACAATAAGTTATAATTACCTTATTTTTTCACACCTAAAAAATGTTATTTTTTGCTGGGGTGGTGGTGGTGGTGGTGGCGCATGCCTTTAATTCCAGCACTCGGGAGGCAGAGGCAGGCAGATCTCTGTGAGTTCGAGGCCAGCCTGGGCTACAGAGAGAGTTCCAGGACAGGCACCAAAACGACACACAGAAACCCTGTTTCAAAAAAACCAAAAAAAGAAAAAAAAAGAAAAAAAAAAGGAAAAGAAAAAAATGTTATTTTTTACAAAGAATGAATTATCAAGATAAAAGTTTCTGATGACTTAAAATAATTTCTAATATAAAATGGGGGAGGCAATCAGAACAAACTCTTATTTCCACAGCTCCATTTTCCTTAGTTCAGTTTTCCTCATTCTTCCTCCCTTGGAGGCATCTGCACATTGTACAAGGTACCTCTAATGATGCTGGAAATGTTACATCGTTGAAACCTGTGATATTATGCTTACCACAGCCCTAAATAAAACCCCAAACAGAAAAGTGAAGATACACTTGAAAGGAGTCAAATATTTAACCTATTTAAACCATTTCCCAAGTGACTCCCTCTCCTTGTTGCCAATAAGTGGGTTCTGCAGTGAATAAAAGGCCATTGTCCTGTCAGACCACATAACAAAAACAGTGTTTTCTCTAAGTAGGAAAAAACAGTAGTGAAACATGTTTCAAAACGTAAGTCTTAATGTAAGACTTTTGTTGACTTAATGTAAGTCAACAAAATTAAAAAAGATGCCCCTTTCTTCTGACTCAATTTCCCATCTCTCTCCTTTTCATGCCATACCTATCAAGTGTATGCCCAGCTTCTGCACTGGCTACCCCAGGATACCGTATGAAATAATAACAGTCCATTTTGGGGAAGTTTTGGGGGATCAAATCCAGGGCTCACACATGCTAGGCAAACACTCTACCCCTAAATTGAGCCCTCAGCCCTCAGCCTCTTAGGTGTGCATCCTTAAAGTATGAGAGTGTTTTCTACTTTCCTCTTATTTTCTTGGTACTGCGGCTGAAATGACGGGCTGGGGAGGTGGCTCAGCGGGTAAAGTCTGCTGTGCAAGCCTGAGGCCCTGAGTTCAGAGTCCCGTGTAAAAGCCAGGCACAGCAGAAAACATGTGTAACCCCAGTGACACAGAGAGAAAGAGACAGGTGGGGCTGGAGGCTTGATCGCAAGCCAGTCTCCACAAAATGGTAAGCTCCAGGTTCAGGGAGAGACCCTGCCCACCTCTGTAAAAAAAAAAAGAAAAAGAAAAAGAAAAGGAGAAGAGACGGAGAGTGACAGAGAAAAACACTCTATGTCAGCTTCCAGCTTTCACATGTGCACACATGGGTGAGCACGTTTGAATCTACACATATGTACGTCATATACATGCCATAGAGTTAGTGTTTATCAGCGCCTCACAAAAAAAACCCAATAAAACAACAACAAAAACAATAACAACAAAACAATTCAAATAACAACAAAGCCTGGCTTGGGGAACATGTGTGATGCATACACACACACAGCGTGCCTGGGCTCTGGGTAGTGATGTAGACCAGACAAGTTGGGACTGCCTCCTGAACTTTCAGGACAAAGATATCTGTGCCTTACTTTTACCCCTCTGGGGCTGAAGATCCATCCCAGGGCCTCATATACGCTAAGCCAAGTGCTCCAACACTGAGATACCCCACAGCCCAACTTGGATTTTGTTGGGGCCATTGTTAGTCTGGGTTTTCTGCCACCTGCAGCCAGTCCTGGGCCTGCAGAATGCACACTTCCTGTTTCTGCATGCGCTGTCTCCTCAGCTAGACTATAGGTTCCTGGGGAATATAAGCTACTGTACAGCACCAAAATACTTAACAATTGTCCTAGATTTCCACGAGCTTGTTATTACATAATTCTGGACGGGTCACTCTTCAATATTATCTGGGGGTGGAGCATAATGATAAAGGACTGAAAAGGCCGAGGTAAAAGCTGATCCAGATCCAGTCAGAATCACTGTTTTCCCCTTGTTTGTGTTTTAGTTCAGGAAATCAACTCAGAGATGGGAAAAAGATTTAAGAAAACAGGATATTATTCAGCTACAACATACTACCTATTAGGCTATGCTACTACATGTAGGTTTCTTTTATTATGCTTTTAAAAAACTTCATTTTCTTGATGAATGTTTCATTATGTTGCTCAGGATTGGCCCCAAATTCCTGGGCTCAAGTGATCCTCCTGCCTCAACCTCCTGAGCAGACAGACTATAGGTACGTATGTCACAAATAGAGATTTTTATGTGTTTGTATGAGTGTATGTGTGTGTGTATGTGTGTGTGCCACAGTGTGCATGTGGAGGCCAAAGGACAACCTCTGGTGTCAGTCTTCAAGTTCTACTTTGTGTGACACAGGGTCTCTGGGTCACTTTTTTCTGCTCTGTAGGCCAGGCTAGCTCGCCCATGATCTCCTGGGGCTCTCCTGTCTCTACTCGCATGTCCTGGGGGGAGTAATAGGATTACAGACATCTGTGTTATACCTGTGGCATCTGAATGTTTGTTTATTTCTAAACATGGTCCTGAAGGTTTCCAACTCAGGTCTTCATGCTTTCACGGCAAATGGGCTTCATCATCATAGCCATTTCCCCAGCTACTGAATTGAGATTTCTAAAGAAGCCAGCATGGGAGCTAGAGAGATGGCTCAGCAGTTACGAGCACTGGCTGCTCTTCCAGAGAACCCAGTATTTGACTTGGCTCAAAACCATCTGTTAACTCCAGTTCCAGGGGATCTGACACCTTCACACAGACATACATGCAGGTAAACACAAATGCACATGAAATAAAAATAAAAAAACTTAGATGATGAAGGAGGAGGAGGAGGAGGGAGGAGGAGAAAAAAAGGAGGAGGAGGAGAAGGAGGAGAAGAAGGAGGAGGAGGAGGAGGAGGAAGAGGAGGAGGAGGAAGAGGAGGAGGAGGAGGAGGAAGAGGAGGAGGAAGAGGAGGAGGAGGAGGAAGAGGAGGAGGAGGAGGAGGAAGAGGAGGAGGAAGAGGAGGAGGAGGAGGAAGAGGAGGAGGAAGAGGAGGAGGAGGAAGAGGAGGAGGAAGAGGAGAAGGAGGAGGAGGAAGAGGAGGAGGAAGAGGAGGAGGAGGAGGAGGAAGAGGAGGAAGAGGAGGAAGAGGAGGAGGAGGAGGAGGAGGAGGAGGAACAGCAGCAGCCACTGCCACCGCCAGCACTTGTAGCACTTGGGCAACTGAGGCAGCCTCAACTACATACTGAGTTCTAGGCTAGCCTAGGCTATGAAGTGAGACCCTGTCTCAAAGAAAAAGGGCTTTTTGTTATTAGAGGGAACTACCTGTAATGCAAATTCTAATTGGTCTTTTAATAAAAAAAAAAACTGGAGCTAGAAATTGGGGTAAATATTAAAAGATCAGAGAGACAAAGGAACAAGCCACCTCACCTCTGGGATTCCTCAACTGAAAAACTTTAGTTCCTGTCTCCTCACGCCTTATATACCCTTCTCTGCCCACCCATACCACTTCCTGTCTTAACTTTCCTAGTGCTGGGATTAAAGGTGTGTGATTCCCAAGTACAGGGATTAAAAGAGTGTGCCACCACTTCCTGGCTCTGTTTCTCTCCTAGACTGCGTCAATCTCATGTAGTTCAGGGTGGTTTTGAACTCACAGAGACGGATCTCTGCCTCCTGAGTGCTAGGATTAAAGGTGTGTGCCACCACTGCCTGACCTCTATGTTTAATCTAGTGGCTTGTTCTGTTTTCTGATCTTCAGGCAAATTTATTAAGGTACACAATATTAGCACCACAACTACCCTTTTCCTAGTCTTCTGATTTCCATGGGATAAACTTACTTGTGGCCTTGAGACCTTTCTTACTTCATGTACCCTCCAGGAAACATTTATCTCAACAGACTGATAAAATTGGAAAGAATTTTTCTGGCTCAACAGAAGTCTCCTCCCAGAGGACATTTTGCAACCACAGTGTTGTGAAGATGGTCACTATAAGCAGGCCAAATATTCTCTATCCAAGTCTAAGTACCTTTGACCCAGTTAGAACACCTTTACTCATAATTATCTTACCTAAACTTTGGCCCACTTTCCTTCCCATCAATCACTGATTTTGAATGAGTAGAAAATGTGTTTACATTGACCACAAATCCTTTGGTTTCATCCATCCACAGACTGGAGTTAGATTCTCTCTCATGACTCAGTATCTTACCAGAAACACCAGATCCCCGCTGACCTGACAGACCTCACGCCCCCACCCCAAGTCCTCTGCACAAGTTAGTGACGCCTTTGTGTCACACAGATGTTTACCTCTGCACAGACATTACAGTGATGGCCACATGCTCCTGAAAGGAGAAGAGGTGTGCCTTTGCTTCTAAATTATAAAAAGTTCCTGCTCTGATCAGACTAGAGGATGACAGAAAGAAGACAAACATTTTCTAAAGACTCCCTGTGTGCAGACAACCCAACTGAACGCTGACATAAGAGAGGGAGCTGTGATGGGACAATTCAGTTAGCTGCTAGGATCGCTCTGTGAATGGCAGTCCCAACATCAGAGTCTAGGTTGAACCCTAAACCCCATCTCTGTCCCACCATATTACAAAGCCTGCCTCAAGCCCTGTCACCTGCCAGATCCCAGCCACACCCCCAATAGTTTAAGGTCCTTTTTGCTTTCTGTCAAGCTTCCAGATTGACATTTTACTTCAGCGGTCTTGAAACTGCCCGTCCTTTCTGTAATCGTCCGCAATGCCTGCTGGGACTCAGGGATGCTTATCTCATCTGCCCTGGTTTGGTCAGCAGAACAACACAGAAGTAACACTGTGGGAGCTCTCAGCTTGGGCCTCAGAGGCACTGACAGCTTCTGCTTTTACATTCAGTAAACCCTCTTCTACCAAAAGTACAGCCCAGGGTGAACCTGAGGGTAGATGAGGCATCATGGCAGTGGAGCTGAGTGGTCCCAGAGTCCCCAAGCATGCAACCATCTTGACAGATAATCACATATGCACAAACAATTCTAGTTAAGACCAAATTTAGCAACCTTAACCCAAACTGCCAGCCCCTGCACTGAGCAGAATGGCTGTTTCAAACTGCTAACCTTTGGGAGGGTTTGTTAAACAGCAGAAGTGAACCGATACAGCCTCTCTGACTTAGGTCAGAGACTTGAAAATTTTTTTTTTTTTTTTTTTTTTTCGAGACAGGGTTTCTCTGTGTAGCTTTGCGCCTTTCCTGGGACTCACTTGGTAGTCCAGGCTGGCCTCGAACTCACAGAGATCCGCCTGGCTCTGCCTCCCGAGTGCTGGGATTAAAGGCGTGCGCCACCACCGCCCGGCGAGACTTGAAATTTTTTCTCTCAAGGCTCTATCTGTAAAACTCAGAATTTCTTTGTGTTCGTGTGTGTACATGTTGCATGTACTTGTTAGTAAGGGTGGGTACGTGTGGGTGCATGTATGTGGAAGAAAGGTCGATGCAGAGGTCTTTCCTCTATCACTCACTATCTGCTTCAGCTTTTCAGAAAAGGGTCTCTAAGTGGACCTGAAGCTCATCCATCAGGGTAGACTGGCTGGCCTATGAGTTTCAGGACTTGACTTCCTCCATTATTCCCAGCGTTGGCACATACCACACTGTCCAGTTTTTTTTAAATATTTATTTATTTTTATTTTATGTATGTGTTTGTTTGCATATATGTATGTATGTCATATTGCATGCCTGGTGCCCATGGAGGTCAGAAGAGTCTGGAACTACAGAGTAGAGAGCTGCCATGGGAGTGCTAGGGACTAAATCCGGTCCTCTGCAAGGGCAGCCAGTGCTCTAACTGCTGAGCCACCTCTCCAGTTCTTGGGCTCAACTTTCATGGGGATTCTGAGGATCCGAGCTCAGATTCTCATGTTTGCTCAGCAGGCACTGTATGACTGAGCCATTTCCTCAGCCAGACCAGACTCTTGGCAGCTAGAAATAAATGGGACTAAGTCCCAAGGGCACAAAGAGTTTACTGACAATAGCCTGTTCTTTCCTCCTCCTTCCTTGCCAAGGCCAGTCTGACCCAGCCCAGGACATGTCACACTCAGGCTGAAACACACTAAGTCTAGTGTGCATCGAACCCTGGGTTAGGACACTTCACACTCAGGCTGAAATACTCCAAGTCTAGTGTGCATGGAACCCTGGGCTAGGTCTCCTGAACCTAGAGTAGTGACAACCTCCTCTGAGGTTGAGGAGGAGGACCAGAAGTTCAAGGCCATCCTTGATTAGCTCTTTAAGCTGCTGACAATAAACTGGCCCAGCCTTCTCTTCACAAGGTCCCCAGGAAAGTACAGGTTTTCATATTCTTTGTGTCTCCTCATAATTCCTAGTACAAGCCTTCCCGAAATTTTGGCTACATAGTGACTTTGAGGTTAGCCTGGACTACATGAGATCCTGTCTCAAAACTGGAATGGGGGGCTGACTTTATAGACCCCTTCATTTTAGCATGACCAAGTTTTAGATGTAAATCAGAAACAAGCTTCAATCTAAGTGGATATTGTTTAAAATGGAATAATCATGGGTTCCTGCTATTTCTTAGCAAACCCCAAGTCTAAAATAAATACTTTGAGCTTCTGAGAGAATGTTATTTTATGGCCATAAGAGGCTTTGTCTGTAAAAGACCAGAGTTAACTTGTTAAAACAGAATTTTCTATTGTGACATTTCCCTCTTTACACCAAAGTGTCATACAAATAAGTATTCCCAGTTTAGAAAAAAAGAGTTGACTCTAAACACAAGTCACAGAGTGTACCACAGCAATATTACCATCAGCTAAAAGACCAACACACAAAAAACAGTACCTTTTATAACAGCCTGTTTTAAGACTCTAGAGCTGAATCTGAAATGTAAAGCTGCCAAGTCACTTGGAAAAATTAAATTGTACCTGATGGCCAAGTTGAATAATGGTTGTTTAAAAATGCTATGGTATCAGCTGGCCACTAGCCATGTGCACCTGCAAATTCAGGTGGACAAAAAAAAAAAAACTGATTGCCTGTGGAAAACTAAGGAGGACCTTACAAGCTAATTCTGAACATTTTCACACTTGGATCTAAGTCAGGCAAATAAGATTAACAAATCTAAGGCCCAAATTCAAAGTGTGACAGGAGAGCCCCTCTGTACACTCTCAGGAGCGTGGAACTGCTATTCCAAATAGCATTCTCTCTTGCAGGGTCTACTACTTCTCAGGCATGGGTGTATGTGGGGGAGAGAACGCTATCAATTCTCAGGTGGTTCTCATATCATTTGCTCATTTACCTAAGCTTGTTGTACGAGCTGATCACTTAGGAAATGGAGACAAAGAGGAATCAGAATTAAGTAACAATTTAGGAGATTGCTCAATTTATGCATGAGGGAGTGTGAATGAGTGTGTATTTGAAACATACACCTAAGGGAAAAAAAAAAATCTTTGTATGTTTTTTGAGGCAGGGTTTCTCTGTGTAGCCCTGACTGTCCTGGAACTTGCTCTGTAGAAGAGGTTGGCCTCCTCAGAGATCCACCTGCCTCTACCTCCCAAGTTCTGGGATTAAAGGCGTTCAACACCACCTTGGGGGAAAAATTTTTCAAGGGGGGGCAGGGTTTCTCTCTATGTACCCTAATGGCCTGGAACTTTCTACAAAGATTAAGCTGGCCTTGGACTCACAGAGATCTACCTGCCTCTGTTTCCGTAGTGCTGGGATTAAAGGCTTATGCCACAAGCTCACTCAGCCTGAAGTATTTATATGTCAGTAAGAATTAAGTGAAAAGTGGGAAATAATCTTTCACAGGTACCTGTATCCTAGTTCTTCGCTGAGACGGATCATATGAAGGATGTAGGATTCCTTGCTTGTTCCAGTGAGGCCAGGCAACAGCAAGATAGTAGGTCTGGTGCTGGCATCCTCATAGCACGAACTGTTATTGTTATCAGACCAGTCCAGTGAGATCTGTCCTCCATCTGCCGTTTTAATGAGTTCACTGAAAGCAACCGTTCCAAAGGCATTACTAAGTAGTGCTTTAAGTTGCATTGGTGTTTTCATTCTATAGATATGACATTACCTGGTCATCACAAAATAACTTACCCACATTCACATATAGATATCTGTAAGTCACTTTCTTTCATTACAAAAATATTATGAATATTAATACCATATTTCCAATGAAAGGTAATAGGTAAATAATGAACTTCAGAAGGGGATAAATCAGGGTAATTGGGGTGTGTATGTGTGAATGTGGTCAAAATACATTATATACATGCACAAAATTATCAAAGAATCAATAAATTATTTTTAAAATGAACTTAAAAAAGAATAAACTTCAAATATTTGGGTGGGAGTGTGGTAGAGCCCCTGCCTAGCACAAGGCCTTGGATTTATCCTTGGTATCACACACACAGAGCTCTTCATATATTTAATCATTTCCTTATTACTCTCAAACACTTAGCATTTAACCCCTATTGATTGAGGTCATACAGATACCGACAGGGAATTCTGGGTAAATCCGGTGCGGACTTGTTCTCTGCTACAACTCTGACTCAATGAAGCAGACCCTCACTGAGTACCTGCAAGATGTGTTTCTTGAATGACTTGTCCCATAACATCTATGGGCCCCAGAAAGACCAGATGACTCAGGGAAATTAGTAATAGACACCATTTACATCTCCTGGTTAGAGATGTCCCTACCCACATCGGCAACAGCTCAAAACATTATCCTCAAAAACCCATGTGCTTGTTACTATGAGCCCTTGTGTGGGGAGACACATAAAATCTGAACCCCTCTGCCAGGATCCTCACCACCCGACATTAGTGCATCTCATCAAAGTGTCTAGATCCTCAAGGACAAACTGGAAATGACAAATTGGAAAACAGTACCCACCCCCCCCCCGCGCGCCAAAAAAACCACAAAGTTCTTCTCATATTCCAGAAATAAGCTAGGGCTTCCATTCTGTATGTTTACATTAGGATGAAAAAAGGAAAAAAGAAAAAAAAAAGAAAAAGAAAAAAGGCTGGGAGGCGCAACACCTGGATAGTTTCCTGCAGCTGGAAGAGGGTGGGCAGGCGGGGCATCCCTCCTATTTTCTTCTCTTTACGTTCTGTTATTTTGCTAGCCACAGATGTACTAACTTAGAACTGGACGTGGGAATTAAAACCTGTGATTTGGAAGATATGTCTCAAATAGACATTCACTTACTTCCTGTACTGCACCAGGGGCTTGGCAGTGATGAAGGGTCTCAGCAGTGTCTGTCCTCGGCTCTCCCAGCACCATACCGTCGGGTAATAGGTTTCTGTCACCACGGGACAGTGGTCCTGGAGGAAGCGACTGAAACTCTCCCCTCCAGTCACTAACTGGGGTTTCTGCCGGGAGAAGCAGCATCGGTGAGGGGTCCAGAACAAAGTTTATGGCGGCTGTAAACCAGCAACCAGCGGATTTATCGTGTCCCCACCCGCAGGCCGCGCGCGAGCCCTCCGATTCCATCTCCCCGGAGACTGACGCACAGAAGCCACAATCATAACAGTCCCAAGATGCGCTCAGTGGCATCCCGGAGGACACGCGAACTGAGTGCCGGGTGTCCTCCCCGAAGTACCGCAGCTGTGCTGGCGGGTCCGGGGCACGGGCCGCCGGGAGGACCCGGTGGCAGGACTCTGAACCGCGGCAGGCGGCTAGTGTCGCCCGCGCCCTCGGAGCAGCCCCGGGGCCCGCCACGCTCCGCCGCCCCCGCCCCCGGCTCACCTTGGCAATGCTGCTCAGGTAGTAGCAGGCGTAGGCGACGCTGAAGCCCAGGATCAGCGACAAGCCCACGCCCGAGCCGAAGAAGCCGACGCGGACCTGGTGCTCCAGGTAGAGCGCCAGCTCCCGGGACAGCACCCGCAGGTCCATGGCCAGGCGCTGCATAGCGCGAGCGCGGCGCAGCTGCAGCGGAGGCCGGCCTGCCCGAGCGCCCGGACCCGCGGTGCGGGGGAGCGGCGCCGGCGGGGCGGAGCGCGGCCTCCGCCAACGGCGGCCCGGGAGGCGTGGCCCGTCCCGCCCCG
Organism: Peromyscus eremicus; assembly: GCF_949786415.1. NCBI lineage: Eukaryota > Metazoa > Chordata > Mammalia > Rodentia > Cricetidae > Peromyscus > Peromyscus eremicus. The sequence goes on from NC_081435.1 coordinate 1,235,885, forward strand.
CCCCGCCCGCGAACCTTCCAGACGCGCGCTGGACCGCCCCGCGGTGGTGGACCCCCGGTGTCCCTGGAGTGCCGGGTTTGAGCGCGTGAGCTCTGCAGAAGGAAACGGGCCGGGCCGCCACCTGCCGCCGTGACCTTGAACAGTAGACTCGGCCGAGCTCCCGAGGCAGCGGTTTGCAGAGAAGCGGGCACTTGCTTCCGATACCAAAGTTGACGCGGAAGGAGAGTGCGCTGGGAGAGAATCCGCTATCCCTCTGGAGCTTGCGTCTCAGAGGGAAACTATCCTCCACCCCCCAACCCCAAAAAATCCCATCAACTGCAGACACTCATGCCTCATGCTCGACTTTAAGTCTCCCGGTGAATCTTTCAGATAGCTAAGGGCTTTTAAATGAGAACTGGATCTTGAAAAGGTCGGGAACCGGAAATAGGATTCAATCATGTGGTTGATTAATGCTGTGAACTCGCAGGTGTATGGCAATTCGGGCTGATTACACAGGATGCACACAGGAAAGCATTTATGAAGTAGGTTCTCTTAGGCTTGTTTGTGGCACCGTGACAGAAGTCTGAGGATAGTTCCAGACATTTGAAACAAGGGTGGCTAGATGTAAAGCGAAGGTAAGGGCTGATGAGACTACAGAAAATGTCACAGGTTTAAATTCTTTGAATATATCGATTTTTTTTCTTTTTAAAGACAGTCTTATGTAGCTCAAGCTTGCCTTGAACGCACTGTGTAACTAAGGGTGACCCTGAACTTCCGCCCTTCCTGCTTTCACCTTCCTAGTGCTGGGATTACCACCAAACCAAGTTTATACAGTGCAGAGGATCGAGCCCAGGCTTTGTGCCTGCTAGGCACTCTACACCTGAGCTACATCCCCAGCTATACATTGCTTATTTTTTTTTATCAGCACATGGTAGTTATATTTTATGGATTAGAGTGTGAGATGGCAATACATGTCTAATCTATAATGATCAAATTAGGGTAACTAGCGTGCCATTCCTGCGGTCCACCACTGTCCTGCACTCCTAGCATGCTTCTCCCCCACCACACCTTGATGCCCAAGCCTCTTTCCTGTCTCCGTTTATAGTCTTTCTTGATACAAGAACTGGGACTCCCAATTTACAGGTGAGAAAATGAGAGTTCTGGAGTTTATTCACTTTCAACTAACTTCTTTGATGATCAAGGACCAAAGACTTCAAAATTAGAGCCAACAAAGGAGTAATCACTTAAATTGCAGAAAATGTGCTAAAGGGAAGAGCTGCACCAACACAGTTCTTAGAGTAAGAGGAAACACCAATTTGGGTTTGTTGTACATAGAATGTATTGTAATAGCATTTGACAGTGAACGAAATCTTTCCGTAGGCCAAAGAACTAGGCTTGGGATTTAGAAGCAATGCCTTAAGAAGTTGAAGAGCTGGTACTAGGATACTACTCAGTAGGCAGAGTGCTTACTCAGCATACACTAGGGCCTGGGTTCAATCTCCAGCAGTGCATACATTTGACATGGTGGTGTATCACTGGAATCTCAGCACTTGGGAGGCCAGGAGTTCAAGGTCATCCCCTACTACATAGTGAGTTGGAAACCAGCATGGGTTATGCCAGACTCTGCCCCCTTCCGGATGTTGCAGCGCTGGTCCCATGATGGCAGCACTCCTGCTGTTTCTAAGCCTTCCTCCATGGTGTTGGGCATCCATACTCATCACACTGGGCACCAAGCTCTGCTCTGGGCCATTAGCACTACTACCTTTAGAAACAAGGTGCTGTTGTCTCTACCCCTTTGCTTCTTAACTTGGCTGGTATAAACGGAGCTAAAAATTCAGTCTGGGTTACAGCTCAGCTTTCCTACGAAGGTAGGAAAACAACCACTGGTTTTTGTTGTTTTTCCTGTGTGCAGTGCTAGGGACTGAATCCACAGCCTCATGAAATGTTGAGGAGGGCCCCGCCACTATGTTATAGCCCAGCTCTCATTCTTAGCTCCAATCTGTAGTCAAAAGGAGAGTGGAGAAGAAAAGATGTGAGCAAAGACGCGGTATCGTAGTGTAACTTTCAGTTGCTATTACAGAGTATCCAGAGGGTGAGAGTGGTTTCTGAAGGAAAGAGGCTTAGCTTGTATTTCTAGAGACTGGAAGTCCAGGATGACCTCATCTGACAAGGGTCTCAGATGTGGTAAACATCACAAAGACAACAGGCTGTGCAGAGGAGACAAACAGGTGTGGCCTTACAACCGTCTGCTCTCCAGAACCCACCAGCTCCATGAAACCTACCGTGAAGATTAATGTAGTCCTTCCAGAAAGGGGGTAACCCTCTTGACTACCCTATTACCTCTTCAAATTCTCACTACCTCTCAGCATTGTTACCTTAGGGACAACATTTTGACATGAGTGTTATGAAATAATCTTTTTATACACTGTGAAGATGTGTCTTTGCTAAGGTGCCTTCCGATTGGTTTAATGAAAAAGCTGACTGGCTGGTAGCTAGGCAGGACAGCAGAGACAGAGGATGCTGGGAGGAAGAAGGGCAGAGCCTTGGGAGTCTCCAGAGATGCAGAGAGAAGCAAGATGAACATGCCGTGTTGAAGGAAGGTACCACCACGTGGCAGAGGGTAGATAAGAAATATGGGTTATTTTAAAATATGAGTTAGCTAGTAACAATCCTGAGCTATCGGCTGAGCATTTATAAGTAATTATAAGTCTCTGAATGGTTATTTGGGAATCGCTGTGGAGACACAGAGAAACTCTGCCTACACGAGTTTCAAAGGTAGCATACCATGTTCAAATATAGCACATAAAAAAATCTCTACATTAAAACTTTCAACTATTCAACTGATATTCATAAATAACCCAGTAAGAAGGTATATTTTGTTATACTTTCCTTTCAGACTTATTTTTTTATTTTGTGTATGCATGTGCATGTGGAAGCCACTTGAGCCTCAGGAGCTGGAGCTGTGAGCAGTTGTGAGCTACCTCATCTGTGGATGCTGGGAAGTGAATTCCAGTCCTCTGCAAGAGCAGCAAGTGCTCTTAACCACTAAACCATTTTTCTGCCTTTCCCATTATGCTTTACTTTGCTTATAAATGTCACAATGAACATCTGCCAAACAGTAAAAAGTTATTTTTAAAGACAACTTAAAACTCACTGTAAAGGCAAAAATCACACAAAAGGCCTATTACTAATGAGAAGGCCAAAAATGTTTTATTTATTTATTTTGGCAGATTTTTTGTGAAGTAACCCTGAATGACCTGAAACTTACCTATGGAAACCTGCGTGGCCCAGAGATTGCAACAGTCCTCCTAACTCTGCCTCCTGAATGTTGGCTCAAGGTCAAAACATTCTAAGATTTAATGGAAGGCAACTTTTTAACAGGAACACATTACCACAAGTTTTGTGTTAATATACCATATTTAATTGAAGTCTACTATACTAAAATATAGAAAATGTACCTAAAAATATATACATTCCAGAAAAATACAAAAGAGAAGAGTGGATGATTCCAGAGACTGAAAATTGGTGGCTAGATCTGAAAAGCAGAATTGACTTGTCATTAAACACCTTTTAAATTTTGTATCATGTTTTTGTATCTCATGTAAACAACAGAGATACAACAAATAGAACTTTACTAGTTAACATTGTTTCAAGGTTAAAGGCTAGACCACAGAAGGTATCCTGGTGTTAAACTGATAAACTTTGGACGAATGTATCTGTTTGCTATCTGGAAACCAGTAGGCTATATCAAGGTGAGGGTGTGGGGGGTGCAATTCTGTGAGCACCCTGTACAAAATATATTGTAAAAGGAGGACTGAGGCAAATCTGCTAGGGTACTTGCTCCATGTCACTTTGCTAATAATCTGTAAACATTATTCCTGGATTTTGTAGGAAATCCATTAAGTCCCATGTCTTAGAGGATGGGATTTGGAGACTTTTTGCTTTGGTTGGGTTTTGGGTCCTGAGGACTGAGTGTGTGGGCTTTCTCAGTAAGCTGTGCCTTGCACCCTGACATTGCAGCTGACATTTGCAGACTCAGGCTTGAACACAGCTGTGGTCTCGCCCAGGGTAACGATGTTGTTAGCAGTTTCTCTCTTGTCCCGGAATTGAATGTAATACATATACATGCATGGAGATGTCAGGTATCTTAGAGGTGGGGATCTCTGCAGCTCTCTAGGTTTAGTAAGCCATGTCTACCCTGGCCTAAATACCCAGTGTCAACATTGTAGGTGCTTCCTCCTCTTCTGGGCCATACAGACAGACTGGACTGGAAGAGGGAATTGGGGCTTTGAATTGTTGATCTGGGAATTTATTTTAAAGCCCTTTCTGGTGGCAGGTACATAAATGCTGGTTGTTTTGTAAGGGGAATGAATTCCTTGCTCAGGATGGAGAAGAGATGAGTGGGCACTCCTATGGCTAGACAGATCTGCAGACCACCCTATTGAATGGTTTCTGAGAGACTCAGTCTTGCTCAGTGTCCTCTAACAGGCCCCATTGACTTGTCTCCATAGTTTTGTTCTTGTCAAGGAGTCTCTTCATTCAGAGGCTATGGTGGGTAGTGTCTAAATCAGCCTTGCAGTGAGTGTACTATAGTGCCTGACTCACACTGGGGCGGTCTCCCCACCTCCCACCCCACCCCCGCCATGTTGAATATGATTTTATAGGAAGCCTTGCAGTTTCTAACTTGGCCTTTGAAATACAAGCTGAAGGAAAGCTGCCATGTAGGAAGTTCTTCTACTCAGACCTTCTGCTCCGCGAAAAAGCTCAGGCTGATCCCATGCACAGGCTTCTCATTTTGAGGGAAATACCCAGCCAGCCCCCAGATGTTCTGCCAACCCAACTGAGGTGCCAGTCATCTGAGTAAAGAAATCTTCATGACGTTCCACTCAACCAGACCTGTCCATGACTCTGGCCCCAGATACCTCACCACAACCACACAAGAGCCTCTAGGCAGGGCTGGGGGGTAGCTCAGTCAGTGAGGTGCTGGGACAAGCAGAGAACCTAAGTTTGAGCCCTAGAATCCATGGGAAAACCTGGACATGCATGCTTGTGATTCTAGGATGAGGAGGCAGAGACAAACGGATCCCTGGGGCTTATGGGCCAGGCTAGCCTACTCAGCAGGCTTCACATTCCAGCAAAAGATCTTGACCTCTGGCCTCTGTGTGCACACACATGTGCACCTGCACATCCATGTACACACACACATAAACACATATACATATACATAAACACATACCCATAAGCACACACACACACACACACACACACACACACACACACACACTGCCTAGCTGAGCCCAGCTAACCTACAAAACTCTGTCTGCTATAATTGTACTTTGTTGTTTCAGTTACTAGGTTTTTTAAAGGTGATTTTGTAGGCAACAATAGTAACGAAAGCTAGTGCTTAGGTACTAGATGAGGCCGTGGCAGGAGAATTCAATTCTAGTTGTCGCCCTGATGCCAGTGAGCCAATATGCAACCCAACCATATGGGAATCAATTTTTATTGCACTTTGTAAATGCTTGTTCTGAGTGGATGAGAAATTTAACTATCTCAGTAATAGCCTCTTTGAAATAAATAGTGGAGAGGAACTAACACGGAATTTCTCATTTCTAATAAGTCTTCCCTGATACTTTGACCACTGTGAAATGTTTCAGAACAAACCTTTCATGACTGTGAGGAAGCTTCATTTGTGCCACTTAATAATAGCAACCACACATGACAATTCCAAGGAGAGCAACCCCAAGTGTGTGTGTGTGTGTGTGTGTGTGTGTGAGAGAGAGAGAGAGACACACACACACACACACACACACACACACACACACACATACACATACACGGACAGACAGGCAGATGGACAGACAGACAGACAGACAGGATCTCACTCTGTAGCCCAAGCTGGCCCGCTGGTACTCACTATGCAGACCAGGTTAGCCTCATTGTGAGTGCTGGGATGACAGATGTAAGGCACCATGCCTGGCCAAACTATTCTTTAAAAAAAAAATTACACAAAACAATGAGAAAAATATGAAGAAAGAATGGATATTTAATGAAGTCAGGTAGTTAGAAGTGTTTGTATTTTCTGTTTTTAGGAGTATTTACAAATTTTTTTTTATAATTACATATATAAACATATATATGTAATGTACTTTGACCATATCTCCCTATTCTCCACACTCATCTCCCTCTTCCTCCCACTTCACTTTCCTCCTTTACAGTAGGTACTCTTCTATTCTTTGTTTTGTTTTAAACAGGACCTCATGTAGGCCAGACTAGCCTTGAACTCCTGATTCTCCTGTCTCCACCTTCCAAGTGCAGGTATTACAGACATGTGCCATCACACCCAGCCTAGCGTACTTAGCTTTTAGTGGGGTTACTAAAGTATTTATTAACGAAGTGCTTTCTGGAGCACTAAAAAAAATAAAGTCCAGGGGGAAGTGGGTGGGAATTGAAGTGAAATGGGATGGGCTAGCTGACTGTTCCATGGCATTAACTGTGTTAACCTCTCTACATCCATGCATTTCAGAGACAGAAGGGCTGAGGTGTAGCTCAATTGTAGGGCATAAGCATGGGGGAGGTCCTGGGTTCAATTTCCAGCACACACACACACACACACACACACACACACACACACACACACACACACAGAGAGAGAGGCCGGGGAGAATGCTCACTGGGTAAAGTGCTGGCCATACAAGGGTGAAGAGCTGAATTCAAATTCCCCAGAACCCAAGTCAAGCCAGACACGGTAGCACACGTGTGGAATCCAAGCACTCCTATGGTGGGACAGATGAAGCTCACCACACAGTCTGTCTGGCACTCATGTGTGAAACAAGGCAGAAAGTGAGGACCTATACCTGAGGGCAGGGGAGCTGACTGATGTAAGAAAGCAAAACCAGGTGGCAGTGCACACCTTTGATCCCAGCACTCAGGAGGCAGAGCCAAGTGGATCTCTGTGTTTGAGGCCAGCCTGGGCTACAGAGCGAGATCCAGAGAAACCCTGTCTCGAAAAACTAAAAAAAAAAAAAAAAAAAAAAAGAAAGAAAGCAAAAGCAACTTGGATTGGAAAGAAAGGGTGTCTATTTGGCCCAGGAGACTTAGCGAAGATGCGCAGAGTCGTCAAGGGTCAGATGAGTCTGTGGCCTTGGACCTCACTCCAGTCTATTATTCATACTCATCTCTAGAGTCTTGAGTACAAATGTGTGCATGGCTTCCCTCAACATTAATTTGTGTTTATTAGATTCAGAGTGCAGAAGCCAAGCTGTATCCATAATAGAGAGAAAAATTATCCCTGCTTCCTCCAAGGTGACTGCGTCATTTGGGAATACCTTTGTGTGGAGAGGATTAATTTACAGACTAATAACCCAACAGGGGAGTGGGGAGGAGAGAAGGACAGAGAGGCACAGAATGATGTTCCTTCCCTAGGAAAAAGCCAAGGACCTACTTTTTATGAGACAGGGAAGGAAGGAAGGAAGGAGGGGGGAAGGGAAGGAAGACAGACGGACACAGGTTATAAATGTAATGACTGAGACAAAGATATCAGAACTACAGCTTAATTCCTCTATTTCCACTTCATGCAAAGAAGCAATTTTCTCTTAAAAATTACTGTTGTTATGTGTGTATGTATGATTGGTGGTGTTGTGTATACATGCACGTGGAGGTCTGAGGACACTTTGGTGGAGTCAGTTCTCTCAGTTCACCTTCACATGGGTTCTGGGGATGGAGCCCAAGTCACCGAGCAAGTGCCTTTCTTTACTGCTGAGCCCATCTCACCAAGAAGCGACTTTTAAAAAAGCATGATTATCATTTATGTGTATGAATGAATGTGCTCTCAGGTGTGTGTGTGTGTGTGTGTGTGTGTGTGTGTGTGTGTGTGTATGAACGTGCTCCATGGCATATGTGTGTGCATGTGTGTGTACGTGTGTGTGTGTGTGTGTGTGTGTGTGTGTGTGGTATGTGTGAGTGTGTAGGAATGAGCTCCCTGGTGTGTGTGTGTGTGTGTGTGTGTGTGTGTGTGTGTGTGTGTAGGAACATGCTCCCTGATCCCTGGTGTGTGTATGTGGTATGTGTGTGAGTGTGTAGGAATGAGCTCCCTGATGAGTGTGTGTGTGTGTGTGTGTGTGTGTGTGTGTGTGTGTGTGCAACAGCACCAGTGTGGCAGTAAGAAGACAACTGTGGGAGTCATTTTGCTTCTTCCATCGTGAAGTGGTTTTAGGGACTGAGCTTAGGTCACCAGGACTGGCATAAGCCCCTTTACCCACTGAACCATCTGGCTCGCCCAAGAAGCAACTTTCTGATCATATGGAGTTGGAAAGAGAAATATTTTTGGTAGTTTTGACATCTGGGAAAACATTCTGTCCTGTTAATACTTAAAATATCTACAAGTAAGTGTAACCAAAGATGAGTATAGAGTAGTCATGTGAAATGCTGTAAAGATTGCTAAAATTATCCTTCCCTCCCTCCTTCTCACTTCTCTCCCTTCCTCCTTCCCTCCCTCCTTTCCTCTGTCCCTCTCTCCTTCCTTCCTTCCTTCCTTCCTTCCTTCCTTCCTTCCTTCCTTCCTTCCTTCTTCTTTTGGTGTTTTGAGACAGGGTCTTGCTATGTAGCCCTACTGGCCTGGAATCAGTAGGTAGATCAGGCAGTCTTGGACTTTTACAATACCTCTGCCTTTGCCTCCTGACTTGTGGAATAATAGGTATGCCATGCCATACCATTCTTAAGCAAGGCAACTCACTTAATTCACACTATGTGCCTGAGAAGATACGGTCCTGAGGGGGAGTGAATAGGAACTGCAACCCAGGTAGAGGGAGCATCCTTTCCTTCAAAAATCACTGTGGTGAGCAGAATTCTAAGTCCTACCCACGCAAGGTGTCTTAGTTACTTTTCTATTGCTGTGATGAAATAGCATGATCAAGGCAACCTGTAAAAGCCAGCATTTAATTGGCCTTATGGTTTAGAGCACTGATTCTCAACCTTCCTAACGCTGCAGCCCTTTAATATTTTATGTTGTGGTGATCCCAGTCATAAAATGATTTCGTTGTTACTTCATAACTGTAATTTTGCTACTGTTATGAATTGTAATGTAGGTATCTGATATGCAGGGTATCTGATATGCAATGCCCAAAGGGGTTGAGAATCACTGGTTTAGAGGGTTGGAGTCTGTGATGATGGAACAAAAAAGCATGGTGGCAGGAACATTTGAGAGCTTACATCCTGACATCTAAACAGTGGGCCAAAAGAGGCACACTGGGAATGGTGTGGGCTCTTGACGGTTCCACCATTGGGGACCACATATCCAAACCTATGAACCTGTGGGGGTCGTTCTCATTCTAATCGTTCATCATTTAATCACTAATACATTTAATCATAATGTATTCCCCCACATATACAGTTCTGTTCTATCCCCTCCCCTTGGTGAGGGGTCAGGATATGTGAATATGATGACTACTGCTTCATATGACAGAGGTAAAGGATGCTGCAGGTGTAATTAAGGTCTCTAGTCAGTTGACTTTGTGTTATCAAAAGGAAGATTATCTTGGGCAGACTGATCTAACTGGTTGAGTCCTTTAAAAGAAGACCTGAGATCAGCAGCTTGACCCCTGGCCTTGAAGCACCTGCCATGAGCTTTATAGCTGCAAGTCAATGCATTCTGGAAGCAACTGTGAGCTTGGAAGAGGACTTCGGACTTCAAACTAGACTCCTGCTTTGTGAGACTCTGAGCAGAGGATCTAGTAACTGTGTCTGGAGTCTTCACTCAGACTGAGAGACAATAAACAAGTGTGAAATCACTGTATCTGTGGTGGTTTATAAAGCAGCAATGGAAAATTAGTATAGTCTTATCAGTCATCTCCATTATTTGGCACTTCATCTATTTGTCTGTTTTTCTCCCTCATTCCCCAGGCTGTTTCTTATGAATTAAACAAGTTCAAGTCTGCCCAGTCTCATAAATCTATTCCTAATCATATGTTTCCATGTAGTTATCACCTTCCAAATAATAGCTAGACATCTTGAAAGAATAGTATGGCATCACGGACAGCTTACAAAGGAGGGTTCAATAAGATAAGGTTTTTTTTTTCTTTCACGTGAAGGCAGGTAATGATATAGGGTGTCAGTAGCAACTGAAAGGACGTCTTCAGTGTCCCAAGATGCTGTTTTTCATTGCTTAATGTGTAGTCTTGTGACTTTTGTGACTCTCTCGGCCTTTATATTGTATTGCAGGCAGGTAGAAAGGGCAAGTGATAGAAGGAACTGTCACCTCCATAAGGAGTGACCTCAGACACCTCACTCAGTGACTTCACTTTCTAGGCCTGGGCCAAATGGCCACACTACTTTATGGGATTTTGGAAATGCCAGTCCTTAATTGGGCACATGGCTTCCCTCAACAAAATTGGGGCCTCATCTGTGAAGGAGATGGTATCTTAGTCTAATTGTGTTGCTATGAAAAAAAAAATTCGTTATGCAATTTTTGTTGTTGTTGTTGTTTGCTTTGTTTTTTGAGACAGGGTTTCTCTGTGTATCCCTGGCTGTTCTAGAACTTGCTTTGTAGACCAGGCTGGCCTCAAACCCAGAGAGATTCACCTGCCTCTGCCTTCTGAGTGCTGGGATTAAAGGCATGCACCACCACCGCCCGGCTGTTATGCAATTCACAATCAATGGAAATTTATTACTGAAATACTACAAGCTGTGAAGTCCAAGAACAAGATACTACAGAGGCCAGGCATAGTGGTGTAGCTCTGTAATTCCAATTTGAAGCAAGAGGAGAGCTTCAAGTTTGAGGCCAACCTGGTTTACATAGCAAGTTCCAGGTCAGTCAATGTGTATTAGTTACTTTTTTTTCCCTCTGAGACAGGATTTCTCTGTGTAACAGCCCTGGCTGTCGGAACTCACTCTGTGGACCAGGTTGTCCTGGAACTCACAGAGATCCCCCGCCTGCCTCTGCCTCCGAAGTGCTGGGATTAAAGGTGTGCGCCACCACTGCCCGGCAAGTTACTTATTATTGTGACAAAATTCCTGAGAAGGTAACTTAAGGAAAAAAGAATCTATTTCAACTCACAGTTTGAGAGTACAGTTCACCATGGTGGAAAAGACATGGGAGGCATGGGAGGTAGCTGGCATCTAGAGTCAGGATTCAGAGAAAGGAGGGGGGAGGGGAGAGGGAGACTGAAAGGAGAGGGGAAAGAAAGGAGAGAGAGGGGAGGGGCGGGTATTTAGTTCACTCTCTTCTTTATTCAGGGTAGAACCCATGGAATGGTGCTGCCCATATTCAGGTATATTCTCCCTGCCCAGCTGCACCTCTCTGGAAACGTTCTCACAGGCACTTCCAGATGTTGGTCTCTTAGGTGGTTCTAAATTTTGTAAAGTCCACAATCAAGATTAATGATCCTAAATTCTCCCCTTGTCAACCTGACACCCAAACATTTAAAGAATATAACATCTCACTCACCACTCATGACCCCTAAAGACTCGTTAATTTCATAATGCAGCATTCATGTAGTCCATCTCTGAAAGTCCTCCAAATCTAGATAGTTCCATCAGTCTTTAAAAGCATAAGAGTCTCAGTGTCTCAGCTGAGCATGGTGGTGCACACCTTTAATCCCAACACTCAGGAGGAAGAGGCAGGTGGATCTCTGAGTTTGAGGCCAGCCTGGTCTACAGAGCAAGTCCTAGGACAGCCAGGGTTGTTACACAGAGAAACTCTGTCTCGAAAAACAACAAAAAAAGAAAAACAAACAAACAAACAAACAAAAATAGTCAGACTCTCTTGAGACATCGACAAACTCAAGTGTGAAACCCTATAAAGTAAAAGTTGCAATGTAGAGCGGCACCAGAGAAATACTCCCATTGCGAGGAGAGAAATGGGGTTTGCAAAGAAAGACAGACCAAAGTAACACTGAAGTATAGCAGGGAAAACACCAAACACTGAAGCTCTATATCTGCCATCTAGGGCTTATAGGAGCATCATCTGGGATGCTGGGCTTGGAGAACCTACCTGGCAAGTTCTGCTGCCCACAGCACACAGAGCCTCTATCTTGGGCTAGCTCTATCCCATGCCTGCAAATTGTCTTAGCAGATATCCCATGGCCATGGCATCTTCAACATCCTGGGGCTCTATAGCCACTTAGGGTTCACCTTCCTAGCTTTATCACATGTCTGTTTAGAGCCTGTTTGCAGGGAATCAGACCCTGATACATGCTGCTTGACCCTGGTGACTCTCTAGAACCTTGGTACAGGCCTTCATGACGCCGTCACATTTGCATTCCTACAGGCCTATAAAACCAGCACTGTATCAGTTACTGTTCTGTTGCTATGATAAAACATCATGACCAAGGCAACTTGTAGACAGAAAGGTTTATTTGTGTTTACAGTTCCAGATGGGTAATAGTCCATTGTGGCAGAACTGATGGCTGGAACAGGAAGCCAAGGGCTCACATCTTGAACAGGAAACAGGAAGCAGAGGGAGAGAACTGGGAATGGTATAAACCTTAACTCTTTTTTTGTTTGTTTGCTTGTTTTTGTTTTTCAAGACAAGGTTTTTCTGTGTAGCCCCGGCTGTCCTGGAACTTGCTCTGTAGACTAGGCTGGCCTCGAACTCAGAGATCCGCTTGTCTTTGCCTCCCGAGTGCTGGGTTAAAGGCGTGTGCCACCACTGCTGGCTGAATCTTAAACTCTTAAAGTCCACCCACAGTGATGTAGTCCTCCAGCAAGGACACACTTAAACCTCCTCCAACAGCACCATCAACTGGGGACTAGGTGTTCAGATGCCTGAGACTATGGGGACATCTCACTCAGACTGCAGTGAGCACCATGTGGACAGTGCCATTAGGTTCTGCCTGTGCAGATGTAGTCTGACCACTTCCAACACAGCTGCAGTGGTCTCTGTGTGCCTTGGTAGCTGAACTTGAGGAGAGACTTTCTTAGGCAGTTGCTTTCAAACAGGGGACCATTTTAGCATCGTTCTCAGTTTAGGTTCTCTGTTTTCAAATGTCTGCATTTTTATAAGTTGGGCCCTTTGATGGATGGGGTCTTTCCCTCAGGGTACTGTTCTATTGTCTCGATGCAGAGTGGGTTTTTTTTTTTAAACAGTGCTCATCTCTTTAACACAACTGCTGCTTCTCCCTTGTGATCTGTTTCTCACTACTTGCACACTTTCCCCATTTTTCCGCTCCGTTTGTTGCTTCTCACAACAGACCTGGATAACAGCCGTGAGCAGTGACCATGCCAGAACCTGAGCACTGCCCTACCTTGAACTTCCCTCCACCAAGGAAATTAGTTCACTGCTTTCGAATTCAACTCAAGTTCTTAGGACAGAGTGAAGCCAGACTGTTTGCCAGAATATCATGCATACGGCCCAGTTCCCAGTGGTCTTTGCTCCCCTCTGAAATCTCATGAGCCAGGCCTCCTTTGTCTATATTACTTTTGGCATCCTGGTTTTTTAAATTCCCAGGAAGGGCCATTAAGTTCTATGTATGCATTCTAGGGCTTCCCTCACCTGAAGTTCCAAACATTCTTCTTGCAAACCAGTTCCAAGAGCCTGTGAACCATGTAGGTTTACCACAGCAATGGATGCATTCTTGGTACTCACTTTCGGTATTTTCTTTCTCACTGCTATGACAGAATATCTGGCAGAAACATTCAAGGAAATGGGTGTGGTTTAGCTCAGAGTTGTAAGGTACAGTTTCATAGTACAGAGCTTCACTGTGAGGAAGCATGGTAAGGCATGTGAGACAGCTGGTCCCATTGCATCTGCAGTCAGGAGACAGAGAGGTGAAAGGCATCTACTCTTCAATCTAGGACTCCAGCTCTCACAGTGCTGCCCTGTGCTAAGCAGGTCTTCTTACCTAGGTGTGTCTCCTAGGGGTTTCTGTCAAGTTGACAATCAAGATTAACCATTCCACAAGGCTAAGTAGTAAGACAGGGTCTCCAAATAGCAAGCATTAAAATGACACCAACAGATTCAGCATACGATTAGGGTCTCTTGCTGTATTTCAGCATGACAAAAAGGCAAAAAGGCTCCCTTAAGCTTCTTTTAAAAATTATTTATTCTTGCTGGGCAGTGGTGGCACACACAATTCCTTTTTTTTTTTTTTTTTTTTTTTTTTTTTTTTTTTTTTTGAGACAAGGTTTCTCTGTGTAGCCTTGGCTCTCCTGGATCTCACTCTGTAGACCAGGCTGGCCTCGAACTCACAGAGATCCGCCTGGCTTAGCCTCTTAAGTGCTGGGATTAAAGGTGTGAACCACTGCCACCTGGCTTTTTTTTTTTTTTAATATAAAATGGGTAGAAATACAGTTTTATTGGAGAAACTCACATCTAAGTTACTTTCAGTTTTTAAGAACTCCTAACAAGCATCCAAGAAGAAAGCACACACAGGTTCAAAGGAACAAGACAAACGGGCTGCAGCCACTGCAGGGACACCACCTTAAAAAGTGTCACCTACCTCCTGAGGAAAGGAAGTACACTGGGGTTCCTAAAGAAGACTTCCAAGATCCTGTTTGGAGGTGTAGTAAATACAAAATATAAACTACTTTCTGACCCAGATGAGGGGGAAATCCTCCAACACCTCAAGTCTCCTGCAATAAAATCCAGAGGTCTGTTGAATCCGCCTTTTCGATTCATGTACTGCCTGTATTTCCTCTTCTGAGACACGCTTACGGCACCGGTGTTTACAGAACCATCTACCTTCTTCCTTCTTGTGGAGTCAAAAGATGTCTCTTTCATCATTTCTAATTCTTCCTCTGTCTTACCCTCCAGATCTTCCTCAGTGATCTGACATTCTTTGCTCTTTATTTCTTTCTTCTCTCAATCTCTTCTTTCTTTCAGTCAAGAAGGAGAAGATGTGGATCTAAGTTGCCTTGGACACCTGGAGCGTCTTCAGTGTGGGGATCCTGAGTGGCTCCTTCTGCAGTCCCTCTGCTGGGACCTGAACCTGTCTCAGCACCTTCTGAGATCAGGTGATGTGGCCCGGGACCTACACTCCCCGACAGGGGCAGCTGCGCCTGTGACTGTGGCCCTACTCCTCTGACTGCCACAGAAACGACCGGTGGCACACACCTTTAATCCCAGCACTCGGGAGGCAGAGGCAGGGGGATCTCTGTGAGTTCGAGGCCAGACTGGTGTACAGAGTGAGTTTCAGGACAGTCAGGACTACACAGAGAAACCCTGTCTCAAAAAATTAAAAAAAAAGCAAAAAAAGAATAATTATTTATTTTTTAACAATTTCATACACACATATAATGTATTTTTATTATATTAACCCCCAATTAGTCTCTCTTGTCTCTCTCCTACTCGCCAAATCCCTCTCCAGCCTTCACGTTATATTACTATTATTGCTATCACCCATTGAGTTTAATTAAGGATGCTTTCATGTAAGCACTCATGTGTGTGGGTGTAGGTTATTGACTGAAGCATGGGCAACTTACCAGTGGTTCTATCACTGAAGAAAAACGATTCCTGCCCCTCCAGGGACTGTAGCAGCTGCTCAGGGAGGACAGAGGCCTCATGAAGCCCCTCCCCGTCCATGCTGGAATGTTGCCTGGCTTGATCACGCTCAGGTCATCACGACTGTGGTCAGTTCATGAATGAAATAACCATATCACATCCACAAGGCAGCATTTCACAGCCCTCCTCCCCATCCTCCAGCTCACTAGGCAGCTCTGACTGGCCTGGAATTTGCTATGCAGACTAGGCTGTTGCTTAAACTCAGAACATCTGCCTCTGCCTCTACAGAGCAGGAATTGAAGATATCTGTCACTACACCTGCCTCAAGCTAGTTCTGTATGGACCTAACTCCATTTATGAGGGTTTAAAGCCCCTGAACTAACCATCTCCTGGAAGTCTCTTCTTTTCTCTTAAATTATTTTTTTTCAAGTTATTACATTAGGAGTTAAATTTTAAGATAGGAAAATTTCAGGGACACACAGCCAGAATGTAGCATTTAATGTCTGTAACAGACAACAGACCCACTAGACTTCCCGGGGTCCAGACTGAGACAGATGGGGTCAGGAACCAGCCCTCTCTGCCAAAGCTGTCTGCAGGAGTTCCCATGGATCTGCTAGCTCTTCAAACTGTTACTGCTGTCTGATTTGTGTTGGCAGAAGTTACTTGAACTCTTTTCAAGGCCTGCAAAAACTTCTTTGTTATTATATTATCTAGGCCTTTAGGTTGTCATCTTTTTTCATTTTTCTGCTGTTTCTAGTCCAAGATTCTAATACATGCTTTGAAAATAAACACTGGCGGCTGGATCTAGCAGTGTGCACCTGTGATCCCAACTATTTAGAAGGAGGACTGTTTGACCTGTGATTTGAGGTTAGCCTGAGTGTCATGAAACCCTGACACATTGTTGACGTGTCATTTAGAGCTCACTATAAACATTTTTATTTCAAATTTGGTTTAAAGTGACATTTGTCCTCTCCTTTTAGCACATGAGTTGGAAACACTTATCAGAAAAGATGGCTGCTGTTTCTTAGTTCTCCATTTATTGCTTCTATTCCACATGTAGCACATGTTAGGCAGTTTCTGAGTCCTCCTGTGTTGAAGTGAGGGAAAGAGGAGAGACAAGGGAACAACAGGATCTCATTCAAGTGGCTTTTATCTAACTGGATTTATTTCCTTCTAGTACTTCACTTTCAGTGTGGGGATCAAATCTAGGACCCTGTGCATGTTAGGCAAGTGCTCTATCACTGAGTTCTATTCTCAACTCTACCACGATTGATTTGATTATGGTATATATAAAGCTGACTGCTTTTTCTTTCCTTCCTTCCCTCTATCTTTTTTATATTCTCATTCTCTCTCTCCCTCTCCTTTTTGAGACAGGGTTTTACTACGTAATCTTGGCTGACTAATTTTTATTATTTTTTTTTTGAGACAGGCTGGCTTTGAACTTAAGTAGCCAAAGGTGAGTTTGAACTTCTGATCCTCTTGCTTCTATCCCCAGAATTCTGAGAAATTGTGGATTCTTTTGTTTTATTAATAAATAAAGCTCAGGGGTTAGATATTAGGGTATTAATATCCGTTGCCCTCCTTTCTGCCTTCTCAGATAGAAAAGCCCCGTGAATCTTTCCAAGCCCCTCCTTATTTCTCTCTGAGTTTCTCCATCTTCCTCTGAGTTGGCCAGAAAACTTTATGGTTTATTCAGGCCAGCTGAACATGGACTTTACCCTTTGAATCAAGGTTTAATTCCATTGGTGATCTCAAAACAACAATACAAATAAATCTCCTGCAACATTTCCCCCATTTTGTCTAAATAGAAAAGATTTTAACTCTAACATAGTAAAACTAAATACAATAAAAACAATTATCAAGTAAGAATTACATACATGATGTCCAATCCATGTGTACTAGGCAAATTCAGAGAAAATACTCCATTATCTATCCTCTCTTGGTGAGTCCAAAGTTTTGTACCTAATTTACTTTCTATCATAACTAAGGAAAACTGTAACTATAACTATCTTCAACCCTATCAGAGACCCAAGAAGGATACTATTACCTGAGTAAATAAGAGTGCAGAGCAAACAACTTGCAAAATTATAGAAACAACAGAGACATCTGGCTGTTTGGACAGTCACCCCAAGGTTCTTCTGCAATGTTGGGACATCCATCTTTGGCCAACAGGCCTAGAGTATCTGGCAGACTTTCCTGTGAAGCAGGAATTTTGAAGGACTGTCCTGCCTTGTCTTGGCAGAGTTCGACAGTTGCCTTCTTTTGTGTCCTGTTGTCAGCAGTTGAGGCAAGAGCAGTTTCCTGCTCAGTGCCTAACTTTGCCATGATGAAAGCAAACTCCACATGGAGGTTCTTTGATGCCCATAATACTTTTTTGAAGTAAATTGATGCTGCCAGGAGCAGACGTGTTTCACTGTCATGGAAAGCCTTATGTTATTAAAGCATTTTAAATTCCATAATTCTGTAGGTCTCTGAAGTATTTGAAGACCATCAATCTATTTAAAATATATCTCTGTTTGACCTTGAAAGCATACCTAACATGACTATAAGTTTTATTGTTATAGATAACTGCTAATCTTTCTTTATTATCCTAAATATATTTCTAGGACTAGAACTTTACATTACATTTTTTTAAATGAGCTTTTAAATTTAAGGTACAATACCTTAAACAAGAATAAAAACAAATATACAATATAACAAAAGTAACCTTAAATTTGTATCAATATATAAAAATCCATACCAATATAAAATACTTGAGACTAGCAGTTGCTTTTTTTTAGCTTAAAAGTAGATTCAATAATCTGCCCTTTTATCCTATCATTTCTATATCCCCACTTTTCTTTTCAGAACAAGATCCCTGAGTCTAAAATCCTTTGCTTACTTTCCTCCCTGATCATGACCAATAACAACTTGTAACCAATCCTTCTGAATGATAACAAACATCCATTGAATGACCCAAAACCACCCACATCACCTCTTGGGAATGTGGGCATCATGTTCTTGAAATTACTTCCTTTTGTCTGGGGGTGATGGCATCTTTGGGGACCCTTGATCTTTGAGATAAAGATCAAGTCCTAGGAGAGTTGCCCAGTTTTGGTGTGGTGGGAAAGTGCAAGGCTTATCTGAAGTTCTGGCTGGAGTAGTCTATGATGTTGGACCATCTTAGCTTACTGCCTTGAAATTGTCCTGAGCAGTTTGTAGTCCAAAGCTGATCTTCGAGTGGTGTTTATCAGCTTAGTGGTATTACAAAAATCCAAGTGGAATCATCATTGTCGGGCCCCATCCTCCTTTTGGAGACTTCAAATGTTGCTGCTAGGAATGGTCACCATTCACTGCAGAAAACTTGAACATTTTAAATGTCATATGCAGCAGATCTCAGAGAGGTTAAAGGACTACAATCTATTACATACACCCAGGATATGTAAGAGCTTAATTCCTAATATCTGCTTCAGACTCAAGTCTGAAGTCATCTACAGGAAGCTAGATGAAGCTTATTTCTAGAATTAGTACACTATATGACCATTAATATCATGACAGAAAGTTTAAATATATATATATATTAATCTTATAAATTTTGAGATAATATTTACAATTTAAGAAAAGTTTTAAAGAGTCAAAATAAAACCAAGGAATTATGAGATTAGTGACAATAGAATAGTCCCTTAATTTTGGTTTTTCTTCTGTCCCCTATCAGGTGGTTCTTCTGACATGAGACAGAGACTTTAGATTTTCCTTTAACAAGCATGCTTGGGTATACAGAAGGAGAGAAACATGCTCTAACTCCAAAATCAGCTTTAAATTTTAATTGAGTTGGGATTACAAAAAGGTCATTTGCCTTATATATCTGTAGAGAACAGCAGAAACAAACATTTGGGAAGATTTATGAAAAAATTTTTTGAGACAGGGTTTCTCTGTGTAGCTTTGGAGCCTTTCCTGGAACTCACTCTGTAGACCAGGCTGGCCTCAAACTCATAGAGATCTGCCTGGCTCTGCCTCCCAAGTGCTGGGATTAAAGGTGTGCACCACCACCACCCGGCTGATTTATGAAATTTTTTCTGTTGGAAATGTGCTGTACTATTAAGCCAATTTACTCTTTCTTTGGACATTTTCTCTGTTTCATCCTTCTTTAGATGTCTTATTTGTCCAGTGGTCTTCAGAGTCTTTAGTTGGATGCTTCTATTCTCCTGGAAAAACAAAAACAAAACCCTGCCCCAACCCTGACATTGTGGAGTTTCCCTTTTTGGCAGGTTATGTCTGATCAAATGAAAGACATATGTTAGTCTTGTAAGTTAGTTTAGATTGAATACCATGCTCTTTGATGAACTATCACCTCTCCTAATCAAGAGGTCTCTCCTGTTTGAATCCAATCTTTATCAATGTTGATGGTATCCATAGCTTATGTTCTGCGGAAACAAAAGCAAACTTCTTTTCCAACATAACACATATCCTGGTTTCCATTCTGAGGTCAACACATCTTTGAAGTATACAGGCTGATTTAATTCAGCAGTTTTTTCTACTATCCAATGTCTCTCTGCAGCTGTTGTTTCTTTCTCATTAGCTTTTAAAAAACTGAAAGTTAATAGAGCATTGTGCAATCTATCACTGGGGGTCATTTTTACCCATTTCTGTTAATTAAACATATCTTTTAAAGTGTGATTAGATCTTTCTATAACTGCTTGTCCTGTAGGATTCTGTGGTATACCTGTAATATGCTTTATATTGTAACATGCAAAAAAACTGTTTCATTTTACCAGAGACACATGCTGGAACATTCTCAGTCTTAGTTTGTATAGGCATCCCCATGATGGCCACTACTTCTTCTTTTTGTTTTTTGTTTTTTTGAGTCAGGGTTTTGCTGAATAGCTTTGGAGCCTGTCCTGGAACTTACTCTGTAGACCAGGCTGGCCTCAAACTCACAGAGATCCTCCTGCTTCCTAAGTGCTGAGATCAAAGGCTTGCACCACCATAGCCCAGCTAATGGCCATAACTTCTAACAAATGCATGATTACAGAATCAGCCTTTTCAGAACTCAAAACAGTTGCCCATTGAAATCCTGAATAGGTATCTATGGTATGGTGTACATATTTTAATTTTCCAAACTCCATCAAATGAAACATACCCATTTGCCAAATTTCATTTTTTTGAGTACCCTTTGGGTTACTTCTTGCAGGTAGTAGAGTTTGGTTATACAAAGAACAAGTAGGACTTTTCCTTATAATTTCCTTGATTTGTTGCCAAGTGATTGAAAAATCTTTCTTCAAACCTTGGCTATTAACATTGTGTTTCTTATGAAATTCTGAGGCTTCTAACATTTCCTACCAATTGCTGATCAATTTCATCATTATCTTGTGCTAGAGGGCCTGGTAGGCCTGCATGGGATCTGGATTGTGTTATATATAAGGGGTGATTTGAATTTCTGATTATCTTGTAACTGAATAAATAACAAAGTTAATTCTGAATCATCTGGAATAAGCGCAATGGTTTCAATATGTAAAACAACACTTTCTGTATATTGAGAGTCAGTAACTATATTGAGAGGTTCTGGAAAATCTAATAATACCATAACAATAGCATATAATTCTGACTTTTGAATAGAATCATAAGAGTTTTGAGACACTTTACTTAAATTTCCTGACTTATAATATGCCCTTCCTGATTTATTTGCATTAGTATAGAATGTAGGGCCCCAGAAATTGGTGTTCCTTGTACCACATGTGGAAGGACCCAATTAATTCTTTTTTACAAACTGAAGTATTTTTCTTTTGGGATATTTGCTGCTAATCTCTCTCAGAAAAATTACTGTAAGCTCTTTGCCAATGTTCATTTTCTGCCCATAATGAGAAAATTTCAGCATTTGTAAAAGGTACCACAATTTCTGCTGGGTTTATTCCTGTAATTTGATGAAGTCTCAAGTTTCCTTTCAGAATCAATTCAGAAATCTTTTCTACATAGATTTTATTTATATTTTTTACTGTGTTCATGTGGCAAAAACATCCATTCTAAAATATTATATTTTCTCTGCATAAGAATTCCTGTGGGAGATTGCATAGAAGTAAAATAACCAGAATATAGTCAAGCTCTGGATCCAAATGATCCACATGTGCATCTTGTAATTTCTTTTCTACCAAAGCCAATTCTCTCCCAGCTTCAGCTGATAATTTTCTTGGACTATTTAAGTGCTTATCACCTTGTAAGGTTTTAAATAAATTACTTAGTTCTTGAGTTGTTAATCCAATTTTGGGCCATAGCCAGTTAATATCTCCAAGCAATTTTTGAACATCATTAAGAGTTCATAATTGATTTCTACTGATACTTCTGTGATTGAATTTTTTATAAACGTATCTTATATTCTAGGAAATTAATACAATCTCCTCTTGGTATTTTTTCAGGAGCAAATTGTAATTCCCAACAAGGCAAAATTTTCTTTACTTCTTCAACCATTTTTTCTAAGGTATCTGTGTCTGAATCATCTAGTAAGATATCATCCATATAATGGTAAATGATAGATTGAGGGAACTATTTACGAATTATTTCCATTCATGCTTGTACAAAATATTGATACAAGGTAGGGCTATTTAACATCCCTTGTGGAAGAACTTTCCACTGATATCTTTTAACAGGCTGGAAATTATAAGTAGGCACTGAGAAGGCAAATTTTTCTGTCTCCTATTCTTGGAAAGGTATAGTAAAAAGCAGTCTTTTAAATCAATTAGTATAACAGACCATCCTTTAGGTAATAAAGAAGACAAGGGAATTCCAGGCTGTAAAGAGCCCATTGGCTGGATCACCTTGTTAATAACTCTTAGATCTGCTACCATTCTCCATTGCCCAGATTTCTTTTTAATGATAAATACAGAAGAATTCCAAAGACTGGTTGATTCTTCAATATGTTGAGCATTTAGCTGCTCCTGTACCAGCTATTCTAGTGCCTGTAATTTTTCTGATGTCAAAGGCCTTTGTTCTACCCAGACAGGTTTGTCAGTTAACCATTTTAAAGGCAGGGCTGTTGGTTTCCTTTGAAAGATCAATAGCTGTGGTGCCTTGCTTATATACAACCTGGGCGGTTGGTGACTGTTCTTGATAATACCTTTTACTATTTCTCTCAGAAGCATTCTTTATTTTATGGTTTGTTTCTGAGATTGGAGGAATGTTAATCTGTGCTTTCCATTGCTGTAACAAATCATGCTCCAATAAATTTATTGCTATGTTTGTCACATATGGCTTTAATTTCCCTACCTGTCCTTATGTCCCTGTACAATCGACCCTCCTTGTGCTTTGTTTTTACCTGAGATAAAGTTCCAATTCCTAGAAGCTGAATAATTACCTCCTGAAGAGGCCAATCTGGATGCCAATACCTTGGTAAAATTATTGTTACATCTGCACCTATGTCTAGCAAACCTTCAATTACAATGCCATTTTCTGGTATCTTTAGCTTTGGTTTTTAATCATTTATAGAAGTTTGCCAAAATATTTGTTTCAAGGTCTGTCCTGAAAATTTTGTTTTGTTTATTGAAGCTTTTCTGTCATCCAGGGCAGTATGGTTTTTAACAATAGGCATTAGGTCTTTTAATTGCCCTGTAGAGGAGTTTCCTCCATGGTCACAGGAAATGATTGATCCAAATTTTGACATTGGGGCCTGTGAGAGTCCCCCTAAGGCATTTCCTGATGACAGAAGATTACCTTGCCTGTCCTTTGTTGATTTGTATTCATTAGTCCAATGCTGGCCTTTGCTACACCTTCTGCATACACCAGAAGTCTGGGGCCTCTGTTTGGATCATCTCTAGAAAAAGTATCGTTTCTAGAAATACCTTGCCTACAATCCCTTTTCAGATGACCTTGCTTACCACAATTAAAAACATCCAACCTTTTGATTTTTCTTGAAACTTTTAGAAATCACTTCTATCAAAGCAGCATCATAAATGCGAGATTCAATATCAGCTGTATTTCTAATCCATTCATCTACTGGTGCTGATCATGCCTTTAAAAGCCTAATCACCTCTTTACATTCTGAATTAGCATTTTCAAAAGCCAAAAACTCAATATTTGTCTGACTTCTGGATCTGATACTATTCTATTTACAGCTGAAGTCGATCTTTGTAAAAAAGTGAAGGCTTGTTTTGCACCTTGTATAATTTTAATAAATGACTCAGATCTCTTTCCTGATTCTTCAGCCTTATACCAAGCATTTAAAGATGCTAAATGACATAGGGCCAAGGTATGATCATCAAATCCAAATTGTCTTTGCAAATCAGCATATTGGACTTCACAAAGTAACTGATCTCAGGAAATATTAATGCTTCTAGCATTTCATTGTTCTATGACCCTAGCTTCCTCTGTCCTCCTTTGTAACTGAGGACCAGCTTCCAATATTGCTGTAGATAAATCTTTACAGTCTTGGGGGATAATTCTGCTCTAAGTTGCTCATGAATTTAACATTTGCTTTACATATGGTGAGTGCATACTATATAAAACAAGCACTTCCTTGAATCTCATCAAATCTTACATTACTATAGGATCCAGTTAACTTCTTACATAACATTCAGAGGTAAATATCATCTGTTGGTTTTTCTTGTATAGTAACTGGATAAACTAAGGTTGTTTTTCTAACAACCTTGGGCTGCCCCTGTTCAGTTTCATCATGCAGTGGTATAGTAGGTTCTTGTCTAAATTCCTGTCTGTGTCTGAGTATTTTTCTTATTTTCATTAGTAGGTCTTTCTAAGGCTTGTATTTTATCAGTTAGAATTTTCTTATTTTCATCAGTATGTTGTTGGGGGTTTTTACTCTTTTGGGGGCCTGCTACCCAGCTCCCAAATTATTCACTCACATAGGCTTATTCTTAATTGTGAATGCCCGGCCTTAGCTTGGCTTAGTTTATAGCCAGCTGTCCTTAGTCTAGCCAGGCGGTGGTGGCACACGCCTTTAATCCCAGCACTCGGGAGGCAGAGCCAGGCGGATCTCTGTGAGTTCGAGGCCAGCCTGGGCTACCAAGTGAGTCCCAGGAAAGGCGCAAAGCTACACAGAGAAACCCTGTCTCGAAAAACCAAAAAAAAAAAAAAAATTATCCTGTCTAAGCTGGGCAGTGGTAGTGCATGCCTTCAATCCCAGCATTTGGGAGGCAGAGCCAGGCAGATCTCTGTGAGTCCGAGGCCAGCTTGGTCTACAGAGCGAGATCCAGGACAGGCAACAAAACTACACAGAGAAACCCTGTCTCAAATAAATAAATAAATAAATAAATAAATAAATAAATAAATAAATAAATATCCCATCTGCCTTTTGCCTTTGGGCTTTTCCCATTCTCTTACTTCTGTAAATCTTTTTTTTTTTTTTTTTTTTTTTTCTGTTTTTCGAGACAGGGTTTCTCTGTGTAGCTTTGCACCTTTCCTGGGACTCACTTGGTAGCCCAGGCTGGCCTCGAACTCACACAGATCCACCTGGCTCTGCCTCCTGAGTGCTGGGATTAAAGGCGTGTGCCACCACCGCCCGGCTACTTCTGTAAATCTTACTCTTCCTCCATGGCTTGCTGTGTAGCTGGGTGGCTGTCCTCTGGAGTTCTCCTCCTTCTCTGACTCCTCAATCTCTCCCTCTATATATTCTCTCTGCCTGGCAGCCCCACCTATCCTTTCTCTTGCCTTGCTATTGGCTAGTTCTTTATTATACCATCAGGTATTTTAGACAGGCACAGTAATACAGCTTCACAAAGTTAAACAAATGCAACATAAAAGTAACACATCTTAAAATACTCTCCTATATCAGTAAGTCTTTCTAAGGCTTGTATCTTATCAATCAAATTTTTATTCTTTTCATTGGTAAGTCTTTCTAAGGCTTGTATCTCAGTAGTAAGTCTTTCTAAGTTTTATATCTTACCAGTCAAATTTTCATATTTGGTACAGTTATGCGACCAATTTTTTAAAGGATAAAATATGAATTACCAAACTGATAATTAATATGATTGACATTATGCCAATCCCAGATAAGTTTGTTATCCCTTCATTTAATTTTCCCATTTTCAAAGCATCCATTGTAGAACCATACAGAGACCTAACTTCCTGTACTGTAATACTTTCGTTGATTGATTTATTTTATGTACATTAGTGTCTTGCCTACATGTATGTCTGTGTGAGAGTGTTGGATCCCCTGCAACTGAAGTTACAGTTGTGAGCTGCCATGTGGGTACTTAGAATTGAACTCAGGACCTCTGGAAGAGCATCCAGTGCTCTTAACCACTCAGCCATCTCTCCAACCCCCTGTACTGTAATGTTGTTTCTCATTCTTAAAATGGAAAAGACTTTTTTTTTTGAAACCTACTTTCCCTTTTAAGAACTCCCAGGTGTCTCACCAAATCTGCTGCTGCTGACAGCATAGGTGGAACTGTGTATGGATGTATCCAGCTGCAGTAACAATGTTCAGCTGTACAGGCAGGGAGGGAGGGTGTGGCAGAGGGCCCAGAGATGATATTTGGCTATGAGGTCAGGGAGAGTGGGCAGGGCCGGGTGCTAGCTGAGCTAACTGCATGCTCAGGCTGGGGGTGGGGGGACCACTGTAGCTGCTCACATGCAGTGCAGGCATGGGGAGTGAGCTGCCTGAAGAATGTAGGGAAATGGGTAGGAATAGCCCATGGCTGGGATGCAGAGTGGAGGGGACCAAGCAGCTTGCTGAGAGTGGTGGAGGCTGGCTGCCCAGAGAGTACGAGGAAACCATGACTGGCTGTTGCTGTACCTGGGCAGAGAGCACAGGCAGTGCACAGCCAGGGGAGGGTCTGCAGTGATGGGGGAAAGCCAGTGGCAGCTCTAAGCCACTTTGGCATGATCTAAGGCAATGTGTTGGATGCTAGATAGTGTGGATTCTTTTATTGTTTTATTAATAAATAAAGTTTGGGGGTCAGATTAGGGTAATAATCTGATATATCCACAGAGTGATTGAGAAAAAAGATCCCCTACCCTCTCCACCTTCTCAGATCGAAAAGCCCCACAAAACTTTCCAAGCACCTCCTTATTCCTCTCTGAGTTGGCCAGAAAATGCTATGGTTCATTCCGGCCAGCTGAACTCCACCCTCTGAATCAAGGTTTAACTCCATTGGTGGTTTCGGATCAAAAATACAAACAAATTTACTGCAACACTGTGCCACTGTGCCTGGTTCGTGTGCTAGGGATGGGTCTCAGGGCTTTCTGCATGTGAGGTGTAACAGTAGTGTTGCTGACTTCTGGCGTCATCTGGGGGATGCCTGTGGGGACTAATCTTGACTACATTAATTGAGATGGGAAGATCTGTTGATAATGGGTGGCACCACTTCTTTTGGCTGGGTATGAACTACATAGTGCAGGGACCTGAATAGCATAGGCCTTCATTTACTCTCTGGCCCTCCACTGTGAGTATGATGTGACTAGCTGCTTCATGCTCCTGCTGCCCTGGCTTCCTTGCACTAATGGCCTGCACCCTTGAACTGTGAGCCAAACAAACCCTTGCTCCTTTACGTTGCTTCTGTCAGTGTTTCGTCACAGCAACAGGGGAGAAACTAAGACACTGGGCTGTACTCCCAGCCTTAAGTCTGACTGCCTCATTCAGACACTTTCCAGAATTTTCCAACAGATTTCTCTGCTTCTGCTATTATTATATTTGATACAGGTCAACACATATCTTTGCCTCGTTACTTAAGATGTCCTCCCTCAAGCTGGGCAGTGTGGCATACATCTTTAATCCCAGCATTGGGAAGGCAGAAGTGGGTGGAGCTCTTTGAGTTTGAGGCCAGCCTCATCTACAGAGTGAGTTCCAGGACAGCCAAGGCTATACACAGAAACTCTGTCTCAAAAAAATCTCCCATAATTAATAAGTGAATGAATGAATGAATGAAAAGAAAGATTTCCTTCTCAAAGGGCTGGAGAGATGGCTCAGTGGTAAGGAACACTGGATTCTCTTCCAGAGGACCAGGGTTGGATTCTCAGCACCCACACAGAAGCTCAAAGCTTTCTATAACTTTAGTTCTAGGGGCTACAGTGCCCTCTTCTGGCCTCCAAGGGCACTGCATACACATAGTCTACAGACAGACACACACAGCAATGACTGAGAACAAATCTCTCCCTCTATTGGTGTGCATTTGCAGAGTGTTTGTACCGAGGGCTTCTCGCTCAGGAGCAGATGGTGCTTTCTTTCCCTCTGCCGCCGCTGCCATTTGTCTCAGGAAAACCTGGACCCATTTGCAGGGAAAATGAGGCGCTTCCGTGAGCACTGCTGTTGCCTTAGCTTAGTCAGCAGCCTGCTCTGCATACGTCAATCTGCTGGGTCCCTACACTATGGTGTGGTATTGTATTCCCCCAAATATTGTGCATGCTAATAAACTTATCTGGGGTCAGAGACAGAGCAGCCACAATATTAAACATAAAGGATAGGCAGTGGTAGCACACACCTTTAATCCTAGCATTCCAGAGCCAGAAATCCATGTGTTCAAGGATACAGCCAAGCATGGTGACTCATGCCTTTAATTCCAGAAAGCAGCCTTTAATCCCAGGGAGTGGTGGTAGAAAGCAGAAAGATATATAAGGCGTGGAGACCAGAAACTAGAAGCATTTTGGCCTGGTTAAGCACTTGGCTGGTTAAGCTTTCAGGCTTTGGAGAAGCACAGTTCAGCTGAGATTCATTCTGGATGAGTACTGAGAGGCCTCCAGTCTGAGGAAACAAGACCAGCTGAGGATCCGGTGGGGTGAAATAGCCGTGGCTTGTTCTGTCTCTCTGATCTTCCAGTGTTCACCCCAATACCTGGCCTCAGGTTTGATCTTATTAATAAGAACTTTTAAGATTCCTGCTACACTGTGGGGTCCATTTATCTAGATATCTAAGGTCATTACGTGACCTTTCACTAACCTCGAGATTGGGGGATATCTTCTTCCTGCTTTGGTCCTCTTTCTCATGGAGTCTGATCTGGTGATAGGCAAATCTTCCTCCAAAGAAAGTCTACCCTCTCCTCCCCTTATCCTTTCAGCCATAGGTCAGCCAAGGGACACATTTTTTGTTTGTTTTGGACTAGAGTCTCCCTCTGTAGCCTAGGTTGGTCTAGAATTCATTAGGTAGCTCAGGCTTTCCTCACATTCATGGCAATCCTCTTGCCTCAACCTCTCAAGTGCTGGGATTACAGGCATGAGCCGCCATTCCTGAGTTCCAGGATACATTGCTGCCCACTTCCTCTGCAAACTGTGCCCCTGCCACCTCACACTCACTCTAAAATGCAGGATGGTGTTACATGTCTTGGTGCATTTTCAGAAGTGATAGAGAAACAGTGTCACTTTATCATCTTGATAGTCTGTATCATATAATTTGCCTCCTTTTTATTTCCACGAATTTCAGGGAGCAGTCATTTCCTTCCCTGGAATTCACTCTCCTTTGAAGGAAAGAATGATACTCTGAGCATGGATCAACTTATATGTAGACTGTGTTACCTGGCGCTGTAATGACTGGAATATTTAAACGGAAAGAAATGGCCATTTTATAACTGAACCTTCACTGACGGTCAAGGAGGACAGCTACCAGGCGTGAGCGGTGATGGTGTTTGCACCATTTCCTTGAGACAAACTAAACAGAGTGAGGATAATCATCCTCAGCAGGTGAGGGTATGGTGGTTTGGGGGAGAAGTGCATATTCTAGAACATGTCTTTCTGATGGAATCCAGGCAGGTTATATGAGAGAAAATCCTTAAGAACATCTTTGGAATCTCTGTTTTAGGTGTGTTTAATCCATCCCTAAAGGATGCACTTTCCTTGGAAAACAGTCTTTGATAGGAGGGAAAGAAGGCTCTGGTAGCCCTTCTTATCACCTGCTGAAATAAGATTCCCGAGAGACTGAACACTTGTGGGCCTCACAGTCAAAATAAGGGTCTACTTATCCATGACACATGCTGTCCAAATCCAGAGTACCTGGTCAGAGTACAGAGTGAAGGTTGGGAAGAAGGGTTCTGAGCTGTGTCTGCATACTACAGCAAACTGGAGTAACTTCGGTAGATTCTGGAGATGAGAATCAACAGAGGTGAAGGGAAGTGTGTAGTTTGGTACAAATCATTCCATTTGTTTATTTTTGGGAAAAGATGGTTGTACAGGCTAGACTCTAACTTCTGGACTCTAACAATCCTCCTGCCTCAGTTTCTCAAGTAGCTGAGACTATAGGCACACGACATCAACCTGGATGGTACTAGGAATTCTAACTGAACTCCCTGTGGTCACGGAGAGGGACATGGTGACCTGACTAATTGCTCAGTTTGCACAATGAGCATCAGATAGCACGCCAAGAGGAAGAGAACACACGTTCTGTAATGTCCTCCTGGGAAACCACAGAAAACAAAACAAAACAAAACAGATCTAAGATTTCCTAAGCTTTGAGGCTCAAATTCTCACTTACTGTAAATGCAACTTAGGAAGGAAAAAGAAAGGACCGCTATTTGCTGGTTGAAATCCAAGGTATTGATAGAAATCTATTAGGATGAAAAAGCCATGGTTCTCAAAGGCAGACAGGCAGAGGTAGGTGTGTGTGTAAGTGTGTGTGTGTGTGTGGGGGTGTTTTTAAACAGAGCACCCCAAGAGCCAGTCTGGTACATAGGTCAGATTTCATTTTTCACAATCTGGGCCATATAAATGTTGGCTATGACTTTCTCAAGCACCAACGTTTGTGGCTTCTCAACATGTTAGAAGGGACAAAAAAGGAACCCCAAACCATTATATGTACACATAGTATTAGTTCCTCTGTCTTGCATGTGAGGTAACCGCTGAAGGATACAGAGGGAGCACTGAGCTAGACCCACCTTCTGATGGCACTGTCACTTTGCTCCTTTCGCTCAAACCGCTGACACCACTTACAACGTCGGGTGGTTCTGCCAACCTAGTTGGGAATCCAAACCATTCCAGTCTAGGTATTGCATGGTATGTTCTGACATAATCATTACTGTTCCTCTTCCACAGACAGTTCATCCTTGAGCACTTAGTGTTTTCTTTAGTACTCAGCTCCTTATTTCTGCTCTTAAACCCAGTATTTGGGGGTAGACCTAACATCATGTCCAAATGAAGAAAGAACATGAGACCCAGGCATATTGTGACCTCAGAGTCCAACTGAAGCATATGTACACAATCTCTTTAGAGGTGTCATGTCAAAAAGATACTTGTGCTGAGACAGTTGGGAAAGAACCCCCTTGTTCCCTGGAGCTTCTAGTGGTAAGGAAGGATGAAGTCAGGAACTGGAGGCCACTAGCATCTGCAAAGGAAGCCAAGGAAAGGAAAGGCAGAAGTGAGGACGGAAGGATCTGGGTCCTAGAGATGTTGCCTGAACTCTTAAATCAACATGCATTCATCAGAAGTTCCAAGGGATTTTTTTAGTTAGGTTATTCAAAGGATATGCCCTTTCAGTTAAGCCAATTTAA
This sequence comes from Peromyscus eremicus, assembly GCF_949786415.1. Classification (NCBI taxonomy): domain Eukaryota; kingdom Metazoa; phylum Chordata; class Mammalia; order Rodentia; family Cricetidae; genus Peromyscus; species Peromyscus eremicus. The sequence goes on from NC_081435.1 coordinate 1,266,692, forward strand.
ATAAATTTTTCTATCTTTTAAAATAAGAAATTCCAATGAATATAAAAAGATTTCTATTGTTTAAATAAAATAACTTTAGGAAGAAAGAGAATGAAAATCATCAAAAAATAAATTTCTGAAATAACATATTAATATTTTAAGAATTTGAAATGGGCTGGAGAGATGGCCTAGTGGTTAAAGGCACTGGCTACTCTTCCAGAAGACTTGGTTTAAATTCCCAGCAACCACATGGTAGCTCACAAATGTCTGTAACTCCAGTCCCAGGGATCCAACACCCTCTTCTGGCCCCTAGAACACCAGGCACACATTTGATACACAGATATATATGAATACAATATTCCATACACATAAAATAATAAGTAAGGAAAAAAAGATTTGAATCATTTAGAATTATATTCATTTTCAAGTTACAAAATGCCTATCTAATCAGCCTGGTGCCATGAGCCTATAATCATAGCACTTGGAAGGCTGAGACAGGAGGATTATGAGTTAGAGGCCAATCTGGGCTTAGTAGTAAGATACTGTTGAAAAACATAAACCAAACAGCCAACCACACAAGCCCCCCTTCCCAGAAAAAAAAAACCCAAACCAAACCAGTAAGACACAAATGATAATCTAAAAACAATCTGAAAAGCATTCTTATCAGAATGTGTAGCTTTTTATAGAGCACCTGGCTTAGTCTGGATCCTGGGTTCCGTGTCCAGCACTGTGAACAAGCACACTAAAACCAAACAGCAACAAAAAAGGGTATTACTTTGTCATACAGAAATTTAGAAGCAGAGAAGGGGGAAGTGCCAGGGTTGATTAGCTGTCAAGGATCCAGAGTCCTTTTCATGTGGAACTTGGAAATACAGGGGCTAGATAGATAGTCAGTGGTCAAGCAGACTGCTCCTCCTGCAGAAGACCTGGGATTGGTTCCCAGTAACCACATGGCAGCTCACAACCATTATCAACTCCAGTTCCAGGGGATCTGATGTTCTCTTCCGGCTTCTGCAGGTACCAAATATGCACACATATGGTGTATTTACATAAATGCAGGCAAACCACTTATCCATGTAAGATAAAATAATAAAAAAACCACCTGGGGCATAGATGGGGTAAAGGTGGAACTCCAAGACCTAGAGTGAAGACATTTTTCAATGGACTGTGACAAATCTGAGAACCCTAAACTCGTAAGTCGCCCTAAGGTTTTTCCCCCTCCTCTCCCCTCCCTTTCCTTGTCTTTCTTCCCTGTCTCTCTCCTCCTTTCCTAACTAATTCTGAAATAGTTTTAAACTCACAATAAATTTCCAAAATAGTACAGAATTCTCCGGTTCCCTTCACCTACTTCTATCCAATGACAATATCTTATATAACACCGAAGTACCTTGTCAAAACCAGGACACTGACATTGGTACAATATTATTAACCCAAGCACAGACCTTATTAATACTAACTAGTTTTATAATCATATCTCTGTGTGTGTGTGTGTGTGTGTGTGTGTGTGTGTGTGTGCATGCTTCTATGGAATTTTATGGTTTGTGTAGGTTCAATTACCTGATCACAATTAGGATACAAAACTGTCCCATCACCACAAACAAACTTCTGGCTTAATCCCTTTCCTTAAGTTTAACCTCTGGCAAGCAATTATCCGTTCTCTATACAATCTTGTCTTCATAAGAATGCTAAATAAGCCGGAACTGTGGCACATGCCTGTGGTCCCAGCATTTTGGAAGTAGTGGCAGGAGGGTCAAGTATTCAAGACCATCTTCAGCTACATAACAAACCTGAGGCCAGCCTGGGCTACAGAAGATCCTGTCTTTAAAAGACCAGGAAAAGAAAAAGCTTGTGAATAGCCAGGCAGTGGTGGTGCATGCCTTTAATCCCAGAGCTTGGGGGGCAGAGGCAGGTGGATTTCTGAGTTCAAAGCCAGCCAGAGCTGTTAAACAGAGAAACCTTGTCTCAAAAACAAACAAACAAACAAACAAAAACAAACAAACAAAAAACAAAAACAAAAAGCCCATTAAATAAGTGGAAACATACAAACATACAGTATATAACTGAAAAAAAGTCCCTGAAATCCATCAGAGTTGTTGAAAGTATTGATATATTGTTCTTTTTTATTATAAAATAATATTCTATTTGCCAGGCTTTGGTTGGTAACTAAGACACTCTCTTTTTTCAGTGTCTGAGGAAACTGGTCTTCCATTGACTGACCTCTTTATTACTTTATCTGAAGTAGTCCTGTCTCACCCAGGGGAAGATAGCTTACTAACAAAAATCCAACCAAACAAAACCAGCCCTGTGCTGCATAACAATGCTTTGGTCAATAGAACACACACACACACACACACACACACACACACACACACACACAATCTATAAAGGGAGCTACACCATAGCCAAGGTACACTGGTTGCAACATCTAGGCCTGTGTGGTGCATCTTATGATGTTACTGCAATGTTAGCAATGCATCTCTGAAGTATTCCTGTCAGGTGACACATGGCAGCTGCATTCCAAAATTGTGTAAGAAAATTGAGAATACATGTAGGAGGATTTAGAAATGCTTCACTAAAAGGAGCAGCACTTAACAGAACACTCCATTGAGCTGAGCAACATGGGAGCACTTACAAGATTTTTCTAATATAATATGGGACTCACACTAAAATGTTAGCTTCCTTTCAGTAGGTTGAAAAGCCACAACTTTTTTGGTATAATTTTTTTTTTGGTAGTGCTGAGGATCTGTCTTATAACCTGACACACATTAGGGAAATTCTCTACCATTCAGTTACATCCCTTGGACAGTTTAAGGGGAAAGAAAAAGGCTTTGGGAGCAGGGAAAATTTTTGCCTGAGGACATTCTTCTAGGATATGGAGAAACACTTTGGTGAAGGCACCATCTGCATTTTTTAAAGAACTCATTGACATAGTTCCTATATCTGCAGACTAGGAGATGATGGTAGATTTTACCAATGTGTTCTTTGAATTCAAACTACACTAATAGATACCAGGAAACAATGTGTATCCACCAAAACCAAGGTGAATACAGTACTAATGTGGCAATCAGAATGTCTTAATTCCCAGAGTTATTTGGTTGTGGCTATTAATCACAGCGAATTAATTAGATATACTCCTTATTTAAGTAAATTTTGATCTATGGAATCATAAAAACAGCAACTCTGGTAAACACAGATATGACTTGAACCACTTTGGGAGGGATCATGGCCTTCAGCTAGTGTCTGGACATGAACTATAGTACAGTCCCCCTAGAGATAGACCATGTGACATAGTTGAAAATCTATCCTGTGATTTTTCTTCCCTTTTCTTTCAAAAAGAAGTCATAAGCTCCCTCCCAACCAAGGGCATGAAGGAAAGGAGATTTCCCTTTGAGGAATCCCTCCATACCGGCAACAAGTATGCTAATGCCTGTGGGTCAGAGGGAGCTTAGGAAGTTATGATTAACCCAGTTTTGGCTCCAGTACAATACAGTGATTCTAGGTAACCAACTGTACTTACTTCTTTACTTTCTGGGAATCTCTGCTTGTTTTGTGTTTTGGTTATTGTTCTACTGCTGTGATAAAACATCATGACTAAGGCAATTTATAAAAGGAAGCATTTAATTGTGGGCTTGCTTACAGTTTCAAAGGATTAGTCCACGATCATCATGGTGAGGAGTGCGGCAGCAGGCAGGCAGAATGGCACTGGAGCCGTAGCTGAGGGCTCACATCTGATCCACAAGTTGAAGGCAGGAGAGAGAGACTGATTGGGCCTATCATGGGCTTTTGAAACTTCAAAGCCCATTCCCAGTGACACATTTCCTCCAACAAGGTCACATCTCCTAATACTTCTCAAACAATTCCACTAACTGAGGATCATGCATTCAACCACATGAGCTGATGGGGACCATTCTCATTCAGGACCACAGCCTGCAAGCCATTCCAATAAATCCCATATATATACATATTCACCAAGCAGTGTGCACAGGAGGTAAGAGCAGGGTGCTTCCACACTCTTGGAAGACGTCACTGGGAAGCATGTTTAAACTGAACATATGTGACATCACTTTTGTTAAATGGAAGTCTGGTAGAAACCAGTGCTGCTGAACACCAGAAACAGCAGCCCCTTTGTTATCATAAGGGAGGAAGAAGACAGAAGTCAGGTCTTGTCCTGCTTCTGCTGCAGCTGTGGTGGTTTAAATGCTGCCCTCAGTCCTGGGCATCTGAATACTTGGGCCTGTTTGGAAGTGTGGCCTTGTTGGAAGGGTGTCACTGGAGTTGGGCTTTGCAAATTTAAAGATCTGTGTCATTTCAGATTTGGTCTCTGCTTCCTGCTTGCAGTTTGAGATGTGAGCCCTCAGCTCTCAGTGTCAGGTTCCAGCTGTCAAGTCTGCCACCTGCTGCCATGCTGTCTTGTAAGCCCAAAGAAACTTCCTCTGTAAGTTACCTTGGTCATGGTGTTTTATTACAGCAATAGAAAGAAAACTAGTACAGGGAGACTCTGGCAGTTTCTGGATACCTATACAGGCAAGCCAGTTCCAGCAGCTGCAGGATCACGGTGTGTCCTGTGCTCACAAGCTCTGTCTCTGGTAGGGGCAGTGACAGTGGACGGTGGCACTGGGCTCCTTGTCTCAGTGTTCGTGTGAATGAGAGACTTTGACTGGTTGCAAAGTAGCCATAGTTCCAACAACAGCAGAAGCTACTCCCTCAGCCTCAGTGGCAGTCACGTGGTTCCAATCCTGTAACAGGTCTTTCTTCATGTCGCTAGCTCTCTAATAATGACATGGAGACTTTTTATGAATTATGAAAGCTTGGTCTTAGTTTAGGCTTGTTCCCAACTAGCTCTTAAAACTTAAATTAATCTGTTCATATTAATTTATGTTCTGCCATGTGGCTCCGTTACCTCTCCTAAGTACCATATGTCTGACTTCCTCTGCATCTGGCTGGCAAATCTCCTGTCTCAGATTCTTTCCCAGAGTTCCTATCTCTTCCCGGAAGTCCTGCCTATCTTCTCCTGCCTAGCTATTGGCCATTCAGCTTTTTATTAAACCAATCAGAAAGTGCCTTCGGCAGATGAGGAAGGACAGACACATCTTTATACAGTGTACAAAAAGATTATCCCAACTTTATCCCTTGCCGTCTTTTGCTTCTCTAGTACCAAGAGATGGCACTTTCTAGTGAACTGATGTCTTTTCACTTCTACAGCTCTCCCAACACTTTCTGAAGTCAGTTTGCTATATTAAATTTCTGCTGTTTGACTACTTAAGAGCGATTTGTATTTTTAAATGTGAATAGCCAGTGATAAGTGCACATGGCACTCAGCGGGACTCCATTTTTCTTTTTTCATGTAGATGTCCTGAGTTCTAGATGATGGACTGTATGTGACATGTGGTATCTGGAGTAAGGATCTTAGGAGTTCTGGTCATCTGTCTCCTCCCTCCCTGTTAGCTGTCTTAGGCAACAGAGAGCAACAGCATGGATCCCTGCCTTACCATGAGGAAGAAACTACTCACCTGCTTCAGCCTCAAGAGTGCTTGCAGGCGTTTATCTTACCTGTGGTCAGAAGAAAAGAAATCTCGTAAGTTTTGAATGGCACCAAATATTTCCTCCAAAATGCAAATAAGGTAAACTTATGTGTAAGACAACTGTGTGAAAACTTTCCTAAAGATTTTTAAGAAATCTTTTTATAATGTCTATTTTATAGGGCAACATCTGGGCCTCATCAGATGCTGTCTTAAACAGCAACTGTCCCCCAAAAAGAGAACCACTAGCTTAGACTACCTCTTAAATGTCTTCCCAGTTTAAGAATCTACAGCGATCCGTTTTAGATAAAGTAAAATTCTTGGTTTTATCTGCTTGTTTTTTGAGACACAGTCTCCCAAATGCTGAGTTACAGGTGTGGGCAATGATGCTAGGCTTGGGAAATAAAATGCTATTAAATTTTTTTGTGATTTCCTGGGTGTGATGTTGCAATTTGACAGTGGAGGCAGCGAGTCTCCAGGCTGAGGCCAGAATGGACTACTTAGAGAATTCTGTTTCAAACAAAATCTTCGAAGAGAGGGCACTAAAAGTCCAGAGGCTGGGAGTGTAGCTCTAACTCACTGGTAGAACAGGTGTGTGTTTAGCATGAGAAAGAACCCATGTCCAGTCCCTATCATCCCCTTCCAAAAACCAATTTAAATATATGTCATAAATAAATATAATCTTATGAATTATCCTGACTCTGCACGAAGGCAAGGCACAACTTTCAAAAGGCTTAAAAACCCACTCTGGTTTAAAACGTTTGCAATTTGTACAGGGATTATAAATCACTTTTAATCTGTGCTGTCATGTGCCCTGTTCTTGCTCCCGTTAAAAAAGCCCCCCAAAATGTGCAACCCTCAGATCACACCCAGTGCACCTGAGAACACCAACTCTGACCTCAGCACCGCAGCAGCCGGCTGGCGGCCGCCTCTCACTTCCTCCGGTCCCACTTCCAGGCCTTCTTCCTCACAGCCAATGGGAAGCCGGGCTGGCGGCCTCCCTGGTCCCGGCCGCGCGCATGCGCACTCCCCCCGCGTCCCGGGGACGCTTAGGGATCCGTTTCCTTCCCTTTCTTTCCTGGATCGCGCGACTCCCCGAAACCCTTCCCGCCCTGTTCTCGTCGCGGAGCACGTCGCAGGGCCTCACGAGGTGCCGCTCGGGCCCGGGACGCGGCGGCACCCGGATGTGGAGCCGCTCTCGCCCGGCGGGGACTCGGTGGCGGGGCGGAGCGCGGCGGCGTGCGCGGGGGCTGAGGGAAGCGGGCCCCGGGGCCCGGGCGCCGGCCGCTCGCCGGTCGCTAGCGCCGCTGCCCACCGCGGAGCCGGCTCCCGGGCGCCGAGGCCCGAGCGAGCGGCTGGGGGCCGCTGAGGGCCGGCAGCTTGCCTGGCCTCCCGCTGCGCTCGCCGCCGCGCCCGGGCGAGCCTCCCCCGGCCCTCCGCGCTCCCGGCCGGGGGAGAGCGAGGTTGGCTGGCGGCCGTCGCTGTAGCCCGGCCGGGGAGCCCGGGGCAAGCGGCAGAGCCCCCGCCCACGGCCGCTCGCCCTCGGCCTGCAAGCCGCCGCCGTCGCCTGCGAGCCGCCGCGGGCGGGCCTCCAGTGGGAGCGGGGGCCGCGACGGCCACGGCCCGGCCTGGGCGAAGGGCCCCTCGGGGACCGCTCCGCCGCCCCGGTGAGTCGGCCCCACGGCCCGCGGGGCTCGCTGCCGCCCCCGCCGGTGCCCAGAGTGCGGCCCGGGCCCAGCTCCCTCACGGCTCCCCCGCCGGCGGCGGCGGCGCCCACCGCCCGGGCCCCGATGAGTAACTCCCGCAACAACCGGGTGATGGTGGAGGGGGTCGGCGCCCGCGTCGTGCGCGGCCCAGACTGGAAGTGGGGCAAGCAGGACGGCGGCGAGGGCCATGTGGGCACCGTGCGGAGCTTCGAGAGCCCGGAGGAGGTCGTGGTGGTGTGGGACAACGGCACGGCCGCCAACTACCGCTGCTCCGGGGCCTACGACCTGCGCATCCTGGACAGCGCGCCCACCGGTAAGCGGGGCCGGCGGGCCGGCGGGGCCGGGGCTGCGCGCGTGGGAGGAAGGGGCGAGGCCAGCCGCGGGACGCCTGCCCTTACAGTGCCGGGCCACGGGAGTTGGAGGTTCCAAACCAGGGGAACAGACGGATGCCCCTCATCTCCAGAGGATTGGTGGAAGGTTTCCTAGATGAAAAGCATCGCAGACAACAGATTTCCTCCACTTTTGGGGCGGGGGGCCGGAGAGGCTGTCTGTCAATAAGCATTGACATTAATCAGCCATCAAGTGATAACTGTCTGATGGGAGGCTTGCCTTGCCATATGGTGTGTGGAGTTGCCAGGGGCCCTTCCCTTGGTGCCTTCGCTTTGTTGAGCTAGCCTTTTTCCTTCCCGCCAGTGACACAGAATGATTTATGAGTTCAGATGATAAATACCATTTGGGACTGTGAAAATGCATTTTCGTCCACATTGTTTAATTATATATATCTGTAGCACTAGAGCTGTTGAGTTTGTGGTGTGTGTGTGTGTGGTGTGTGGTGTGTGTGTGTGTGTGTGTGTGTGTGTGTGTGAGAGAGAGAGAGAGAGAGAGAGAGAGACTGAGACTGACTTTCCAAGGGGAAGACAGACCTAGGAAACGCGGTTCTTTTCCTTTGATTAGCATCCTGTCTGAGTAACACGATGTTAAAATTCTATACATTCATCCTGAGAATTAGTGATCTTCGTGGTTTACTCTATTATAGGGGTCTATGAGTTATTTACACTGTTTTTTTTTTTTAATGTGACAAACAGAAGAATTGCTCTCACAAAATAAATACGATTTATTTTAATGTTTTTACTTGGATCTATTGTTTTGTTTTGTTTCAAGACAGGGTTTCTCTGTTTAGCCCTGGCCGTCCAGGAACTAGGTGTGTAGACCAGGCTGGTCTCGAACTCACAGAGATCCGCTTGCCTCTGCCTCCCTAAAGATGTGGACCACCACCGCCCGGCACAGATATGTACTTGATAATTGTATTCATTTAGGAAGTTCAAATTAAAATTGTATTATGCTTCAGAATTCCTAAATAAGATGCTACTAAGACAGTTTGGCAGAGCCTAATCTTGAAATAGGTGAATAGTTGCTGCTACCAACAGAAAGAAGTTAGCACCAGCCAACTCAGTTTTGAATAAGTAATTTATAAACTTTTGTTAATATTTTAAAGAGAAGATCTCATGAAGTCTTGGACTTAGTGAGTTGATGAGGCTGGCTCTGCTGATCCTCCTGCCTCAGCCTCCCCAAGTGCTGGGACTACAGGCATGTGCCATCATACTCAGCTGAAAATAGTGTTTTCTTTTAGCTAGTTTTTAATGCACCAAAAGGGATATCTGTGCATAACTCAAAAGGGCAGCCATGGTTACCTGTTGTATATTTTTGCAGCTGTAAGCACAGATAGGAATGCACTAAAAATACAAATTTCTTTACCCTCTTAAATACAAATAGCAGTACACTTAGTTTTCTGCACTTTGCCTGTGTGCACAGGGGTGGATTACATCTGGGTGTGCAGGTCAGATGCCGATGTCTGCAGTCTTCCTCAGTCAGTTCTTTGTTCTTTGAGTCAGGGTCACTCACGGAACCTGGAGCTCACTGATTGGTTAGTGGGGCTGAGTTGTGAGTTCTAGGGGTCTTCTTGTTACTCTTTCCAGCCCTGGGATTGCAGGCACGTGGCAGTCTTGCCTGGCATTTTTTAGCACAGGTACTGAGGATCCCATTTGGGCTGAGCTGTCTCCTCAGCCCTTTTCTGCACTTCGACTTCTTTCATTTAGTGGTTCATGTTGATGATTGTTCCACTTTGTACTCTGTGTGGATTGACTTTATTCTTATGGGTGAGCAGTATCCCAGTAGCTGAATGCAGAAGTGTACTTTCCCAGTAGTTTGTTGATAGGTATTGATATTTTAGGTCTTCTTACAGTGATACCGTAGATGAATCCTACAAATCCTTGTGCACATGTCCCATACTTTGCTGCACCAAACTGCATGCATTAATATTCTCATAGATGTTAACTGATTGCCCTCAAAGATATTTGAAGTTACACTCCCAGCAATTGCATCTGACATATATGCTTGTTTATGCACACTTTAAAGTTTTGTTTTATGCTAGCTCAGTCTGAAGTCTGATCGCAGTATAATAATTTGGAGGAATTTTAGGATCAGTGATTGTAGGTTTATTGAGAAACTTAAGTGTTGGTTCTAGGGTAGAAGTATTTTTTTTCTTCTCAAACATTTATTATTTTCTTTGTGGTGAAAAACTTTAAGATCCCCCTTTCTGCAGCAGAGCACCAGAAAGTACTCTTCCTATCTTCTGTCATGATGTTACAGGGGCTCATGTCCTGTAGAATGCAGTCTGTTGGTGTGTTACAAAGCTTGGTGTAAAAGCATGTGCTTTAAGGGTGACTTTCAGAGCCTTTGTTTATCAGGATGGTCTAACTTACTTACTGATGGAAACAGTTCATCTGGTTCTTTTTAAAACATACTGTGTTGGTGCTGGGGATGGAGCCCAAGGCCCATGCTGTGCATTCTAGCCCTTAGCAAACGTTTGGAAGCTCTTCTGTGTGCAGGTTCGGGAGTCTTTTAAAGTATTGAACAAACATAAGCTCTTAGCTCTGGTTTTCTCTCTAATGCTTGTAATGCTCCTTTTGTTTTTTTGCTTCAAAATATTTAATGAATAATGTCCATTGACATTATTACATCATTCTGTAAGATTTACTCTGTTATAATCAATACTTGATATTTATTTATACAATAGTGAAAATTACAAAATTCATCTTTCACTCTGAAGTAATTTTAGGCTTACAAAAATATTGTATACTAGTAAGATTTTTCTGGCTTTCACTCATCTCTCTCATTTAATGGTCTTCTTTAACTTTGGGCCATGTTCTCATGCTTTGACTTTCAGAGGTACCAGCCACTAATTATGTAGACTGTCCCTCAGGCTGTTTCCTCATGGTTACATGCCAGTTAAGCATTTTGGCAAGAGTATAGTAGAAATGGTGTTTTGCCCTTTGCAGTATTAGAAGATGCATAATATCCATCAGTCTCGTTACTGTTAACTTAGCAGCTTTTCACCTTCTAGCAGCTTTTCACCTTCTAGTACTTTTTTCAAGACAGGATTTCTCTGTAGCCCTGGCTGTTCTGGAACTCACTCTGTAGACCAGGATGGCCTTGAACTTGGATATCTGCCTGCTTCTGCCTCCAAGTGCTGGGATTAAAGGGGTGAACCACCACTGCCCGGCTCCTTCTAGTACTTTTGTGTTATCAGTGCAATACCAATATGAAAGATGTGAATAATATTTTTCATATTATCATGCCAGCACCTTTGACCATATGAAGGCTGCAAAAGTATCTTCCTTTGGGTTGTTCAAGAACCAAAGTGAGAATTTCTGCCCTAAGGAACTTTCTCAGTGAACAGTTTTGTATAAAAATGTTCACAGCAGTGTTGGTTGCATGTAAAAGCAAAAAAATTAGAAAAAACTTAAAAAAGTATGTAAATAAGAGAATGATTAATAATAGTATTCATAATAAATAAGACAGCTGTGCATATTTGAACAGTAGTGTACTAGTAGTACAGGAGAGATGGTAAATGAATAAAGCTGCAAAAGAATTCTGTGGAATGTTGGAGTTGAGGTTGTACATCGGTGGGGGAGCCTTTGTTAGCAGATACAAGGCCCTGGCTTTGATCATCAGGAAGGAGAAAAAAGCCCTTTCATATGTTAAAGTGCAAAATACTACTATGGATTACTTAGAGTATTTTAAAAATTACATTTGTGTGTGTGTGTGTGTGTGTGTGTGTGTATTTGTGTATGCGCTACAGTAGGTGTGGTGGTTTACTCCTTCCACTATGTGAGTCCTGGGAATTGAACCTGGGGATTAAATTGTCAGGCTTTGAGACAGGCATCTATACTTCCATTTTCCCGACTCTGTTGCAGTGTTTGAATTTATATCCTAGGTTAGTCAGACCTTAAGAAGAGGAACATTTGGTAGGAGTTTGTATTGTGTAACTTGGTTCTTAGATACATTTGGCTAATTTGTAGTCACCAAGGAGATTGTGGAACTACATGGGTTATTAGTTGGGGGTTGTGGAGTTTATGATCAGGTAGGTTAGAGTTGACTTTATCATTTAAGTACTGGTTTTAGAGGATTTGGAGGAAGCATATTTTTACTTTGGATTTGTCCTGTCATCATTGGAGGCAGTACTGTATGATTACCAAGGAGCATGGAGAACGGGAATTAGGATTTTCTCAGCCCCCTCTGCTAGTCTTGCATGTGGCAGAGGTGGTGGTGGTCAGCAAAGTCAGCTTTATTCAGACTCTCCCAGTCATTATTGGTCCAAGAGGTTGGAGTGTGTGTGTGGAAACTTTGTGCGCTGGTCTTTTCCTAGCTAAGAATGTTTCTCAGGTCACAGGTGGTAAAGCCCCTCAGGTGCTTGTAATCAGTTGTGGGTTTTAAAGGCGATGACCCAGGATGAAAAGGAAGACATCTTTAGATTTTTCTTTTCTGAGATTCTCTTCTGGTCCATTTCTACAACTATAGGAGAAAGGTGTATTGTCCAGGGGCCTTAGGAGAATAGAGGTTGGGGGAATAAAAGAGAACAGGATGGCAGACCAGGGAAGGGTGAAATGCCATTGATATTGCTGCTTAGTAATAGTTAATAACATCTGCACAGGAAGTGGATTTTCCTGTAGATTCTGACAGCAGATAAAGACTTCTGTAGAATGACTTTATTTCTGACTTGTAGAACAATTTTTAGTGAAGTCCATCCAAGGTTTTTTTGGATGGGGGGCCGTTGGGAGGTTAGGGATAGAGCTCAGAGTCTTGAATAATCCACACATGGTCTCTTCCTGTTACTTCTCTTCTATTGGGTTCTGCGTTGGTTGCATTGAGAAGCTCAGTAAGTCAACTTAGTAGACCCTATATTAACATTTCTAACCTTCAGGAAGGAAGCACATGCTGACTCAGCTGCTCTGATTCTGCAAGAACTAGTTTCTCCCCCTCCCCCCTTTTTTCTCTACCCTGCCCCCCTTTCTCTCTGTGTAGGTATGCATGTACCTTTTAACACAGCTGGTGGCTAACAGATAGGAGAGAGATGAAGTCAGCTCACTGATTTCCCTCTTAGTCTCTCCTCTGTCTGTACTATAGTAGTTCAGAAATAATCACCACCTGTAATAACCTTCACTGTGAGGAAATTGATTATAAGATTAAAAAAATTAGAAATGAAATTTGTGGTATAACATAAATTTGCCAGTACTCTT